>NW_020664413.1:36852711-36943104 GCF_002925995.2 Terrapene triunguis | reverse complement strand
GGGGGGGGGCGGCCAGAGCGCCGGGGGGAGGGCGGCGAGCCCGGCTGTGGCCCCGCTCTCCCCGGCGGCCGGAGCGCCCCGCCGCCCCCCTCCAGGTGCCGCCCCAAGCACCAGCTTGGGTGCCTGGTGCCTGGAGCCGGCCCTGGGAGCGCGCCAAGCCCGCAGGGCGGGAAGGGTGCTGGCCCCGCGGTCTGAGCAGCGGAGCTGGCCCGCTCCCGGGGGCGGCTGGCTGGGCCTGGGGCAGGCGGGGCCACCCCCTCACCAGCCAGCTCTGCCCGGCGCCCTTCCGTGGGCTCGGCGAGCTGACCCTCACCCAGCCCGGCGCCCCGCAGAGAGGTGCCGAGAGTGAGCCCGCCCCACTCCGCCAGCTGCCTCTCAGCGCCCGGCCACAGGCGGGACTGTGCAGCCCCTGGTCTCCCGCCGCCGGTGCGCCCCGCGGCTTCCTGCCGGTAGGGGGCGGCAGGGCGCTACCGGCTGGAGGGGAGGAGCGAGGCCCGGGGCTGGCTAGAGAATAGACAGGGGAGGGGAGGTCACACCAGGAAAGGGGCAGGAGGGGGAGCCTCGGAAGGGGGCTTGGGGAGTACGGCGAGAGGCCAGGGGAGAGAGGCAGAGACTAGCCGGGGCTGCAGGGCAGGAGCGAGCGGGAAAGGAGGAGCTGGGCAGAGGCAGGGGCGGGGAACAGACTGGGCAGGACCAGAGCCGAGGCTTAGGACCGCAAGGCCGGAGGTGGCGGGCGAGGTGACCTCAGTTGAAGGGGTGGAGACTGGCTTGGCCAGGAGGGAAGAGGTGCGGGGGCTGGAGGGGTCAGAGGCGGACCCAGGAGGGCAAGAGAGGAGAGAGTGACAGCCTGGAAAAAACCCCTCTGACACTTCAAGCAGCCGAAGGCAACTAAGGGCTAGAATAAGATGGAGCTTGACAGCAAGATCATGGCCAAAGGGAGCCAGGGGCAGAAAAGCACCTACTCCGGGAACATGGCAGCCCTCCCCAATCAGTGCCCAGGCGGCTGAGAAAACAGCAGTGGGGGGGAGGAATAGCTCAAGTGGATGAGGGAGCTCTGCACTCCTGGGCTATTTCTAGCTTATGGATTTGGTTAGATGGAGAATTTCGTTAACTGCCCCCCTGGGTGATTTTTTTTTAAGTTCAAACCCTATCAGATTGTCCCCTAACAATTGTTTGCTAATCCAACGTAGATTCAGAGAGAAAATGGGATTTTGTGTTGCTGGCATTAATGGGTTATTTCTTCATTAAACTAAATTTCTGATGAATCCGCTTTTTGTCCTGACATCTCAGCAAAAGACAACCCGCCCCTCAAACTCAAGCCTCACACAAACGAACTGTTTTTCAGCGGGTTTTTGCATTTTGTGTGCCCCCCGCCCATTCTTTCCAGTTGCAGAATAATCACAGTAATGACTCTAATGTTCATGCCTCAGAGCCCAGGCAGCCCTTTCAGGGTAAAAGCTATTCCCCGCGTTACTGTGCCTGCCAAGCTTTTTTCCTGACTATTCCCCCCTCTTTGTCTCCGGTGATTATGTCATCGAGCTTCCCCCCCTTTCTTTCGGTAGTTGATTGTCTGAATTGTCTAGGCAAAGCTATAAAACGATTCTCCATCCACCTGCACCAGATCTGCTTCCCACTCACACCTCAATAACTCAAGGCAAATTCGGAGCAATTAGGGATACAGAGCGCTGAAAAGCTACAATTAGCATCCAAATTTCAGTTGATTATAGGCTTCAATGTAAGCAAAAAGGAAGCTATAGCATTAGCAATATAAAATGCAAGGCTGGAACACACTTCACACACCGGGGGCTAGTTTCATCCTCTAACCAATTCAGTCCCCTCCACCTCTTAAAAAAAATCTAGATTTTCTAGTTTATTTTCTAAATCTCCCAAAATGTGTCTGTAAAACCAAACACTACTGAAGCTGAGGCTTTTCGGCATCCTTAGAAAATTAGTGAAAAATCTAAGGACCAGCCTCTGATTTTAAAACATCAGAAAGATGGAATATTTCTATAATGCATTTTCCACACCTAGTTTAAAGGCATGGAACAAGGATTTTCAGCTTTGTCGTTTTGTGGCGAATTTGGTCTCACGGAGTGCCATGCTAAAATGATAAAGCATTCAAAAGGTTTAAAACGAGGAGAAAGACTAAAACCTACTTGTGGGTCGTAAATTAGTGGGGTTGGAGTCCTGATTGGCGTTGGAGGAGGATGGAGCAGAGGATGCCATCACTTCAGAAAGTCAAAGTCCTTTGGTCCCGTATTTTCCGCCAATATTTCTCTGGTGGATGGACAGTAAAGAATTTACTGGAAGGAAAGAAAAGGCGGCTTTAGAGATCTGGTCTCCTGGAAGGATGAAACGCGAGTCCTGTTTAGATTAACTAGTCAGGGTGGGATTCTGCAGCCAATAATAAGCAATTAAACTCCTCGCGAAGTGTCTGGGAAAGCCTGCACAAAGGGTTGCATCTCGAGTAGAAGAGTCCTTATCACGACGTTTCTTAGCCAGGCAAAAATATTCACAAACAAAGCGATGAAAAGGAAAGATCAGGGAGGGCACGCCGTGGACACTTATTTAGTTTTAAGACAGCTAACATGGAAACATGGCAATTAGAAATTGCTTCGATAGGCTGAAGAGCTAAATCGTTTCTTTGCTGGATGTTGAAGCGCTATATCCTGTGCGGAATGATGGATTTAGCAGACCATGAAGTCTATCGCAATTATATCAATGGCCACTGAAGAGGGCAATTATGGCTTATGTCAAATTGAAACCAACTTATAAAACAGGCTTTTAAATTACCAGTCAAAATGACCTACAATCTCAACAGAATTCTTGCTGCGATTCTGTGTTTTAACATCTAATCCCTGAAATATTCATCAGACTAAATACAAAAATATTCAGGAAGGATTGATATATACATCTTCAGATCTGCCTCCGGTAACAAAGGCACATTTTTTGCCTTTGTACGGGTATGTGTGTTATATGCATGTATTCATGTGTGTGCATAGATGCACGTTCAAACGTACGTACGACTGAACCATGACATTCACATTTAAGCTTTGGCTTAATTTTATATGTGCTATACAGGGGTAGGTAGCTGAATAAGGTGATCATAGTAAGATCCACCTTTTATGGACTAACCCTTGTTCCCAGCCAGCTGTTAAGTTCTTTACAGACGGACATTGCATTCCAATAACCAGTTTTGGTTCGCTGATCGAGAACCTCAGGATCAATAGCTCGCTTATCTGATGGTCCCCACCCATGGCTGGGTCTGATTTATTTTATCCAGAAAATTCAAGAAAGATAATCATGGTCCAGTAAATTAAGAAGCCCCTCCCGTCCCCCCAAGCCAATAATACTCGTTATTCATTTTCAGTGCGCGGATTAAAACCAGCGTAAATACAACGGGTCAGTGATTTCAATGGTAAACGGGTACATTATTATTTAAAAAAAAAAAAAAACACAACCAGCCAAGCTATACATAGAAATCCTAAAGCAGAGGGACTCACTTGGACAATGCCTGGAAGTGAAGTAACAGGTTAGCCCAACAGTCTACCGCACCGGCTGTCTCAAAATACCCATTATTTCTCCCTGGGCAGGGCAGCCACACAAAAATGGTTTTGTGAAAAGCGCCCCATTCCGAAAGAGCCTGCTGAAAGCTTGAACAATATAATCTAGTGAGGAGAGTTTAAAGGAGACTTACCGCGGAGGAGAGCGAGCGAACCCACACTTACTCCAAGTGTCCAAAAAGCCAGGGGAATTCTAACCTTGGGAGGGAGTCGCCGTTTATAAACTCCGCGAGAAACGACGTCGGAATACCAATCGCGCCTCGGAATTTAATTCGAGATGACCTTTTGCCACAAGTACTTGGATTTGCTTTTTTAAAGCCTGAATCGCCGGTTGGTCTGCTCCGACGCAGGCATGAGTCACACCGCTGCCACCACCTCCTCTTCTCCAATATGGAAGGCAAGCAGGCAGGCAGGCGGGGGGGTCGACCAGGTCAGTTTGCTGGGTTGGAAATCACGCGGCCAAGTGTTGCCTTCCCAGGCTAACGTGACTTATTGGCAGGTGTTTTGGTCGCCTCGGGGCTTTATAGCTCGCTTGTGAATCCAGATCACGAAGATGCACCCAGAAAGGCTGAACCTATGAGTAATACAGTACGTACTCAGCACGCTCCGTTTTCAGAGAGGGGCAGGGGGGCTAGTAGGAAAGACACTTCCGCTCGGGGATGTACATCTTTTAAAAATACCGATTGAGTTCTTTCCGAGCCGGAGAGGATTATTTCAAACACACCAAAAACGTTCATGATATAAACACGAAGCAGTCGTGACTGCCAACAAACAGCCGATTTAAAAAAAAATCTATTTAAAAGAAAGCTATTTGATCTCAACTTTAGCTTCCTTTCAGTCTCTTTTGTTCTAACTCATATCACACTGTACTACCCTATAACACATGCTATCTCAGGAATAATTTCAGGCAGTGTCTTTGTTAAGTGGCGCTCTCTTCACTATGATCAGAATTTTATACCCCATTCATTTTTTTTCTCTTTACGAACCCCCCAAGCTAGGAGTAATTATTTTTGTGAGTCTCCACCAGAGGGCGTCAAAGATCCAGACGGACGAATCTTTTGGTCTTTACCATGGCTACAAGGAACACCTGTTTTTTTATGACTTAGTTTAAATGTTTTCATTAGATCCAGGACTTACCACCGACATCCTTTTGCTAAAAATAGATACAGTCAGAAAGCCTTTTGTTTTTAGCCTCTAAAACTCAGAAGAGCATTATATTTTAAAGGAGATGTTTTGCTAGCAATTTCCAATGACGATTGTAGCGTTAGGTTACAAATTGTTGAAGTAACTAGACATATGAATAGATACGAATGACTCTAAAGAAGACAGGTACATGATTTGCAGGAATGTGCAATGACTGAAAAAGAAACGTCTTATGGAGGTCAAATGAGCGTTCGTCAGTCAGAAATGTTAGCAGCGTAAAAGGTTCAGACGTGTCCTTTCTGAAGGACTTGGTGGTTGGAAGAAGGGAAAAAAACACCTTAAAATCGCCGATTTGGAGAGCAAAACTACCGAATGACAGCACTAAATGCCCAGAAGGATCGCTCCGCCGTGAAGACGCGCTGCCTAGGAAATGAACACACAACTGAAATATTCGGAACCAAAAAACATCTTTGAAATGATCTAATAGCTCCAGCTATTCTCGGGAAAACTATTCAAATGATGTTTCAACTAATGAGACAGAACGTTTGCTCATTACAGAGAATGAGACAGAATAATGTAATGATAGTTAATTGTCTATATAATTGTAAATAAATATATTTGCTTATAGGAAATTAATACAAAATATAGAAATGGGTGCATTTGCTCTTCTAGATCGTGAAACTTTTCAAGCTGTGTCTTCGAGTAAAATAGAATATCTATTCATCTACTCTCAAGAAAAATGCAAACTCGTTAGTGGGAAGAAGTCAGATTACTAGAACCCAAAGTGCTTTCAGTGGCAAGCTGAAGATAGAGTTGTTTCAGCGTCTGAAACAATAAATCATTAAATAGCACGAACGTCTGTCAGGCTGGGTTCTGAAAAGTGCTGTTTAGAATTGCAAGGCAAACGGACCAAACTTTGCATTTTTAGTCCACGTTTATCAGGCACCATGTTTCCAGCCGAAAGGTAATGCGAGAAAAATGGCAACCCAGTAGACAGCAGAACATTCCTGCATAGGCTATATAGTAAGAAAATTGCATTCACGCTCATTTAGCTGTCAAAACACCAGCGCTGGTTTCAGCACCTCGGACAGCAATCCTGTAATGCAAAGGGAGTTCGCTTCCGGTGCTTTCTGTGAATTAGCACTTTGAAGGGCAGGCGACGATTATACCTCACGCCTCTCCCTTAGAGGGTTTTGTACGTACATGCAAACTGCCTGCAAGGTTTTTTGCTTCAGCTTTAAGATCCACTCAAATAATTCAACTAACTATTGGGAGCGAAGCCGGAAGGCAAGGATCCATCAGGACCATAATTATTTCAGGCTGCTGCTAGAGCTGGAGGGAAGGGGACCAGTGGCACACGCTGAGCTCTCTCTCACAGAGGTGGCTTACAAAAGCACGCAGAGCCTTGAAGTCAATGCAAAACCAGCAAAAACATGGTTCTTTCTCTCCCTTAGCCCCTTTTCTAACCCGAATCCCCAAAACCTGGGCACATTTACTTGGGCAGAGCTCCAGTGGAAACAGAGCTCAGAGCCTGTTTCTTGGCAGATAAAAGGTTTTGTGTTTGAAATCAGTTCTTTGTCAAGGCGGATAGATATGGAACTTCGATCTGAATGTAAGGTGCTCTTATGCCTTAAAGATCATTTTACATCCTTCTCCTAAAGGGTGGTTCAATAACACACCGAATTTGCTTAGCTTCTTTTAATCCTGCAGTTTCATGCAAAACATAACACCCTGCCCGTATTACAAGTATCGAAGGCAACCCCCTTCATCAACAAGGGGAGTATTTATGTGCTACCAGATTCTGTGCCACAGCCAGGAATCCGAACTTTTTAATCGGGCAGAGGCTTTGTCAAAACCAAATTAGGGAACAGCGGTTTATCTAGCTGGCAAACACAAATTTGTGGGCCCCAGTGTAGATTAGTCAGGAACGTTATTTTATAATTTAAAACACATGTAAAATAAATCCGAGTTGCATCAAAGTGATTTAAAAAAAATGGGTTACAAGGGCGCAGCAGTCTATTTATTTTGACTCAGTAGGGCAGAGGGGAAAAACCCCGGACAAACAATAGTAGTGAAGACAGCCTTTGTTACAAGGGAAAAAAATGTTTTAAGAAAAATTCCTGCAGATGGCGCTATTTCTCAGTTTCAGCTTTTGAACAAAAGTAACCTTAATGGAGATGGGCCTATAGTGAACGCAATAATATATAGCTACATTTCCAGCGTTTATTTCACTCTGTGTAGTGTCATCTGAATTAGTGTGCAGTTCAAGGGGGCCGAGCCATCAACTCCTGTGGCTTCAAGGGCAGGCGAGGGTGATCTACACCGTGCAGAATCCATCCTTACTTTAAGGGGCCTGGAGTCTCATTTTACACCCATTGGAGAGTATGGGCAAGACACCCACCGAAGGAAGTGGGAACAGTATTAGGCCCTTAACATTTTCCCAACGTAAGTCCCTGCATTGGGTTTAAACCTTCAGAAACATGGTAAATATTTAGACTTTTAAAACACAAAAGGTTCCTAAGCAGTTGTAAAGATTATTTCCTATGGTTAGACAGGGTCCAATCTGAGAGTGGTTTCAGTGGGGGCTGCAGGTACTCAGTACCTCTCAAGATCAGGCCCTCACTCTGTGATACAAACTTGAATTATTTGTAGTTACTTTACCTTAAAAAGGTGTGTAAATTGTGCTTTTGCTGCCTTGTTTGAGTGCCCCTTATACAGACCATGCACACAATTGTTTTCTGTTGTGTGCTTTGCAAGCCAGAATCCTGAGAGAGACTCTCAATTCTTTAAACTTACAGACCTTTACTGAATGAGTTAAATATGTCCAAAGATAGTAGAATATAGTATGCTATAGTGCTACATTCTTGGTGCCTTTATTATCATGGTGCAGGTTAGAAATCTCCTATGCAAATATTGTTTAACACCTAGTATTGGTTCCATTTAAACTCATCTGAATAAGTTCTCAGCGAGCAGGGAGCAGTTAATATGAACCTTGAGAATTCTGGGAGGCTACAGGAACTAAAAATAAATATCTGTATGGATATCTCTATATGGCTATTCAATAATTAAGGTGCATATATAAATTAACATAGATCTGAATAAAATCAAATGGAAAGGGTCATTAAGATACAATATACCAAATAGTGGAAGCTAGCTCTGCCTGTTTAGAGTTTCAGGAAGTGCATTACCAAATATGGTAGTTTCTCCAATACCCTGTCCTCTAGCTTCATTTGTTTTTTCTCCACTTGTTGCCTCAGTCCTCATATGTTTAGACCGAACACTCTTTGGGACAGGTACGATTTTCACACAGTTGGGGCCTATAGTGTCACAGTAAAAATTATTGTCTACTCAAAACTCATGCTTCTTCATTACATCACACTTGTAACCACTGTAACTAGTTATGCTGAGCTCTATTGCAAAATATTTGGTTGTGTATAGTTATCTACTTGTACTTAATAAAAGGTTTGCTTTCACTGTTGATGGTATTTTTTCCTCCTTGCATGAGAGATCGTCTGCTTCATGTTTATGATTGATCCGTCACAGATCTGTGCTAAGTGTTCCACACTTAAAATCGGGCTTATCAGGTATTTCAAAAATATCTAAATATAGGCTGCCAGCTAGCACATTCTGCACCTCTGTGATGAAGGACATTCAGAAAGGACTAATCAGAAATCTCATTATTTTACATACACTGTGTTCTCCCTGTTATGCAAGCTATTCCCTTCTTTATTCACGCTTGTTTGTGCTGTTGTCTATTCTAAACACCCTAATCTCAAGAAGAAGAAAAAAAATTATGTAGTTTTCTTTAATGAAAGGACCAAAAGGTGGTCCTATTTTGAAAAGTAACTTTGTAAAAATGGTACTTTACTCAGCAGACCTGCTCCTTGGGAGTAGTTAGAGAGTCACAGCTGCCTACTTTTGTGATTCATAATTTTTTACTCCCTCCTCCCCAATTAATCCTGCAGTGTTAATATAGCTAAAAGCTGGATTCCATTCCTTCCTGTGTGTTGTCAATGGAATTGTTTACTTCCCACTCAGCTATGCCTGTGCAACCCAATTGAAAGGCATAAATGAGGCCCGTAGAACCTTCGGTAATGGTGGTAATGTACAAAAAAGTAAAGAACCCAGGTTGAATCTCAAATCTTAGGTAGAATTTGGAGGGCTGGAAATTAGAATATATATTCTTTTGGGAGTGGTAACCAAAGAGCATTTGATAAGGAATAATTGAGATACAGCAAACAGGGCACCTCTTGCCATTGTAAAGAGTCACTTTCAGAGTATAACCAGACCTGGGAGACCTGAGCTATTTTCAGGACTGTAACATTGGGCATATGAAGGCTTCCTACAGGGGTTTCTTAAATCAGACTTAACATCCATTTTTCAAGATTATAATAACAAAAACTGTGCCTTTGATTAGATATTTTTCTCCTACCTAAAAGTGGCATCTCTCCTATGGAGAAGGTCAATCTCCTGCTTGACAATTTTTACATAGGTTACACTTGAACAGGCATCAGTGAATTTGTAGGTCTCTAGATCACCAAGTCTGGTAGTCTTGAGCCTTCTATTAGCAATCCAATCAAATTTACTTCCAAAATGGAAGGTGAAATGCCCCTGACTGAAATGAAAGAGGCATAGGAAGAGATAAATCCACTCAAAAATAACTGAACATTTTACTATCAGAGTGCAAATTACAACATAGAAATGACTGGAGAAATACATTTTGTAAATAGGCCCATTTCCCCCGCATTGTCCTATCTGAATGATGCCTTTAGCTTCTGGAAACAATATTTTTTCCTTAGTTTTTAATTAGGATTTATATGAATAAAATCTAACAACTCTTTTGCTAAGAGGTGAGCCTTTATCCAATTAAGCAAAATTATTGTTAGTTTCCCAATTCTTTACCAGTAAAAAGCCCAGTGAGAATTAAATGAATGAGTGGAAGGATGAGTGAAGGACACGGATCATGTGAAGACCGGCCATCTATACTTGCACAAAAGAGGGAAGCTAGGCCACATCTGTGAGTCAACTCCTGCTAATCCCATGATTTTTAATATTATTGGATTAATCAGTTGTAGTCTAGTGATGTATGTCATTACAGAATTGCCAATAAGAGATGGGGCTTTCCAGTCTGACCAAAAGTCAAGCTCACTCACCCTCAGCTCAGATTGGACCATGTTATCAGGGTGATCCCCTGATTTGCTCAGATCTCTGGGGAGGTGCCAAGGGAGGGAGTGAACTAGAATTGCAACTGTAAAGATTCAAGTGATCTTCCTAGGCCACCACAACACTAGAAAGGGCTGCCCCTACCACCCTATTCCCCTTGGAAGGAGGGGGCCAAATCTATGCCAGCTGACTAGCCAGGTGCTTCAAAGGGAGTCTGCCATACAGCATAAGGTACCAACTAGAGATGATATCACTTAGTCCCCTGAACTGCAGTTCAGACTGGTGCTTTGAAGACCAAGTAAACTAAAGAGATAACCTTTTCCTCTAAGTAACTTTTCTTCCTCTTTTTTAAGCTACCTGGCAGGAATGCCTGCCACCTCTATTAATTATTTTTTCTTTAATACTTTTTAAGGTGTGAATAAGGGGCGGGGGAGAGGGGGAGAGGTTATGTCAAAGAAATAGGACATGCTTATCTAAATTCGAAGTAAATCCTATTTTAAATTACTCTGTTATCCTGGTTTGTGAAATAATGTTTGCAGAAACTACTCTGTCCTGAAAGGGGAAGCTAAAGGTTGCTAATCTACTCTATCACAGTGTCTAGATTAATCAGAAAAAGAGTCAACTATAGAAGTCACTCAGTGAATGGCAACTTTGCAGGAGTTTACGTACTCCTTCACAGGGCTATGTAGTAACAAGAGGGTTTTCAGGATCTCAGACAAATGATTTATCAGTGTTTAATTAGAGTCCCTTTAATCAAAGAAAACCTATTTGGTGTGTTTTTATGCTCTTAAAAAGAAACCATAAGCTAGTATAAAGCTAACTAATTTATTATAAATTTCTAAAACATGAGAATTCAATTCAGGTTACAATGCAAGTTATAGCAAGGTTTTTAACAACAGTACAAATTAAAATTGGTTAACGACCAAGAATAAATTTGAGACCAAAATTGATTAAATCATTGCATAAGCATGATAACTCCCAGATTTCGGTGCCTAAGTCCCATTTTTAGGCTCCACTGCAATCCACTAAACCTCCACTTGGCTGCCACCTAAATCTGTAGGTGCCTAAACTTAGCACCTAAGTTTTTTCAGCAAAAGTTTCCACCTCTGCTGCTTCACTCTGTGCACCTATCTCCCACTTATGCCCAAAAGTGATCCAGGAACTGCCTTATTGGCTTTTAGGCAATAAGACCTGTTCTAACTGAGACAACACGAATTTCAGCTTCTTAGCACGTTGTTACATATATCAGGTTTTCTTCCGTGTCTGCATCTGATATAATTGTGCAGCAAAATGTTAAACTCAGCTGGGGCATTAGAGTACCCAAAGGCACTTATTTCAGATGTACTGTTAGTGACTGAATGAAAAGACCAATTTATATTGATCACCAAGATCTACTTTTAAGGGTCAAAACCACATTTCCTATGTCCAGAGCAAATTTTGGCTTCTGTGACCTGAGACATTTTCTGAACTATGTATTCCATTGGGCACCATGGTAATGATACTGGTTGGTTGAATTGTCTATAGTGTACCAGGAGCCACCAAGTTCGGTTGGGTTTTTGAACAGGCAAGGGTGAACTATTAAAGGTAGCGTTACACCTTTGTATGCTATTTGTTTTAAGAGTGTGATTAATGTCTTTTGTATAGATTGGTAAGCACTAAGCGGTATTCTAAATTGCCTTATAAAAACAGGAGGTGCTTCTGGTTCTGTGGGGACCTTACCCTCTGTAGGTTTGTTTCTCCACAAGAGTCACAAGTCACTTGAGTTCTTTGCAAAGATTCCATGGTGTTCTATCTGTAGCTGTTTCAATTCTTCCCTTTGCTGGCTATTCTCTAAAGCATCTGGCAGTTGTACTTTTTCCTCTACTTCTTGTTCAAAGTCAAAGGATGACTGGGTTTTTAACATTGTGCTAGGCTTTCAAAAGAAGTTGTTTTTTCCTAAGAGGTTTTTACTGAAAGCTCCAAGCCATTCCTACTGATGTCATTGCTTGTTACTCCTGCATAGTATTTTCCCAAATGGGTCCAGAGTAATGGGAGCACAAGGCTACGTTTTCATTGTTTCTCTCAGGTTTCTAACCTGTAATATTCCTTCTGGTAATACCCCAATTGTAGGAATTTAGAACTCAAATCATTAGAAACCCTTATCAACTAGAAAGCCAATTTCACTTCACGCAGAGAGGTTTATCTCTGTAGGGGTGCAATTGGTAACCAGGAGGTAATCATGTTCTGACTGAATTTTAAGAAGGGAATTGTGACAGTTTGGGAATCTGCCTGTGCACATTATGAGTTGTATGAGGTTATGAACTCTGTTTCTTTTCCAAGCTACAAACTCCATTTTGAAAGTGCACACTTTCCCTTTCTCTATGGTCTGTTTGAAGGAAGTCCCAGCACATAGAGATACAGGGCTGACAATAGAAAGTAGTTACTTTAAGTACCCAAGCACCGGAAATATCTTCACTCTAGCCAAGAGATTAACTTCTATCCAAGGGAATTGGTTTTGTCAGAGGACAGGTTGCCTTGACAATGAAGTCACTCAGCATGGGTTGGAGCTTGTGTGGGGAAGCTGGCGAGGGTGTCACCTCACAGAGGGGGCCAACAGGTTTTAAAAGGACAGAAGATGTTCTGCTCAGGACAGGAGCCATTTTCTGCAGTCCATGAAGGGGAAGCAACCCCGGTTGTAATGTCCCATGAGACAAAGGGCACCCTGCCTGCCTGGACATGGATGGTCCCTAAGGATCTAAGCTGGGAAGTGAGGAAACAGAGGTAGGGACATGTATGCAGTGTTTATTGGTTTGTACGAGCTGTAGTCTCCTGTGCTTATATAATTAAAGTATAAAAGGAGCATAAAATGTTAGATTCTTGTGCAAAGTGTCTTTGTATGTTAACCGATGTGTGCCCCAAGAGTTAAACTGTAACCAGAAATATCCTACTTTCAGGGGGGAGTTCTGGAAGAAGGGATGTTTAAGTAGAAGGGAGCCAGAGCGGTTAGGCAGTTGGACAGCAGGTTCCCACTCTCAGAAGGGGGTGTTAGATAGAAGGTCTGCACCCTGAGAGTATGCCTAGGCACCACAAGATTGAGTCAGTGTCTGGACTTTATTCAGCCTCCAGATCAGAACACCCAGGGGATTAAAGGACACAGAGGCTTGGATTCCCCTCACAGCAGTCCAGTGGGTGGCTGATAGGGGTCACCCAGCAAGATCTGTGACAGGGATAGACACAAGGTCTCAACTGAGTGGACAGCAACTACTGTGAAGAGATTAAAGAAAGCCCATTCACTCCCTGGTCTCTATCCTTTCTGTATTGCTAAGTGTAGGGGCATCCACATCACATCAGCTGGGATAGACCACTCAGCTTCAGAGGTTATTTGTCAAACCTGGGGAATGCTTTGACCTGATCTCTGATGCTCTGGGTCTTAGAGTGCATTTGCTCATCCCTCAAATCATAACCACAACATTTTATTTATTAAATCTACCTGGACAAGGAAGTCTGCTTCGAGATGAATAGCAGGTTTTAGTGCTGTAACCACTGAGTCACAATGTAATATTCACTGATTGCCAACTTGAATGTTTAAAGCACAAACTTCTTGGCTTTTCACATGCTTTTTCCATAGTAGGACCATCTTAAGGATTTCAGTCTTTTGGACTATTGCTATGGGGGCTGGCTCTCACTTCATTGCTTGATTAGGAGATCTTTAACTAGGGTTTTTTCAAAGGCGAGATTTAGCATAAGCTTCATTTACCAAACCCTCTTCCCCTTTATATGGGGGCATGGGGCAGCTATATGGTCTCTAGTTGTTTGGATCTTTAGGGATGTTTGTGAGGCAATCAACAACCCCGTGATTACCACTCTGTGAAGCAAGGATTTCATCTGCCTCTTTGCCAGTTTTTTAAATAAACTCCATGTTTAATTCTTTGTCCAGATTTTGCATTGATAGTTGTTTTTCCTACTCTTGTAGCAGTTCAAGTTCTCCGAGGATTAACATTTGTGTTTCTTCCTAGGGTCCAACCTGCACTTTCAGCACTGTGGACTATTGTGCACAACCCTATCAACATAATATTTTCCCATGTGAGTAATTTATATGCCAGAGGCTTTTTAACTTGTGCCCACAGATTGCAGGAATTGCAATCTATTAGCAATTTTAAACAGGCTAACAGGTCATTACTCACTAACAGACTCTTAGTTTAACACAGATGACAAACTGGGTGTGTTGTTTTCGTGTCCACAAAGCTTTGAAATTAAGCAAACCCCCACAGCACTGCATATTGGGTATAGCTAGTGAAGTTAGTCCTACTTTTCTCAATGTTCCCTCTGTCATGAGGGTTACTTCTGCTCCCAAATTAAGGAGCTCTGTGCATATCACAGCATCTTGCACTTTAGTCCGAAAGTACTATCTTCTGGCAGAACCTTTTGGGATA
This sequence comes from Terrapene triunguis, assembly GCF_002925995.2. Lineage (NCBI taxonomy): Eukaryota > Metazoa > Chordata > Testudines > Emydidae > Terrapene > Terrapene triunguis. Next base: position 36,928,823 of record NW_020664413.1, on the reverse strand, counting down.
AACTCTCAGGGCTGGTCTACACCCAGCCGCTAGTTTGGCAGCTGGGGATCGAAGTTCTGGGTTCGACTTATCGCGTCTGGTCTGGACGCGATAAGTCGAACCAGGAAGTGCTCGCCGTCGACTGCGGTACTCCAGCTCGGCGAGAGGAGTACCGCGGAGTCGACGGGGAGCCTGCCTGCCGCGTGTGGACCGCGTGTGGACCGCGGTAAGTTCGAACTAAGGTATGTCGACTTCAGCTACGTTATTCACGTAGCTGAAGTTGCGTACCTTACTTCGACTTGGGGGGTTAGTGTAGACCAGGCCTCAGAGACAGACTTCCCTGAACTCCCTATTAGCAGTAGAGGGGGAAAAAAAATAAGACAAAAAATGGATTCACCTGACACAAGTCCTCCTGTGAGCATTTTTGAACTATTAGGAGTTTGTTTTCCTCAGTCATGGAATTTACCCTGTATTATCAGGTCCCAGTCAACTATCTTGGGAAGGTGGTTCCTGTGTGGCCACTTTAGATCTGGGGGCTTCTTGTCTTCCTACCATACTCCTTGTGGCTAGAGGATAGAAACAAGGACATAAGCTCTAGTTTGTCATCCATCACTTGGATCATCTACTTAACATGGGCACCATGCCCTTTAATAGTTTCTTTTCGCCTTTCCAAGTCCTATCACCTGTATTCTGACCTTTCTTTGGCCATGTCAGTTGGGGAGGCCCCTACTGGCTGAGACTTTACCTCCTTGTCCCTGTTTCTTGGGGAATGGTTTCTTGTTGGAGGTTGGCATTTTACCTTCTAACAATAGCTCAGCTTTTCCAATCTCTAGGGCATAAACACTGCCTGGCACATCAAAGGTCTTTTTTCTGCCTCCTTGGACAGTACCTCTTGTCACCTATACCTTCTGGGTCAGAGTGACTGTTTCTCTCATGGGGTTTTGCTTGGATCTATAATCAACTTCATTTTTTTTTGACATAGGCTGGTAACTTTCCCAGATACATCATCTTTAAATGAGGGTGCTGGTCTGGATCCACCAACATTTAAGCAAAGTAGCTTTATTTCATCATAAAAAGGTGCATCATCCTTACAAAACAATCTTATAAATCAGAGCAGTGGGACTTACTTCGTTGTAGTGATTGATTAGCTCAAGACATGACTTTTCAAAGTTCTGGCTGATGCCTGGGGATAAAGTGGATAACCAGACCTGGGGTTTATGGTTAAAGTCCTTCTTAAAAACCTCATCTTATTGTTTTCTGAAACTCCTTCTAAAGAAGCTAGGGAAGTAATATGCTTGTTAATTTGAGCTCCCTTCTTATGGGGGAATTGAACTTATCAATATGTTTAGCTTCCTTAAAATTTTTTTACCTGGGACTTGAGCTGAAATGTACCCATCCAAGGGAAGGGCTAGATCCACCTCATGAGCATCTGGGTTGCCTTGGGCTCCAGAAGCTGCCACAGCTCTTCTTAACCTCCACTTAAGAGTATCCCTGTCTGCCAACAACTCATGGTTCTCCTCCTCCACCTTTCTACATTCTGCATTTTTTTATTCAACCTATTGTTCATCCCTCTGAAAGCCTGAGTTGCTTTATCTATTTCTATCCCTAGGTTGTCTAAGTCTTGCTTTCTTTGACCAGTTCTCCATCAACTTTCTATTCAATAGGGTGGAACCATAGGGAATACGAGGAGGCATCTTCCTGCAATATAGAGCCTGCCACTGTGCCTTTGATGATCCAGCTGAGGGTCTCTTGCAACTGATCAAAATCTTGTCTTTCCCATTTTGATAGAGAGAGAGAGATGGAGTTTGACCTCTCTTGCCAAACAGTCTATAAGGAAGGGACTTAGCTTCATGTTTCTAATGAGCTGGCTGACATGTTTATGGGCCAGAATTAATTCACACGCTATCACATTGTGGTGTTGAATACGGGTGGGGACACTAGGTGGAAGGACAGCTGAAAGATGCTTAACACTCACCATTTGATTCTTCCGGGTGAGGTGGCTAGCTGTCTTTTCCATGGCTGCTTTGGGTAACAGGTCTTCCTCTGAGTTGAGGGAAACAAAGTTCAGCGTCTCTAACAGATTTCTTGCAGGTGAAGGCAAAACACAATGTGTGAAGCTTTTTATCTCACAGCTTTATCAAAACTCCTAGGAAATCCTCTATTCTGACTTTTGTCTGGTTTGTTTGACCAGTGTGCCAGACCTCACCCTCTCTCCTCTTTCAACCAGGAAACTTCAATTCCTCACAGTGTCAATTTAGGAGTACAGGTGATTGGAAATGAACTTCCTCTCTTCTCTTACTGAGCAACTTTCAGCTTGTTAACTCTTTACAAACCTATCTTATATATAGGTACACTGTTCAAAAACACCTCTATCATACCTTCAAAGGATTTCTCTCCAAATGACTGACACAGGCTCCTGACTGACTCACCAAATCCATAGTAAGAATAGGATTGTTAGGGCTTAAATCAAATGATTAATGTTTAATTAAAGGCCCTTTAATTACATTTTTACCTTATCAACCCAAGATGATTTTTAGTGATGTGGGGTAAAATTTCCTCTGCACCAACATTAATTTACACTATGTGCCTATATGCATGTTATTATTGGTCACCCCCAACCCCTCTCTAACAGGCTAGGACAAGTTTTTCCTGGCAGGTAGTCCTGCCCAGCTATTCTGTTAAAGAAAGAAAAAGAAGAGAATTACTTAGGAAAAGAAAAAAGACCTGTTGTTTGACTTGCTGGATTCGTGGAGTTTTAGAGTCAGTCAGGAACTGCAGTTTGGTAAATCAGGCAATGTCTTCTGGCTCAGGTACTATCACACTAGCTGGTACTGTCTTTCAGTCAACCTGCTGTGTTTTTGTCTCCACTTTCCTTGGGACCAGCGCAAGGGAAATAGAAGCATTAGACATCCAATTGTGTTAGGGCCAGGGCATGGGCAGCCTGGCCTAGGAGTTACAGCAGGAATGGGCCGAGGATCCAGGAGCCAATTACCATGAACCAGGCTGGGTCAGAACTACGGGAGCTCAGAGACTAGTGACAAGCCAGAGGATCAGAACCATGAGACAGGTGTGAAGAGGCAGGCTGAGTCAGGTTAGCAGGAGGTCAGGATCATACAAGATAGCAGGAACCAGGAGGCAGTTACCAAGAGTAAGGCTTAGGCAGGATACCAGAAGGTCAGGAACAGGAAAACACCAGGGAAGAAGTTCATGGAAGGGTGAAGACCAGCTGTTCAGACAACTTCCTGCCACCTCTTCTGGCTTCAATATGGTCTGCAGCCCAATCAGGAGTCTTGGAGCTCTCCCAATCAGAGCATGGGGCAGATCTTAGGTCCCATTTGGACTTTATGGGCTGCAGTCCCAGCTGCTGTCTGTGAGCTGCTGAATGGAGGATTGGAGTTTGATGACCCCTCTGGACCTGGGTTCAAGGCCTGTGGTGACCTCAGGAGGAGCACACTTCTTCCTCATTTTCCTGGTCTTTTAAGGTTGAGATTAAAGTTGGTAACATCTCACAGGGCATTCCCCCAGAGAACCTCTGAGCAAATCCGGGGATTACAGGTTTCGCACCCCAGCTGCATTGTCCAATCCTGGTCAAGTGTGGTCAGTCTGACCCTTGGTCTATACGTCAGGCCCTCCTTTCCAGGGGACTGTTTCTTTGTAATGTCCACATATTCACATGTTTATCTCATGCAAGCAATAGGTGAACAACAGGAGTGGATGCTGTTAACCAAAATTGTTTCAACTCCCCTTATTTGGGGGAACAGTTAGGGCTCATAAATGGCTTCTTAGCCATTGGGAGCTGGCAAGTTTCCTGGTCTTAAACTTACGATCCATTGTCATTTGAAATAGAAAAGTTGTCATTGTTTCTTATTCATTAACACATCTGATGCTTACACTTTTTCAAGACCTGAGAGACCTCATGTGAGAGAGCACATTAAGAAATTACAGAACTGTTAGTGCAGTTGGGAAACTGGAGAACTGTCTGCAAGGTTATTTCACTCTATCAAAGCCCAAAGCCAATCTGCTTCAAGAATACTTGCTGAATCCCATTAACACAAACCTATTAAAATATGTGTACCTTACAGTGCTTAGTGTGGAAGACAATGCCACAGCTTTATAATGCAGATTTAGGGCATCGTTACTTCTCTCAGGCCAAGAGTCAGAGGTGATTCTAGCTGAATGCCCAAGTGAGCAAGTCTGACCCTAAGCATTACAGGCATAACTGAGACACATTCAGATCTATTTGTGCAATTCACTCTTGGGCCCTACTTTGGTCTTTCGAAATAGCTGAACAAACCCTCACTCACCCAAAACTACTGCATTCTGTTTATGTGAAGTTTTATGATACACTGACATCTAAGCTACGAAAGCATGTTAGATGCATTAGAATAAGAAACACCCAGGAAAGAAAACAATATCTTGATCGAAACTGGGACATTTAAGGACAAAGGTGGAAATGGTAGAAGGAATCACTTTATTCTCATTGAACACTTGTAAAGGAGATTAAATCCAGCCCAGTCATCTCCAACACTTGGCACGCTGACACCATAAGAAAGAATGTCTTCATATTTTAGAGAACCCCCCCTGCAAAATTTGATTTAATCTCCATGTAACATGAGGGGCTTGGAGGGCCAAATGGCCTAGTGGTTGGTGTACCTGGCTTCCCGCCCCTGCTTCTGTACTTCAGAGTTCAATAAAAATGTACAATTAATTGACTTTGCCCTTGCCCTCCAGAAGAGAGCAGCTACAGGCCATATTTTAGGACTTCTCATGCTGCATCTGGCTCTTCTGCCCTATCTCTGTTGCCCTACCTCAGGATTAAGAAATGAGCAGATTTCCTCTTCTTGAAATATTCTTTGCTATACCATCAGGCCATACAAGCATGTTTTTAAGGGGAAACAATATCAAAACTCAGATCAACAAACATTTGATCAAAACCTTAAGCACCTATTTCATCCTTGCTGGGGTGTGTACAGAGGCATCCTTTCTCTTCCTTTTTATGGTTATTAAGTAATATATGCAACTGAATGATGAGAGGTGGTGAACTGGGCAGTTGTAGTGCAAACTTCCTCACATTACCCCATCAATATGCTCCAAGCCTAAATTAGGGGAAAACTTCTAGAGAAGAGAGGGTAGTTCAGACTTAATGCCCATTCAGTCTTTTACCTCCTTTTGAGTGGTCCAAAACGGGTGTGAAGTAGGGACACATGAGTTTTTGTGATATGGACAACCTTATCCTGTCCACAAGGAATAACTGACACCACTACTTAATTTCACAAAGGCCAAGAAAGAATGTGATAATTTGCAATCACTATTGCCCTGGGCTGGATCTAAGCCATTTTCTACAAGGCTTTGATAAAATAAAATTAACATGAAATTTTGTAGCTAGTTCTATCACCGCCTTAGGTAAAGATGACTAGTCATGGTAGACAATCCAAGAGATCTTTGTAATATTAATTGCTCACCACTTTGAAATTTGGTTCTTCTCTGAAACGTAACTGTAAAAATGGTATTGTGGGGTTCCACATAAAGGCCTGGTCTACACTACGAGTTTAGGTCGAATTTAGCAGCGTTAAATCGAATTAAGCCTGGACACATCCACACGACGAAGCCCTTTTTTTCCAACTTAAAAGGCCCTTTAAACCGATTTCTTTACTCCACCTCCGACGAGGGGATTAGTGCTGAAATCGGCCTTTCCGGGTCGGATTTGGGGTAGTGTGGACGGAATTCGACGGTATTGGCCTCCGGGAGCTATCCCAGAATGCTTCATTGTGACCGCTCTGGACTGCACTCTCAACTCAGATGCACTGACCAGGTAGACAGGAAAAACCCCACGAACTTTTGAATTTCATTTCCTGTTTGCCCAGCGTGGAGAGCACAAGTGACCACGCAGAGCTCATCAGTACAGGTAACCATGATGGAGTCCCAGGATCGCAAAAGAGCTCCAGCATGGACCGAACGGGATCTGCTTGCCATATGGGGAGACTAATCAGTGCTAGCTGAACTCCGTAGCAGTAAACGAAATGCCAGAACATTAGAAAAAGCCTCAAAGGGCATGAAGGACAGAGGCCATAACAGGGACGCACAGCAGTGCCGTGTGAAAATTAAGGCGCTAAGGCAAGCCTACCACAAAGCCAGAGAGGCAAATGGAAGGTCCGGGGCAGAGCCGCAGACATGCCACTTCTACGCGGAGCTGCATGCCATGCTAGGGGGTGCAGCCACCACTACCCCAACCCTGTGCTTTGACTCCATCAATGGAGAATCACGCAACACGGAAGCGTGTTTGGGGGATGAGGAAGATAATGATGATGAAGACAATGAAGACAGCGCATAGCAAGGAAGCGGAGAAACCGGTTTCCCCAACAGCCAGGATATGTTTATCACCCTGGACCTGGAACCAGTAACCCCCGAACTCACCCAAGGCGTGCTCCCAGACCCTGAGGGCACACAAGGGACCTCTGGTGAGTGTACCTTTGTAAATATTACACATGGTTTAAAAGCAAGCGTGTTTAATGATTAATTTGCCCTGGCAATCGCGGCCAGTACAGCTACTGGAAAAGTCTGTTAACGTGTATGGGGATGGAGCAGAAATCCTCCAGAGACATCTCCAGAAAGCTCTCCTTCATGTACTCCCAAAGCTTTTGCAAAAGGTTTCTGGGGAGGGCTACCTTATCCCGTCCGCCATGGTAGGACACTTGACCATGCCAGGCCAGTAGCACGTAGTCTGGAATCATTGCATAACAAAGCATGGCAGCGTATGGTCCCGGTGTTTGCTGGCATGCAGACAACATCCATTCCTTATCTCTCTTTGTTATCCTCAGGAGAGTGATATCATTCATGGTCACCTGGTTGAAATGGGGCGATTTTATTAAGGGGACATTCAGAGGTGCCCGTTCCTGCTCAGCTGAACAGAAATATTCCCCGCTGTTAGTCATGCGGTGGGGGGAGGGGTGAAGTGATCATTCCAGAGAATTGGGTGTGGGAGGGAAGGGGGGTTAGTTGGATTTGTGCAGCCCCTTCTTTTACATTGAAAACCCATTTTAAATGGCCAACCCAACGGGTGCTTGGTATGGGAAATGAGGGCGCTGCTGTTTGAAACCATTCCCACATGTTATGAAGGTTAAAAAAGCCAAAAGACTGTGGCTTACCATGGCTGCCTGCAAGCCGAATCCTGTTGCTTGGCACTGCGTGAGTGATCTCTCACACCAAACCGGCAGGCCCTCAATATAAGAGGAAAAATGCGACCTTGTAACGAAAGCACGTGCTGTGTAATGTGAACAGCAAAATTTAACGTGAAAGAGTGTACCCATTGTTCTCTAAAATGTGTCTTTTTAACCACCTCTCCCTTTTCCTCCACCAGCTGCAAATGTTTCTCCTTCACAGAGGCTAGTGAAGATTAGAAGGAGAAAACGGCGGACTCAGGATGATATGTTCTCGGAGCTCCAGATGTCCTCCCACGCTGACAGAGCACAGCAGAATGCGTGGAGGCAGACAATGTCGGAGTGCAGAAAAGCACAATATGAACGAGAGGAGAGGTGGCGGGCTGAAGAGGGTAGGTGGCGTCAGATTGCTGACAGAAGGCAAGAGTCGATGCTCCGGCTGCTGGAGCATCAAACTGATATGCTCCAGCGTATGGTTGAGCTGCAGGAAAGACAGCAGGAGCAGAGACTACCACTACAGCCCCTGTGTAACCAACAGCCCTCCTCCCCAAGTTCCGCAGCCTCCTCACCCAGACGCCCAAGAATGCGGTGGGGGGGCCTCCGGCCACCCAGCCACTCCAACCCAGAGGATTGCCCAAGCATCAGAAGGCTGGCCTTCAATAAGTGTTAAAGTTTTAAAGTGCAGTGTGTCCTTGTCCTTCCCTCCTCACCCACCCCTCCCGGGCTACCTTGGCAGTTATCCTATTTGTGTGATGAATTAATAAAGAATCTATGAATGTGAAGTAACAATGACTTTATTGCCTCTGCAAGCGGTGTTCGAAGAGGGGAGGGGAGGGTGGTTAGCTTACAGGGAAGTAGAGTGAATTGGGGGGGGGAGGGGTTCATCAAGGAGAAACAAACAGAAGTTTCACACCATAGCCTGGCCAGTCACAAAACTGGTTTTCAAAGCTTCTCTGATGCACACCGCGCCCTGCTGTACTCTTCTAACCGCCCTGGTGTCTGGCTGCGCGTAATCAGCGGCCAGGCAATTTGCCTCAACCTCCCACCCCGCCATAAATGTCTCCCCCTTACTCTCACAGATATTGTGGAGCGCACAGCAAGCAGCAATAACAATGGGGATATTGGTTTTGCTGAGGTCTATCCGAGTCAGTAAACTGTGCCAGCGCTCTTTTAAACGTCCAAATGCACATTCTACCACCATTCTGCACTTGCTCAGCCTATAGTTGAACAGGTCCTGACTACTGTCCAGGCTGCCTGTGTACGGCTTCATGAGCCATGGCATTAAGGGGTAGGCTGGGTCCCCAAGGATAACTATAGGCTTTTCAACATCCCCAACGGTTATTTTCTGGTCCGGGAAGAAAGTCCCTTCCTCCAGCTTTTGAAACAGACCAGAGTTCCTGAAGACACGAGCATCATGTACCTTTCCCGGCCATCCCACGTTGACGTTAGTGAAACGTCCCTTGTGATCCACCAGGGCGTGCAGTAGCATTGAAAAGTACCCCTTGTGGTTTATGTACTCGGTGGCTTGGTGCTCCAGTGACAAGATAGGGATATGGGTTCCGTCTATCGCCCCACCACAGTTAGGGAATCCCATTGCAGCAAAGCCATCCACTATGACCTGCACGTTTCCCAGAGTCCCTACCCTTGATACCAGCAGGTCTTTGATTGCGTTGGCTACTTGGATCACAGCAGCCCCCAAAGTAGATTTGCCCACTCCAAATTGATTCCCGACTGACCGGTAGCTGTCTGGCATTGCAAGCTTCCACAGGGCTATCGCCACTCGCTTCTCAACTGTGAGGGCTGCTCTCATCCTGGTCTTCTGGCGCTTCAGGGCAGGGGAAAGCAAGTCACAAAGTTCCATGAAAGTGCCCTTACGCATGCGAAAGTTTCGCAGCCACTGGGAATCGTCCCACACCTGCAACACGATGCGGTCCCACCAGTCTGTTTGTTTGTTTCCCGGGCCCAGAATCGGCGTTCCACGGCATGAACCTGCCCCATTAACACCATGATTTGCACATTGCTGGGGCCCGTACTTTTTGAGAGGTCTATGTCCATGTCAATTTCTTCATCAATCTCATCACCGCGCTGCAATCGCCTCCTCGCCTGGTTTTGCTTTGGCATGTTCTGGCTCTGCATATACTCCAGAACAATGCGCGTGGTGTTCATAGTGATTATAATTGCCACGGTTATCTGAGCGGGCTCCATGATCCCAGTGCTATGGCGTCTGGCCTGAAAAAAGGCGCGAAACTATTGTCTGACGGAGGGAGGGAGGGGCGAGTGACGACATGGCTTACAGGGAATTAAAATCAACAAAGGTGGCTGTGCATCAGGGAGAAACACAAACAACTGTCACACAGAATGGCCCCCCCAAAGATTGAACTCAAAACCCTGGGTTTAGCAGGCCATTGATTTCACGGAGGAAGGGGGAAGCAAATGAATACAGAACAAATCTGGTCCATCTATCTTTTACATCTTAGGCTGGCAGCAGACGGTGCAGCATGACTGATAGCCATCGGCATCTTCTGGGTGCTTGGCAGAAGATGCTGCATTACGACTGCTAGCCATCATCGTCAAGACGGTGCAATAGGACTGCCGGCAGGACTGAGTCTCCAGGAGACAAAAATGTCTGCCCAGGCGCCTCTGACCGAACTCACTGAGGAGTACGACGACGATGGATACCAATCGTAATACACCATCTACTGCCAAAAGGCAAGGAGCTGCTGCTGTATAGCAATGCAGTCCCACGTCTGCCAGCACCCAGATAGCCGATGACGGCTACCAGTCATACTGCACCGTCTACTGCCAAAAGGCAATTAGCTGCTGCTGCGTAGCAATGCAGTACCATGTCTGCTGGCACCCAGATGACATATGGTGAAGGTGAGCTGAGCTGAGCGGGCTCCATGCTTGCCGTGGTATGTTGTCTGCACAGGTAACCCAGGAAAAAAGGCTCGAAACGATTGTCTGCCGTTGCTCTCACAGAGGGGGATTGGGGGGCTGACGACATGTACCCAGAATCCCCCGCGACACTGTTTTTGCCTCATCAGGCATTGGGATCTCAACCCAGAATTCCAATGGGCGGCGGAGACTGTGGGAACTGTGGGATAGCTACCCACAGTGCAACACTCCGGAAGTCGACGCTAGCTTCAGTACTGTGGACGCGGTCCGCTGACTTAATGCACTTAGAGCATTTTATGTGGGGACACACACAACCGACTGTATAAAAACAATTTCTAAAAAACCAGCTTCTATAAATTCGACCTAATTTCGTAGTGTAGACATACCCTTATTGTCTCTCAATAAATTCCTTATCACAAGTGTGCTCAATGCAGTCTAAATACCAAAAGTTTCCAAATAAAAATCTGTTCTGTCAGCCCTGCAAACTCAACCTGGATTCTGAGAAACAAGCAGAATTCTCTTCTTCTGTATCAGCACCAATAAAAAGAAATAAAATAAAATTCTGCAGGACAAAACTTTGCTCTCAATCAGTAGAGCTTAGTAAACAATTATGTTGATATACAAAGAATAGAATTCCACTCCCTTTCTCTTTGCCGCATTAGTTCTGCAGAACTAACAGGAATACATAGTTATTTCAGCCACTGAAGTTGATGGATCTAATTCTCAACACATAGCAAGCAGATCTCCTGGGTAAGAAAGTGCCATTCTTAAAGTCATTTTTCAGAGTAAAACCCCACTTACAGGCTACACCCTATGCTTTGCTGAATAGCTGATATGTGCTTGGCATAAGTCCAGGTATGGGGACAAACATGTCTTTAAGCATCCCTAGTGACTTCCCAGGCCTGGGACCAGTGGGCACCAGTTCTGTCCAGAGTCTGAAGGCTGCTATCTTAGGCCAGCTACAAACAGACTCCAGGAGGTGTAGGGACACCCTGGCAATGCTCCCTCTCCCCTTGGTACTACCTGCACCAAAAGCCACGATGGGAGTGCTGTAGGAGCTGCTAAGCTATCCCTATGCCATGGGAAGATTTTCCTATGCAGAGAAAATCCTCCCAGGTTCATTTAAATTTGGGTTACAGCTCCTTTGTGCTTCCAAATCAATACAAAACAACAAAGGGGCCTACAAATATCTACAAATATTTGACAAGTATCTTCTATATTTTATTTGCCAAAACATATTTTCATATTGAAAGCTTAAGAAAAATAAACTTACAAAAGAAATGAAACAGCTCATAAATAAGACAACACCAACAGTAACAGATATTATGCATGCATACTTATCTACACGCACAGGTAAAATATCTTACCCAACTGATTTCTCTCACTTATCAGATTTTACTTATAAGAGGTGATGCTCCCATAATGATTTGAACATGTGTACCAAAATAAACAAGCAAAACATTTATTCTGTTATATTTAATAACTTCATTAATCAACACATTTGTTACACTGAAGAAAAAGCAAATAACAATTAGGCGCTACAACAAGAACCATGGTGCCATATAGTTACTGACATTAACAAGGGGTCCTGAAATGTTAGGAGCGAAAAAGCAACACTATACTTAAGTGTACTGGTGCAAGAAACACAAGACAGTTACATGTTTACTGTGACATGTCTTCTGCACACCAGAATGCTGTATTAAAAATATGAATGTTTTTCATGGTTAGACTACAGAAAACATAATAGTGTTCAGTCCGAGTCCTGAATGCATTTTTTCACACCATGCTGTCTACTGCTTTTTCTGCTGCATTCCATGCCACCTGACTGTGTTTGTTATCCTCACTTTGCACACCCGCTGAATGCCAAATTGGTACAATTTACTCTACTTTATTACTTACATACATTTTCTGATTAACTTTATACCTGACAAATCTTAAACAGTAATGTAAGTTTTGTCTCCAAATCTGGCCAAGAAACTTCCACTGAAGTTGCACCCCCTTATGTCAGGGCTACTGTAATTAAGTTAAATTGTGGGGGAGTGGAAGGGGAGTGAGGTGGGAGAAGACAGGTTGCATGAACAGAATTTTAGCAGGTATTTCCAAAGATATGGTTTAATGACAACATTTTGTAACACAAAATATTTGTTTGATTTCTTCCAAGAAGCTGTATATTTATCTTTAAATTTTAAAGAGGCTTTTTACCCTAATTCAGAGTCTTACCAGCATTGTGTGAAATCATTTGCTCTGCACAATCATTTAGGAAGATTTTATTGCCCTGCTGAACTGCTGTCAATGAATTTTGAAAGCACAAAATTCCTCAATAAAAATTCATGTCTTTGCTCAACTGATGACAAGCACCCTAGTTTTTCATCTACCTGATTGCTCCAACAGGAACATTTTTTAGGAGTTACATCTAAGGAGATCAATTCTGTCTATATCATCAAATATGTTATGGAACAAGGCTAGGCTGGTGAAGTGGCTCTCAACCTTTCCAGACTACTGTACCCCTTTTAGGAGTCGGATTTGTCTTGCTTACCCCCAAGTTTCACCTCACTTAAAAAACTATTTGCTTACATAATCACATAAAAATACAAAAGTGTCACAGCACACTATTACTGCAAAATTGCTTGCTCTCTCATTTTGTGTTTATGAAATTTTACTTTGTACTGACTTTGCTAGTGCTTTTTATGTAGCCTGTTGTAAAACTAGGTAAGTATCTAGATGAGTTGATGTACCCCCTGGAAGACCTCTGTGTACTCCCGGGGGTACATGTACCCTTGGTTGAGAACCACTGGTATGGTGGGCTGTGTGTGAGTGGGGAGGCAATCTATATGCAAAAGAATGTAGCAGTTTAAGAGGGAGAAAAGTTATAATGATTAAACAGTGCATTTTAATATGGTGTTTAAAAAGTGACTGTACAGAAGAATCAAAATAATCAACCTATAGGGAGTATAGCAGAATTACCAAACTGCTATACGTTTTCATCAGAATCATCAGAACTTTCTTCTCCTTCATCATCACCGCTATCTGAACTGCTAGTATCCTCTTCACTGTCTTCACTGCTTCCTTCATCCGTTTCTTCACCCTCTTCATCACCAAAATTCTGTGTACTTTCTAAGACATACATGTACAAGATATACATTTTAGGTAAGTCTTAAGTTTTGATTAGTAAAAAACTGACTATTTCAGGCATGTGATAAATACATAATATTTGATATTATATTCCAAATAAACTCAAAATTACATATTCAAAATAAATAGGTTGTACATGGTGTTTTGGGGTATTTTTCTGAAGAAAATAATTGTATTCTAAATCGTCATTGCATTTTGCTTTGTACAGTGAGGGATTAATACAATTGTTTTGCTTGCTAGTGCTGTCTAATTTTCAAAGAAATATCTAAACAAACATTTTCCCCTTTCTATTACAGGAAGAAAATTATGCAGTGGTTGTGTGTGTTTTTCCTGAGAATTTAGTAAACAGTCCATATATTCACAAATATTCCAAATCTGTATCTTGTTTAAGATGTGCAGGTTTTGGAAACTTTCAGCAACTGTCTTATAGTGATAGGAGGACTATTTTTGTCAGTTACACCAATTTTTTGTCTATATAGTCAACACCCATTTTACAGACTTTTCCAAAATATTTATTTTATAAAATATGCACAGCTTTTCAACAACATGAAGGTGAACGGGACTTCTCATGTGAGTAAAACTACTCATATTTGTTTTTACAGGATTGATAGCCAGTTTGGAAGAGCAAGAGCATGTTAAATCATAAAAATGATACTGCTGAAATTGATCTCGTCTGCAAGGAAAACAAAAGTCTCCAACCTGTACTACTATGGGAACATGGAACTTGACTGAAATTTCCCATTTCAAAACCAAATTTAAAAGTAAAGAAAAAAATGAATACATGCTATTAATATTTTAGGTTCTTAGCCACAGAACAGTATTTTTAAAATAGGAATACTCTCATAATACAATAACATACTTAAATTAAACACTGACTTAAGGCAATTATCCATTTTGAGATAATAAGCTACAGGTCTAACGTTGTGAAGCTGGCCCAGATCTCTGTGCTGTGATCACTTTGCTCTCAATATAGAAAACAGGAGAGATTGCAGAAGACTGGAAAAGGGCAAATATAGTGCCAATCTGTAAAAAGGGAAATAAGAACAACCCAGGGAGTTACAGACCAGACAGCTTAACTTCTGTACCCGGAATGATAATGGAGCAAATAATTAAGCAATCAATTTGCAAACATTTAGAAGATAATAAGGTGATAAGTAAGTCAGCATGGATTTGTCAAGATCAAATCGTGTCAAACCAACCTGATAGCTTTTTTTGACAGGGTAACAAGCCTTGTGGATTGAGGGAAAATGGTAGATGTGGTGTATCTTGACTTTACTAAAGCTTTTGACACTGTCTCGCTTGACTGTCTCATAAACAAACTAGGGAAATGCAACCTAGATGGAGCTACTATAAGGTGGGTGCAAAACTGGTTAGAAAACCATTCCCAGAGAGTAATCATCAGTGGTTCACAGTCATGTTGGAAGGGCATAAGGAATGGGGTCTCGCAGGGATCAGTTCTGGGTCTGATTCTGTTCAATATCTTCATCAGTGATTTAGATAATGGCATAGAGAGGACACTTATAAAGTTTGTGGCTGATACAAAGCTGGGAGGGGTTGCAAGTGCTTTGGAGGATAGGATTAAAATTCAAAATGATCTGGACAAACTGGAGAAATGGTCTGAAGTAAATAGGATGAAATTCAATAAGGACAAATGCAAAGTACTTCACTTAGGAAGGAACAATCAGTTGCACACATACAAAATGGGAAATGACTGCCTAGGAAGGAGTACTGCGGAAAGGGATCTGGGGGTCATAGGGGACCACAAGCTAAATACGAGTCAACAGGGTAATGCTGTTGCAAAAAAAGCAAACATCATTCTGGGATGTATTAGCAGGTGTGTTGTAAGCAAGACACGCAAAGTAATTCTTCTGCTCTACTCCGCACTGATTAGACCTCAACTGGAGTACTGTGTCGAGTTCTGGGTGCCACATTTCAGGAAAGATGTGGAAAATTGGAGAAAGTCCAGAGAAGAGCAACAAAAATGATTAAAGGTCTAGAAAACATGACCTATGAAGGAAGATTGAAAAAATTGGGTTTGTTTAGTCTGGAAAAGAGACGACAGAGGGTATATAACAGTTTTCAAGTATGTAAAAGGTTGTTACAAGGAGGAAGGAGAAAAATTGTTTTTCTTAACCTCTGAGGCTAGGACAAGAAGCAATGGGCTTAAATTGCAGCAAGGGAGGTTTAGGAAACTTCCTAACTGTCAGGGTGGTTAAGCACTGGAATAAATTGCCTAGGGAAGTTGTGGAATCTTCATCATTGGAGATTTTTAAAAGCAGGTTAGACAAACACCTGTCAGGAATGGTCTAGGTAATACTTAGTCCTGCCATATGTGCAGGGGACTGGACTAGATGACCTCTCAAGGTCCCTTCCAGTCCTATGATTCTATAGTATTGGCACAAAGTAGCTGGCCACCACAGGATCACTCCAATGTAGGGGGATCCTGAGAGGAGTAGAGCCAGTATAGCAACTCCTATGCCACTCTCTTTCCCTGCAGCCCGCACAGCAGTTATAGGAGGGAAAAAGAGTGTTTGTGCCAGCCCCCAATATTAGTCTGAGTGGCCTGAAGGCAACTGTAACTCACACCAGATGCCATTGGTCCCAAGAGGCTAATACAACTGTGACATGCCCCGAGGTGCAATCCAGACAGTGGAACCCCTAGGGCCCCTTAACTCTCCTGCCCAGGCTGTCTCCTACACTGCTATGCTAGTGAACAGCAAACCCCTCCAGCTCTGTTCACTCAGCCATCAGCATGCAGAGGCACACCCTGCTAAGTTGCACGAAGGCTCTCACAAGCCACTCATGAACTGTATATAGGGAGACATAAGCAAATTCCCCCAGCCTGGCACCCCAGAAATGTGCATCTTACACTGCTCAAGACCTTCTTGATCAAAGTTTGCTGCTCCTTCAAAGGGTAGTGGACATGTCCCAGCCTCTAATCTGAGCAGATCCCCCAAGCACTTTAGACAAATTCACTGGTTTAGATTAAACATCAAAATAAGTTTATTAACTAGACAAAGATAGATTTTATGTGATTAAGCGGAATTTGCACAGAAGATTAGAATTGGTTACAAAATGAAATAGCAAAACCACAATCTAAATCTTAAACTTTACCAGGCTAATAAATCTAAAATCAAGATGATTTCTCTCATCCAAAACTTCATGCTAACTGGAACACGTTCCAGTTAGGTCCAGCTCCTTCCAAAATGTAAATGGAGATCTCTTTGTTTTCCTTGTATAGCAATGGGGGTAAGAGGCAGGCCCTGTGGTGACATCACTGTCCCTGATTTATACTTTTCTCCAGATACTGGAAAAATCCATCCTGTGTCATGGGACTAGGCAGCACTCATGGTGTACATGAGCTGCTGACCATCCTTCATTATGAATTGCTTGCACCTTTTGTCTATGTGAAGATTGCATTGTGGAAGCAGAGAAAGACAGCATCTAAGGCCTGTTTTCCATTTCTTTGTCCTCTCTGAGTTTTCCAGACTCAACATGTTTCAGTAACAAACATATAGCAAAATGTAATAACTTCATATACATTGATGACACATACATTTCAACAGGATAATGAGGTTCATCAAATCAAGACTTTTCAAATGATACCTCACAAGGCATACGTTGTACAAAACATATCACAATCATATAACGGTGGTGAATATGTGGGTATATGGGGAACAGTAGGTCACAACAACAGCCTGAGATCATCTGGGTTTTAAAGGACACCCCAGACAACCTTAGGCTGTTGTATTAGCGCCTGGGGAGCACTAGCATCTGGTCTGAGTTAGAGTTGCCTTCAGGCCACTCAAACTAAAGTTGGGGGGCTGGCACAGCTGAACTAGCACTGGGGTAGGACAATGACAGGTTAAAGCCATCTCTGCAACTCCTTTCCTCCAAGTTCTTCTGTATTCTCCTATGCCTCGGCAGAGGATTTTGTACAATGGGGTTACCATTTTTCAGTCTAGTATGCATTTTCTGAGCAAATGTGATTCCCAGACATGACTCTCTGTTTAAGTCAACTCAAATGTCTACAGTAAGGATATCTTAATATACTGAAAGACAGGATCAGTGCTTGAAATTGAACATTGAGATTAGGAAATGTTTGCTTAATGTGATTTTATAGCCTAATGCAGGGGTTCTCAACCTTTTTATTTCTGAGCCCCCCCCCCCGCAACATGCTATAAAAACTCCACAGTTCACCTGTGCCATAACAACTGTTTTTCTGCATATAAAAGCCAGGGGACATGTTAGTGGGTAGTAAGCAGGGCAATTGCCCAGGGCCCCATGCCACAAAGCTAAGTTGTTTAGGCTTTGGCTTCAGTCCTGGATGGTGGTGCTCGGGGCCCTGGGTTTCAGCCCCATGCAATGGGGCTTCAGCTTTCTGCCCTGGGCCCTATTGAGTCTAACACCAGCCATGCTTGGCAGACTCCCTGAAACCTGCTTGCAGCCTCCCCAGAGGGCCCTGGACCCGTTTGAGAACCACTGGCCTAATGTATCACACTTAAGACACATTAAACACAAAAGTGATAAAAATATTTCTCACCCTATAGTTTTTAAAAATAAAATAGGATCCATGTAGTTACAGCAATCCCAAATATTGTTCACTTGTGAAAAGCATGAATGCTTCTACAACATATAATGGTTACTGCTGTCAAACTCACCCATCAGCAACTTTTCTTCAAGAAGTGGAAGAAACTGCTTGGCCTCAGTATTTTCTGGTTCATAGATTAGAACTGAAATTTGACAACAGGATATGTTAATAATTCTATATGGTGACAATAGCAACTCACAGTCAGACTGCGGAACAATTTCAAGGCATATTGTTAAAGTGCATGCTGTCAGATAGTGGCATAATTTTGTTTTCAGAGACTTAAAATGCAAATAATGATTTCTCGGTTATTTGTATTTATATTTCCTCATGAAATACTATATTAAGCTAGAGTTAACGTTGAGTACATATCAGTAAATATGTAACTTACAAAAAATTTATTAATGACACAAGAAATAGGCATAACAAACCCAAGAAATTCAGATATAAAGTTAAACATAAAATAAACCCAAACATGTTCAGGCATGAAGCTGCTGAGTTAATGTTGTTTGGATGCTTTTACTGAGCCCTGTAGCGATGCCACGAGGAAAAAAATATTTATAAAACCTAATCTATTGAAAAATTAGTAAAATCTAATCTGGAACCACATACACAGTTACTGTATGGAAACCTACAGGAAACATTTATTCACTGATCCCTGTTACAACAGCACTTTGCCATACTATACCACATTCAGTCATATCAGTACTATTAGCCCCTTACTTTTCTGGGCACTAAATTCATTCACAATTTAAAAATAAATAGGTAAACACATGAAATGATTATTAAGCTGCCTTTTGTAGACAAAATAGTGGAAGTGTGCACACTTCAATGCTCCTTCTGCCGACAAAACTCTCTTGCTTTGCGAACAAAATAAAACCACCTCGATGCGAGAGAGCTTTTTGGGGCAAAGTTATATCATCAGTGTAGACACCGCGGTTGGTTATGTCACTATAATTGGCCTTCATGAGGTATCCCACAATGCCCATCCTGATGGCTCTGGTCAGCAGTTCAAACTCCGCTGCCTTGCACCCAGATACACAGGCATCCGCCCCTATAGGCTCAGGAATTTTTGAAATTCCACTTCCTGTTTGCTCGGCGTGGACAGCTGACCATGGCAGCGCCACACAGCAAACGCTCTCCTGCTTGGACCACATCTGAATTGTTGGATTTGCTGGCAGTGTGGGGAGAAGAGGCTGTGCAGTCCAAGCTCCACTCCAGCCATAGGAACTTCGATACCTATGGGCAGATTTCTTGTGGCTTGTTGGAGAAGGGCTACAAACAGGACATGCAGAATTGCTGAGCGAAGATAAAGGAGATGAGGCAGGCATCCAGAAAGCAAGAGAGGCAAATCGTTGCTCTGGTGCTGCGCCACAGTCCTGCTGTTTCTATAAGGAAATGGATGCCATTCTCGGCGCTGACGCCACCTCCACTGCCAACAGCCCCATGGATACTTCAGTGAGGCTGGAGGCAGCGGACAGGGGATTCGACCCTGTGGACAAGGTTATGGACAAGAAAGTCAAGATTGAGGACGACATGGAGCACACGCCAGGGTCGTCCAGTGGTGTGGCGAGTCAGGACCTCTTTTCCACTCCTGAGGGGTCTAGCCAGTCCCAGCAGCCAGTCTCTGGCGCGCATGCATGCAGTAGAGGATAGCCTTGGTAAGTGATCTTTTTGAGTTGATGCTGCTCAGTTATATGAGGTAGAGCTGTCCTTTGCTCTGAATATTCTAAAAGTGGGTGAAGGGATAGAAATGTACAAGACTAGCTGTGTTTGCGTGTGCTCCACATAGCCTTGTGCAGCTAAGTAGTGCAGTGGAACAGTGTGTTAATGCACACCGAGATTACATGGCAATCCTCCTGCGAGATCTCTAGGGGCTTGGCTACACTTGCAAGTTACAGCGCAATAAAGGAGCCCCGGGCGCACTAGCTCACTCCCCATCCACACTGGCAAGGCACGTAGAGTGCTCTGACTCCGCGGCTACAGCGCTGCTGGTACTCCACCTTGGCGAGAGGAGTAACGTTGGCTGCGCCTTGGCTACAACGCACGGGCGTCAGTGTGAACGAGGTGTTGGGTTACTGCGCTCTGATCGGCCTCCGGAAACGTCCCATAATCCCCTTAAGTCAAGTGGCCACTCTGTCATTGTTTTGAACTCCTGTAGGAAGGCGGAAATGCCCTTTCAAAGCTCCATTTCTGACAGCCGGCATGCAAGCCATTAGTGTGGAATGCTGTGAGAGAGAGAGAGGTGTGGGGGGGAATGGGGGGCTGCTGCTGTCTGAACTTACAAGATAGCATGCTGACATGCTCTCAGCCCCCCAAAACCTCACTCTCTCCCCCCACATACACACAACACACTCCCTGTCACACTCCACCCCACCCCCCCATTTGAAAAGCACGTTGCAATCACTTGCATGCTGGGATAGCTGCCCATAATGCACCTCTCCCAATGCCGCTGCAAGTGCTGCAAATGTGGCCACGCCAGTGCGCAAGCAGCTGTCAATGTGGACAGACTGCAGCGCTTTCCCTACTGCGCTCTCCGAAGGCGGGTTTAACTCACAGTGCTCTACATCTGCAAGTGTAGCCATGCCCTAGGAAACTTTCCTGGAGGTACCCGGCAATCCTCTGCTGAAAGTTCCTTGGCAGAGCTGCTTTGTTCCTTCCCACATTGTAGGAAACTTTCCTGCACCAATCGGCAATTCCTTGAGCAGGGACCAAAGCGGCACATGGGCGAGCAGCATAGGAACCGGGTCTGAACCTGCAAGCATGCAGGAGATGCACCTTTGCATACCCTCAGGAGTGAGATATCGGCATCAATTATCCCTGTTTGTGGAAAATGGGGGCAGAATTTGCAATATTGTCCATACTCTCCTGCACTTATTCCCTTAAAAAAAACCTAGACCCTTTGCCTCATCTTCAACATCCAACACCGCCCTCCCTCCCTGGGCCAAACTCACCATGTTTAGAGTGTTCACCGAGATGCGTGCTTGCCAAGGGACAGCGAGAAAGTGATTCATATGTGAAAAGAGGTATATTTTACTATAATGATTCAGTGTTGTGCATGAACTAACAATCATGCTTCTGTGTATTGTTTCTTGTGCTTTTGCAGATGGGGCCTTCCAGGGAACCCCCTACACACTGGCAGAGCACCTCTGCCGGAAAAGGAAGCGACCACAGTGCACCAAGGAGGACATGTTCCAGGAGGTGCTTCAATCCTCGGATTTCAAAAAAAAAAGAGAACGCAGGGAGTGGAGAGAGACCCTGAAGGAAAAATTTAAAATAGAAAGGCAGGATAGAAAGGAGAGCAAGGAGCGAATTGTAAAGGACCAGGAGCAGATGACAAAAATGATGGAGGAGCAAACAGAGATGTTGAAGTCCCTAATCATGCTCCAGGCAGAACAGATGCATGCTTGCCCCCCTACCCGCAGCCAATACAGAACTGTTTTCCACGCCCCCCCCCCAAAACTCCTCCCACACATTTCTTGCAACTTCCCAGAATGTCTCGGTACCTCATTCACTCCACCCCTTCAGACAGCTTCCAAAATGATAGTTGGAGTTACACACAGATATGAAAGCATACACTGCTCTGCACTCTTATCTCCCTTCCCACCAATCCTTTTGTGTGTGTTGTTAATTGTTATTTAATAAAAGCAAACTGTCCCACATGTGGTTGCGGCTGGTAGAAATACACAGTGGCAATTTGATCATTTGCTCACTACAAATCCTGGTCAGGAATTATCACAACTTTAATGCAAGGCGGCAAGATAATGCAGCATGAGCACTGTATAGAAAGACACATTACTGATGCTCATTGTCAAAATGTTGCCTCAAAGCCTCCCTGATTCGAAGAGGGGAACGGGGCTAGAATAGCCCTTGTATCTGGCTGCTCAAATTCTGCAGCCAGCTGATTGGCCTCTGCGCTCCACGCTGGGAGGAAACTTTTTACCCTTAGATTCACATATATTATGGAGTGTGCAGCAGGCTGCTATGACCATGGGAACATTTTCCTCATTTAGGTCTAACCTGCCATAAAGGCAGTGCCAGTGCGCTTTTAATCTGCCAAAGGCACATTCTATGGTCACTCTGGACATAGGCGCTGACTTCCTCTTTGCCCAGTGGGTGCTCGACCCCCCCGCGCTCTGGCCCCACCCCTGCACCACCCTCCCCCAAAGTCCTCACCTCTTCTCCGCCTCCTCCCCTGAGCGTGCCACGTCCCCGCTCCTCCTCCTCCCTCCCGGAAAGTCCAAAGCGCTGCCAAACAGCTGTTAAGTGGTGGGGCGGTGAGAAGCACTGGGCGGAAGGGGGAGGAGTGGGGACACGGCGCACTCGGGGGAGGAGGAGGTGGGGGGAGCTTAGCTGCCGGTGGGTGCAGAGCACCCGTTAATTTTTCCCCATGGGTGCTCCAGCCCCGGAGCACCCACGGAGTCAGCGCCTATGACTCTGCACCTGTTCAGCCTATTGTTGAAGCACTCCTTGTTACTGTCCAGGTGTCCTGTGTAAAGTTTCATGAGCTACGGGAGTAAGGAGTACACTGGGTCTCCCAGGATCACTATGGGCATCTCAACATCCCCCACTTGAAACTTCTGGTCTGGAAAGAAAGTCCCTGCTTGCAGCTTTCTGTATAGACCAGTGTTCCTGAAGATGCATGTATTATACATCTTCCTGGACCACCCCGTGTTGACGTCAGTGAAACCCACTGTGCTCAGGGTGATCCACAAGCGCCTGCAGTACCATAGAGAAGCACCCCTTTCTACTGATGTACTCCATTGCAAGATGGTCCAGGCCAAAACTGGAATATGCGTGCCATCTATTGCCCCTCCACAGTTAGAGAATACCATTGCCACAAAGCTATCCAATATTTCATGCACTTTTCCAAGAGTCACAGTCCTTCATAGGAGGATGCAATTAATGACCCTGTAAACTTGCATTAATGCTGCCCCAACGGTGGACTTCCCCACTCCAAACTGATTCGCGACCAAGCGGTAGCAGTCCAGAGTCACCAGCTTCCACACAGCAATTGCCACTTGTTTCTATACCGAGAGGGCAGTTCTCATTTTGGTGTGCTGAGACGAGCTCTGCACAGTTCCAGGAAAGTGGCTTTCCGCATCCAAAAGTTGGCAGTCAATGCTTGTCATCCCAGACCTGCATAATTATGCAATCCCATCACTCAATGCTTGTTTCCCGAGCCCAAAAGTGACAGTTCACCGTGTTCAGCTACTCCATGAATGTCCAAAGTAATCTTGTGTTGTTTCTTTCCAGGACACATAGCAGGTCAGGCAACTCTGATTCCTGTTCAAATTGGAAGCTCATGACCATCCCGAGGTGTTCATAACAGTGACCACAATAGTAAAGAGCAGTGTGGGATACATGCTTTCAACCAGAAATGGCGGGCGCACAGTAAATGGGCTGTTGAAAAATGCAGCAAAATGCAGTTGGAAGCCCATGGAATGCTGGGACGGAAAGAACTGCATCATGGGATGTTGAACCCACACCCATGATGCATTGCGATCCAATCTGCCTTCCCACAACTTCTAGCTGCAGAAGGTGGCGAGTAGCTCAGTGAGGTAGCTAATCACAGTGCACTGTTCTCACTCTCGATGCTAGAGCACCAAGTGTGGATGCGCTCCGCCAATAGAAGGAGCGTTGTGTGAACATGCACAAGTGATGTAATTATACCAGTTTCTGTCGGCATAACTTGCATCTACAAAACTATGTAGTGTAGACAAGGCCTGAATCTTTAACAAAGACATCCTTTCTCCAAAATGTGCATTAGATATTTAAGTTAAATGGCTGTTAACCAAAAAACCCAACCCCTCTCTCAATTACTTGACTATTAAGCAACTGTCAACTGTGGTGTCATAACTTCACTATTTGTTAATTTATTACTGGTCTTGTCTATACTCATCAGAATTCTCTCCTGCATGGAGAAGAAGAATTATTTTCCATGGAGGAAGCTGGCACATGTTACTGAAAACAAAGCAACTTTATGTAAGCCAAATCCAAAATGAAAGCCACCTGAGCAATTAAGAAATTTATTTATCAGCACCAGGCACGATGGTACGTGCCTGTAATCCCAGCTACTGGGGAGGCTGATGCTGGCGAATCACTTGGACTCAAGGGTTCTGGGCTGCAGTGCGCTATGCTAATCAGGTGTCCGGTGCCACTGACAGCCTGGCCAGCAGGTGGCTGAAGGAATGGCTAGAACAACAAGAATGATGTATTGTGATTGGCTCTCTCTCTGTTAGGGCTGATGGACTGATCGATCAAGGTGACCAAGTATTTATCAGCAATTAAGAAAATGGACATGAGGAGAAATAATAAAATGAAACAGGTAAAATGTAAAAAAGTTTTATCTATCTATCTATACATATAGTACTTACTCATCTGACAAAGTTTTTTTGAGAGACTGTAGTCTTGATCCATAATTGCTTTCAGGAACTAAAAGAACAATACAGTTTAGTATGAAAGTTAATATAGAGAATTGTTGATGTGCACACTTTGAGAATTAGTTCCAAGTTTGGTCAGTTTTTATATAAAAATACTTTAGTGAGAACTTTGATCAATTTTCCCAACAGCTATAAAGTGCAGAATTTTTCTATTGTTCTAAGTAGATCCACCAGGGGACAGTGGACAACTGCTAGTCCCACCATTACTTGTACAAACTCCATCTCAGCTACTACATCTTAGAATTGAGGATTATATTTCTGTGTAAGTGTGTTACTCTGAGCACACAGCCAAGTTACTCTGGAAACATCTAGGTACGTGTGTTGTTTTACAAATGAGTAGTCCAATTGACTCCAGTGGAACTACTCACATGAGTAAAGTCATGCACGCTCTTAAATGTCTTCAGGATTGTGGCCTAAGTTTGATGTGAGAACTGATTTTTTTTTTTTTTTTACAACAGGTATCCTAAGTAACACCTGTGCTCACATAATAAGGTAAAAATTAATAGCCCCGAGAGATGTATTTGACAAGAGTAAATAACACAAGGCTTCACTGTCAGTATGGCACAGTGTGGACAAGGGACTTGAATCAAGCCCTGACAACACCTGTTGGGTCCACAGTTTATTTTTGGCATCAGATGGAACAGTCTTGGATCTCAAACATGCTATCATTCATTGCTATCAAATAAGGGGAGGGGGACTCCAAACCAAACATAAATCCACAAAGATCTCAATGACCTACAAGTAGTAATATTAAACTAACAAATGGAAATCCACAACAGACTCATTTAATTGATGTTTGAGGTGGCATTATCAGAATAGTGAGACAATGGTTAAAAGCAGTATAAAAATCTACTTATATAATTAATGACAGGATATTAAAAACTAATTACCACATAAGCAAACATGATATATACAGTGGTCACCACTAAAAAATAAAAAAAATAAAATTAAAAAAAAATCAACATTGGCAAAAAGTTATGAGGTATCATCATTTTCTCTTCTTAGACAACAGAGTATCTCAGACAGCACTGTGTGGTAACTGCTGGATATTGTTTTAATAATGAATATTATTACTGTTCTTTCATTTGAAGTCAAGTAGACAGTCTGAGAGTTGTTAAAGTCAACAGTTCTCTTTAAATTCTTGGAGCTATGTTCATAATTGGCAGAGCCTAAACCTACACTACTTGAGTTTTGCCCATGCCTCTCATACAGCATAGGATCTAGATTTAAGTCTCTGACCCTTCCCACCTTTTGTACTCTCAATAGCAACTAATAAGGCTTTGTCAGCTACTGCAAAGATATACTCAGTCCCCCCAAGAGAGGAGCTGAGTAAAGTTTTCTTCAGCTTGCCGTGCAAAAATCTTATTCCAGAACGTTTCTTACTGCACTGTCATTTTACCTGTAAGCGTATTAGTATCACAATGACAGCACAGTCTTAACTTTAAAACACATACTTAACTCTTAATGAAATCAATGGGACATAAGCATATGCTTAAGTACTTTGCTCCATTGGGGCATTTGACAGCAACTCTACATATCTCATGCTTTGTTTTTTGTTTTTTAAAAAAGGAGGAACTGGATGTTGAGCAAACACAACCAATTAGCTGAAAAAAACATACCATCTACCACTTCCCAAACATTTTGATATTCAAGTCTAGGTAACAGGAAAGAAAAAAAACAAAACTCTTCTCCATATACACTGCGTACTCCAAATGAGTATTAAACACACCGTGGGCACTCAGGATCTCTTGCAGCACTAAGGGTACGTCTACACTTACCTCCGGGTCCGACGGCAGGCAATCGGTGTTCTGGGATCGATTTATCGCATCTTGTCTAGACGCGATAAATCGATCCCGGATCGATCCCGGAAGTGCTCGCCGTCGACGCCGGTACTCCAGCTCAGCGAGAGGAGTACGCGGCATCGACGGGGGAGCCTGCCTGCAGCGTCTGGACCCGCGGTAAGTTCGGACTAAGGTACTTCGAATTCAGCTACGTTATTAACGTAGCTGAATTTGCGTACCTTAGTCCGAAGTGGGGGGGGGTAGTGTGGACCAGGCCTTAGAACAGAAGCCGTCATACAAACTGACTAAACTGTTTTCCCTCTTCAAACAACTAAATACAGGCACACATCTTTTACACAGGAATATTTTTTGAAAAATTGTTTTTGACAGTATCAGCAGTGATTTTGTTTGCATAGTACATACATAAAAGACTAGTTTTCAACAGAGTATTTACCATTACAGTGCCAGTCGCAGAGCCCCAAGTATTCCACAACTGCAGAACTTGCCATAATTCACCACTTGCTGCACAACTGTGGTTTAGAATTCTATTAAAAAATTATGTTTCTAGCCCTTATGGGTATGCAAATCTAAAAAATGTAAGCCAAGGGTGAACCGTGGCCATCTGAGTCTACAAGCCTGAAAACAATACTTCTGAGAGATGTGAATGGCCCCAGTCATTTCACTCTGGACTCCAGGGACTCTGATTGTACAACTGTGGGCTTTGGCATTTTTCCAAGATATCACAGAATTCAGTAAACTCTGCAACAAAAATACTATTTTGCTGTAGCCAGATGCCTAGCATCTTGAGTTCTTTTGTTATCTTGTCCTGCTGGGACCTGCCTGAAGCTACCTCTCACTCTGCATCTTTATCCACAAAGGTGAATTAATTGATTATAGTGCATCACTATTCTACAGAAAAGACAAGAGAGGTTCAGGGAGCAAGGGCTAGAGACCAGTTTGCGGTAGGGTGACCAGATGTCCCGATTTTATAGGGACAGTCCCTATTTTGGGTCTTTTTCTTATATACCCCTCGCCCCCGTCCCGATTTTTCACACTTGCTGTCTGGTCACCCTAATTTGCTGCCAGGGAGCAGGGGGAAAACCAGAATCCAGGTTGGGCAGCTATACTGTCTAAAGAATAGAGGCCTGTGGAACTCAGATGAACCACTGAATCGGACTATAAGCTCTCCATTTTTGATGGCATGCATGATGAAGGGAAAAGAGACTGGGAGCTGAGACGCCCAGACAACATTGTAACCACTGAAGCCCACTGACTTGGGTCATCTGGAGGACAAAACAAAAAATATATAAAAAATAGTCATTGCTGAAAATAATCATTGATGAATTGTGCATCAATGAGTATTTTCAATTTTGAAACATGGTCGCAAGCATGTTTGCACGACAGATACAATAAATCAACACTGATGCAGAATTAGGCAGAATTATGGAGTGTTTGCTACAGAATTGGGTCCCACTGTGCTGCAGAGTACATGGGTCCCTCAGTCTATGTTCACATTGTTCGGGGGGAGGGGAAAGGTGAAATTTACCTCTCCCAGCAACTCTATTGGTGCATTTATTTTTCTATCTTCATTTTCACTATTTTCATTGCTGCTTTCATCGTCATCTGTAGTTTCTGACAGCTGCTCATCAATATTATGGTCCTCAATACTATTTGTCTGAAATTCAGTGCTGAGTTCATTATTTGCTGGCTTTTCTACATTTCTGGAATTTTTTTCTTTATCATCTAAATTCAAAATTAATATTATATCAGCGATAAAAACAAAATACTTAGCAGTTACAGAGCATTTTATGTGCTCAAAGTGATTCATAAGCATTAACTAGTTAATGAGGATCACTGACAAGGTATTTTTGCATACAGTTGAAAAACAGAAAATATTTATCTTCTTACATCAAAAAGTTAATGCTTACATTACTGAGCTCAACTATGCCCTCATATACACTAAGATAATTACCACTGAAGAAAATAAGAATTATATGGTGCTCCCCTCAGGGAAGAATTAGGCCCGCTGAATGTAACGTCTCTTTCCTGGAACTCCATTTTAAAACGTGTTATATTACAGAAACTCAGCTGTAATGCCATTCTTTCTGCTAAATATTCTGAAAGAAGAGTAATTGTACTGATGGTACTTATAACAATGTTTGATCTGCTGGGAGCCAAAAGGAAGTATATTTTTGTTTCACAGAAAGAGAGTCTTACATGTCTTCAAAAGCACTAAAGAATAACTACTTTACCTTAAAAAGAATGCAAAATTTGAGAAAGTAATAGTTGCTTTGGGAACCATAACTCTCACCTTTCTAACTTTTGTTCCATTTATATTCTCAATCATAACAGTGCATTAAGTATTTATTGTTTCTTTCATTTAATTTCTTCTTCATTATATTTGTAAAGGTTTTCCCATGAGTACAATTTGGGTATTTTAAATTGCTGCCATGTCATATATGAGTAATACCTAATACCACAAACTGCAGACTAGCATTTCTTGGACTTGCCTAACAAAACAAAAACAACCTCATCTGTCACTTTTAAGTATTATAAAGCATTAGTAAGTTTACACCATTCCTCTAGTGAAGAGGAGTATACAGCCTGGCAATTTTGAAAAAGCTGCTGTCTTGGTCTGAAACGCCATGGTGTGGAGGGTGTTTTTATTATTATTATTATTAAAGATAAAAGCTCTCTTCCAGCACGAATACAATGGAACAGTCCACAGAGGCTTAAGTGCATAAGATGATATCTCTTTTCCCTAAGAGGTATTAGAATGTCCAGTTAATCAAATGATCTACTGGCTGAACACATAGGTGCTTTAGAATGAAAAGAAAATAAGAATTGTGATTGAATGCACATTCAAATAAGCACATCTATATGCATAATTTTACAAGGACTTATTCACTAATGAAGGAATTCATTTCTCAGGTCTCATATATAGGACTATATGTTGAAATGAACACACAGATTAGTGCCTAATCTTTTGAGTTTAAAATCAGTGAGAGGTCAATAAAGGTTGCTGGTCTTGGCTGAGTCCTAATGGGTATTTGTTCACATCATTGAACCATGACCTAATGGAGTCCAGCTGACAGCCTCTCCTGCAAAGTCCCAAGATTGAAATAAGGAGGCATGAGCTACTGGCAGACTAGATGGCAAAGCTTGGATTGTGCCTGCTTGCAATATATGCCCTTCTTTAGCCAAATCTCTCAGCTTAAATACATAAACTACAAGCTAATGTGTTTGAGGAGAAGTACTATGAAATTGTGGTAACAGGTCTGAAAGTTTTCTGAGATTTCAAATTAACAAAGTGCAGAAACATATACAAACACACGTCCTGTTGAAGTCAATGCAAAGACTCTAATTGACTTCAGTGGGCTCTGAATCAGGATCATAAAAGCAGTATGGGTTCTGGTACAAAAATTTTACCTCAGCTGTAATACCATTCTTTCAGCTAAATATTCTGAAAGAAGAATCATTGTACTGGTGGTGCTTATAACAATGTTTGATCTGCTGGAAGCCAAAAATGCAGTACATTTTTGTTTTACAGAACGAGAGTCTTATAGGGACATCAATTGTACCAATTTTATCCTTAAGAGGTTCTCCTATAGAGCAATCTAGCTAACAGCAGATATCACAGAACAAAGTAATAAGGAAGAAAAATGAAAGTTGAAGAAAAGACAACTTCTAATTAGAAAAAAACCCTGGAATTCATAAAGTTAATGAATGCCAATAGTTTGTTATGGGGGGGGGGGCAGTTGCAGCTCCATTATTAAGGCTGAGCTGTTTTGCACTTAAATCAGAGATTCAACTGCTTATGTATATAAAAAATTGTGTATCCTAACCAAATTTACCAGGACTTACTCTTTGATTATAGAATTAATTTACATTCCTTTGATAATTAGTTTAGGAATTAAAATTAAATTTAAAGATAAGAAATTCAGCACCTGCTGCCAGACTTTTTGTCCCAAATGATCTTATGAACAGAATAATGCATATTTTTCAAAATTTCCCCTATGGTTTACTTACTGAAATCTTCACTGTGTGTAGGCTACATTTGAAAAAATGTTTTTTTTTTAATATTAATGGTCATTTGCCCCTGTGATACACTGTTCCTCAAAATAGCACCCTGTAATCTCCATGTTCATCATTCATATATGGTTATGATATTTCAATACAAAGCATGCCATGTAAGATATCATATTAAAGGTCATGATCTCCTGAAACCCATGGTTCTGTCAAAATATGCATATTGTTAGTGTGTATGAAGTCATGAGACTTTGCTGTATGGTTGTTATTAAAATATATTGTAAGTTTGGGAGTCCTCCACTGCTAGTTCTCCAGTAACAACAAAGGAGGTGATCCACAGCCCGGTGGCTGTTAAATGACCATTAATCAGCAGGGGAATTGTAAACAAGGGATTTACAATGCTGTAAGAGAGTTGCACAAGCACCACAAGCAATGGGGGATTGCTCAACACTGTGACTCAGCAAGGCCCACCAGGACATGTCTGGGCTAGTATTTTCCCGGCACATGGACTCAGGGTATAAAATAAAGGACAGTGACATCTTGCTTTTTACCTTTTCTCCTCCCCGACCTAGGCTGGAAGCAACAAGAATGCTGGGAAGACAAAGACTTGAACTGAGGAGATTGGTCCCAGGCTTAAATGGAAAGTCTGTGTATTAAGTACTGTAAACTACAACATCCAGTGAGGTGAGAAAAACTGCTTGATCCAAATACTGCTCAGTCTAATACGATTCAAAATTTAGACTGCATGCTTACCTTTTATTGTCTTTGGTAATTATCTCTGACCTTTCATGCCTACCACTTATAATCACTTAAAATCTATCTTTCTGTAGTTAACAAATCTGTTTTATATTTTACCTAAAACAGTGTGTTATGGTAGAAGTGCTTGGGAAATCTCAGCTCAGTTTACAAAAGCTAGTGTGTGTCCTCTCCACATCGAGGGAGGGGCAGACTGGGTAATGAACTTACACTAGTCAGGCTTCTGACCAGGGCTAGATGGTCCAGTTCTGGGTAAAAGGCTGGGGGCTTGGGAGATCTGCTGGTGCCTTTCTCTGTGTGATTCATGAATGGCTTAGGGAGCAGTCACGCAATTTAGCTAGGTGTCAGGCTCCACAAGCTGTTGTACTGCGTGATAACAGCACCTGGAGGGGTTTGTGTCTTGTCACTAGCAAAGCACTGTGAGAAAGAGCCCAGACTGGAGAGTTAAGGGGGCACAGCAGTACCCCAGTTCCAGGTTGTACCCCAGGGATCCCATCACACACCCCAATTATTCCACAAACTTTGCATTCTTTCAAAATGGCTGCACTATTCTCAATGGGATTGAAGCCATAGGCTGCCCTCAAGTGGCCATTTTGACATAGACCTCTATCTCCCATTGTTCTCAAATGGGGCTGAGACTGTATCTATACAGGACTGAGGCTGTGTTTACACTGCCCTGCAGTTTGGAAGAAAAGGGGCATGACCAGCCCAAAGTGCTGCACTGCAACTCCCCCATGTGGACACTGTGGGTGCAAACTAAAAGGTTCATAATTTGTATTAATGTAGTTCTCTTTGAAAAGTCCAAACTCTGAGGCAGCATACACAAGCTCTAAGTGTTCCTCTCCACTAGGGTTACCATACATATGGATTTTCCCGGACACGTCCGGCTTTTTGATCCTCAAATCCCCATCTGGGAGGAAATTCCAAAAAGCCGGACATGTCCGGGAAAATAGGGAGGGGTCGTGGGGCTTGGGTCCGGGCTGGAGCCGCTGGGACCGGCCATGCTCGGCCGCCGGCCGGCGCCGCTCGGCCAGGGCCGGGGCTGGGCCGGAGCCGCTCTACCGGAACCGGGGCCTGAGCCGCTGCGACCGGGGCTGGAGGTGCTTGGCCGCTGGCCGGCGCTGCTCGCTCAGGGCCGGGGCCGGGCCGGAGCCGCTCGTCCGGAACCGGGGCCCGAGCCGAGCCAGGCCGGAGCCGCTGGGACTGGGGCTGGGGGTGCTCGGCCGCTGGCCGGCGCCGGAGCTGCTCGGCCGGTGCTGGTGCCCCAGGGCCCGAGCCGAGCTGGAGTTGCTAGGGCCGGAGCCGCCGGGGCCGCTCGGCCGGAACCGAGGCCGGCGCCCCAGGGCCCGAGCCGGACCGGAGACGCCGGGGCCAGAGCCTCTTGGCCGGGGCCGGCCGCCGGAGGGAGCCGCTCGGCCGGGGGGGCCGGACTGGGCCGCGCCTCCTCGCGCCCGTCCCCGACCCAGCTTACCTACTGCCTGCCTGCCTCACTCTTCCAGCGAACATTTGATTCGCGGGAAGCAGGGGAGGGGGAGGAGCAGGGGGGGTCGGAGCGTTCAGAGGAGGGGGCAGAGTTGGGGTGGGGCCAGGTGGGGAAGGGGCGGAGTTGGGGCGGGGGCGGGGCCCATGGAGTGTCCTCCTTTTAGAATATTAAAATATGGTAATCCTACTCTCCATCTCCTAACAGCTCAGGGCCACCAGCTGAAGGCAGGTTGGCTTCACTCTCACTCAGCATAAGAGGATGCACTGACCATTTTGAAAGAGAGCAATTTTTTAGGTATTTCTCTGAAGGACAAGATATTATGCACAAGCCTCTGCTGACAAATGAACATTCAGTTATGAAATACAACGGCAAAAAGTGAACTTTAATGCTAAATATTTATTTTCAAGATCTACCCAGCAAGAGGGCAGGAGTGAAAAGGGAACCATGTTTGTGTGCAAGTAGGCACACATGTAAACAGAGAGAGGGAGAAATGGTGTGTGTGCACATGTGCAGAGGAACATAGAGAAGTAGAAGAGGAGGGGGAATTTGGAGGATAGGAAGAAGAAGGAAACTGTGATGTAATTCCCCACTTGCTTTGAGCTATTCTGGTGAAACAAAGCAGCTGTAGACACAGTTTAACTGGCCAGGATGCTCTGGCTGCATCCTACTGCTGCAGACTAGAGTAAAGCAATCAGGACATACTAGTGCATCTGACTATAAAAAGTTAAAATTGTTAAAAAAAATATTTAAAGCTGGTAATTCTAATGATTTGAAGATATGAAGTATCACATAGCATTATCTTTGAGTTTCTTGGTTGGAGTTAATGTATGAAATTTAAAAAAACAAAACCAGACATTCCAGAAAAAATTATATTAAGTAGGTTAAGAGTATATATCAGTAATTTAGGGTAAGATACATTAAAGGATGTTGTAATTATTACCAACCCAATTGTTGTAAATCCAGGAAATTCAGAGTTAAAAGTTAAATTTAAAAGAAAGCCAAACATGTTAAGTTATGGAAATGCAGTTAAGGCACCTCAATTCTGCCCTGTAGTGACACCACGAGGGTGTGTGTGTGTGAAAAATCTAGAATGTCTTTAAAAGTCAGTTTAATAGAATCTAAGATCACTGACACTAAAATGCCTTAACAGCATGCATAGAGCCACTGAAGGGCAGCACTAGCTTGTCTGGGAATGCTGTTAGGGTCTGATCCAAAGCCAATTGAAGCTAATGGGAATATGTTGACTTCAGAGGACTTTGGCTCAGGCCCCAAGACAGAACAAGATCTCTTAAACTTTATACTGGGGTTAGCTCACCAACTATCCCAGTTTCTATTGCTGACTGCAGCTCCATAGAATCTTTCAGTAGCCTTCTCACCAGGTTTGAGAGAGTTTCAAGTGTGCATCAACTTAGTTCTTTATTAACTAGCCTTGACTTAACTATGATATCATATGCTAGCTCATAAAAGGGAGTATAAGTGCTAGCAGAGCAATTGTATATTAATCACCAAGATTCCCTTAAAGGGCAGTAAAACTGTGCTACATACTATGTCAATTAATATTTGATACGGAATTGAAATGCTGGTAAAAAGGAACTTTATCACTAAGAACTCTAACAAGTAAACAGTGAGCAGTTTTCAAGGTTAACACTTTCTGTCAGACACATTTGAAAGAAGTCAAATTATCATGCCAAAATGGCTTCTTCCAACAACAATCACGTGAGAGCTGATGAGGATGCAAATGTGGGCTGAGTCATGTGTTGTGTGACTATACCTTCAAAGGAACATTTGGAAAAATAAGTGTAACAGCAGCATAAACAAAAACCCAAACTTGTTTACACAAGGGCAACCATTATAATAGTGAATGTCTTTAAAATATATAGGTCTTTCTATAAGAACGTGTCATATGCCCTCAAAAGGGATGTCTGTAAACATCTTTGTTTGCTTGCCTGGGATTGATGAACAGGCTAACACCTTGGAACATCAAAAGGATCACTGACTAAAATTTGGGGGATTGGAGATACTTGAGGAGGAAGGAAGGATGGATGACAGTTATCTGGAGCGGAAAGACTGTTTCACTGCCAACCTGCTCAGCAAAAGCGGCAGAGGAGAAAGAGAGAAGCTCACCAGAGAGGATGTGTTCTTCATAAAATGTAATGTCCTTAATTGTACCTACGTATGTTGTTTAGAAATTAAGAATAAATACGTTATGCAGGCTGTTTCTTTGGAGTAAAACTGGATTTTCTCTCTCTCTCTCTCTACTTAATATATTTTATTTTTGATCAGACCAATTGAGTCATGTTTTACAGTATGTCTTTGAAAGGAAGGTAACATTCTGACAAAGTGCCGCCCGATGACTGGTTGGCAGATGACAAGAAATGGCAGGAATAGGTTACACTTACTAGTAACTGATTTCACTTTGTTTAGTTTTTATATTACAGCAATTGCACTAGTAGCAACAGCTATAGTTAATATTATAAAACAGTTCCCATTAAAAACTAGGGATTTCTACTCTTGGTTTCTAATTTTACTCCTTTACCGTGTTTATTTCAGGCTACTTTAGTGCCCTGTAACTTTCTACAAAAAAGATCTTTTATAGGTCTATTTAAACTAACTGCATACATCTGAGCAGACATTATTTCATTAGAAATAGAGATTAGAAATGAAGTTTTTTTAAATCTATTTTTTGCATCCTATGTTCCCATTCTGTGTAACCACACAATAAAAGGCTGCTTACTGTGCTGCCATTGCAGCCAAGAAATGAGGCTTGCAGAAAGTGAAACAGCTTGTAATTTACAGAGGACAATGTGAACAGGATGTTAACTCCACTGAAAGAATCATTAAAATAACTTTGCTATTTTGTAAGGTTTACTTTATATTTTTAAAAAAATAGACTTACAATTATAATAAGTATTATTTTCTTGGTTGATTCTAGATTATTCTGAAAACCTGAATTGCTAGCTTAGCATTTAGTGAACAGCACAATGGATCTATTTTTAATGGCCCATATACCCTACAAGCATAGTGCTGGCACATAGTTCTCTGCCACAGTTAGTGGTGTCTGTGTTATAACACTTTTTTACTGCTAGAGTGGAGCTAGAGTAGATCTGTAACCATGCTGAGAAACAGTATTTTATATTCTCTACTGACCTTAAAGATTTCCCATATTATTTTCATTTAAAAAAAAAAAAAACCACCAGAAAAAGTGTAAGTTATGGGTCCCAACAGCAATATTAATACAGTCACATTGCTGGAATCTTAACTTTTGCATATTGTGACTTCTTGTATTTCTAACTATGCAACCTTAACATTACTTTAACATTATATGGTATTTTATTAAATGTTATTTTGATTAATTTATTTTGTTTTTTTAGTGCCTGAAGTGTCTGTAGAGGATTGGAGGCAATTTATAAACCTTGGGCCAAATTGTGCCTGGCCCTGATATGAGTGCACAGCATATGCAATTGCGCACATGCATAACCCCCTTGCCCACCCTAAATCAAGACTTGTCTACAGTTACAGCGCTGCAGCAGCAGGTGCAGCTGCGCAGCTGTAGCACTTAGCGAACACGCTGCCTACGCCAACGGGAGACCTTCTTCCATTGGCACAGGTACTCCACCTCCCGAAGAGGCAGCTGCTATGTTGATGCGAGAAGCCCTCCTGTTGACATACTATCTACATTGGGAGTTAGGTTGGTAAAATCCACATCCCTGAGTGATATAATTATACCAACAAAACTTTGTAGTGTAGACCAGGGCTAAAGGCAAAGCAGAAATCAGTCCCTTTCCTCAGACCCAAAACACAGAGTAGCTGGCTGCAGGAGGAAAAGACAGATGCACCCAAAGAAAAAGAGCAATAGCAAGAGGTGCAGCCTCTGCATTCCCCAAAGACAGAAGGCCACCAGTGCTCCTTTTGGGGTAGTGTGGTTGAGATCCATCCCTTATTGTGGGCTGTGTCTAAAAGGTACAAATTAAGCCTCAGACTACTACACTTTCCCCATACCAATCTCCTAAGCAAAAAACATTTTTTGAAATAATAAAAGGCAACTTTGAATAGAAAATATTTGCATGGAGAATTGTCAGGGATTCAGAGATACATTTCACTTGAACCAACCAACGACTTCTGATTTGATACTATCTGTCCTAGCTTCACTGATTGTTGTTTCATGATGTAGTTTGTGTAAATCAATTTTTAATTGCTCATGTGTATAAAATTCTATAAAATTAAAACAAACAAGGGATAAAAAAAAATGCAGTGTTATTGTGCAATTAATGTTATTTCCAAAAGAGAAAGGATAATATATGGTATTCTATGAAGACATTTATTAAACAAAAGAAAAATCTGCACAACCTAATGTGGAGTTTCCTTTGCAGAACCACTTTACATGTGGTCAAGTCTTCTTGTATGCAATACAATATTACTGAAGCAAACAGAGTTCTAGAAGTTCAGAACCTCCAAAGTCAGATAATATATTATACATGCTCTATGATGGCATGTGCTGTTCTGTTGTGTCATAGCCATGAAATTATAGCCCCTTTTCAATCTAACTGAGAACAGTGTCTTCCATGAACACTGTAGATATTCTCTAGAGCAGTGGTTCCCAAACTTGTTCCGCCACTTGTGCAGGGAAAGCCCCTGGTGAGCCGGGTTGGTTTGTTTACCTGCCGCGTCCGTAGGTTCGGCCGATCGCGGCTCCCAGTGGCCGCGGTTCGCTGCTCCAGGCCAATGGGAGCTCCTGGATGTACTGGACGCTGCTTCCAGCAGCTCCCATTGGCATGGAGCAGCGAACCGCAGCCACTGGGAGCCGCAATCGGCCGAACCTGCGGACGCGGCAGGTAAACAAACCAGCCCAGCCCACCAGGGGCTTTCCCTGCACAAGTGGCGGAACAAGTTAACTCCACTGAAGGAGGCAGGTGCTTGGGGCTAGGGTGACCAGATGTCCTGATTTTATAGGGACAGTCCCGATTTTGGGGTCTTTTTCTTATATAGGCTCCTATTACCCCCCACCCCCATCCCGATTTTTCACATTTGCTGTCTGGTCACCCTACTTGGGGCAGCCAATGGAAAGGGGCAGCGGGTCCGGGTCTTAGGCGGCGGGTCCCTCAGTCCCTCTCGGAGCGAAGGACCGCCGCCGAAGAATTAAGCGGCTGAGCTGCTGTTGAAGTGCCGCTGATTGGGGCTTTATCTTTTTTTTTTTTTTTCACCGCTTGGGGCAGCAAAAAAGCTGGAGCATAAGGCCTAAGATATCACATTCAGTCCTTACAAGAAAATCCTATTCTTTCCACAATCATACAGCACAGGAACTAATATCACTTTATAATCTCTAGTCCTTACCCATTTGTTACACATTTTTTGGGGATGTGGGTGGTTGAATAAGAGACCTATCTGTAACTCAGTGAAGAAAGTGCAAATCTTACCTGTAGTTTCTTGTATGTACTGGGGTGATCTTAAATTAGTCTCTTGAATCCTAGATGAATTTTTCTTTTTTATAGTTTTTGCAGAAGCGTCCCATCTACATGTTGGATATTATTTACAGTAAAAAAAATAAAATAAGCATCATAAAAAGACTAAAAATAACATCTCTAGGTTAAGCCAATTTTTTCAGATATGTAACAGCAGCAGCACCAAAATAAGAAGACAGTTATGATAACCCTGTCATAGTTAATAACTGCTTCTTATGGAAAAGTGATTTGCCTGCTGGATGACTGTGCACTTTTTGAAGGACATGATGGATATTTCTAGACATAAGATATATTCCTTAATTGATGGTGAGATTAAGAATTCTCCTAATAAAAATTATAAATTAACAAAAGGGAGCAAAGGAAATTTAGTTACTATTTCTCTTCTGCCATGGCTTCCCCACAGCAGCAGGAGCTTCAGCTCTCATCCCAAGAAGTCTCCTTCCACTGCCTTGGATTTCCAGGGACTTTACTACACCCATTTTGTTTTAAGATAATTAATCCAAGGACAACCTGGAGCTCAGTTTGGGTCTCCAACAAAAAAATTAAGGTTGATTCAGGTTTGGTATAGTAGGGCTTTTTGGTAGCCATGTCAGTAGCTTGTTCAGTGCTGTGTTTTTACATTGCTTAGTGTTTACACTGCACTGTTTAATGTTTTCTGATTATTCTCTGGCAGCTCAGGATACTATTTGCCCAGCTCACTCTTGCTCACTCTACGCACTGACAATCCACGCTGGC
This sequence comes from Terrapene triunguis, assembly GCF_002925995.2. Lineage (NCBI taxonomy): Eukaryota > Metazoa > Chordata > Testudines > Emydidae > Terrapene > Terrapene triunguis. Next base: position 36,890,386 of record NW_020664413.1, on the reverse strand, counting down.
TGCAGTCATCTGAGCTGCCTAACCAATGCTCGTGCTATCAGCGTGCTTTTGTCTTGCCTATACACCAAACCAACCTAGGCTTCATATTAGAATTTCTGTCCTTCTGATGTACATCCCCCCAAATCTTGCTAGTTTCCAGCCCAAGGAAGTGGTCATTAACTTGTGATGGGGGACACAGGGCCATTTGATATTCATTTTAGCAAGATTTCCAGCCCAGCATTTCCTCCCAGTGACCATAAATCCATCCTCCTCTGTCAGAGTGCTCCTGACTGGCCAGTACCTGAAGCATTAATCCAAAGGGTTAAAATTATTTATTTAAAAAGCACAACGTTAATATTTTAATAGCCCATTTTTCTTAAATGCACCTAGCGAGCTACAAAGATAAAAGACTTACTTTCCAAAAGTTGATTTAGCTGCACATAATGAGATTTGTTTTGTTGGGGTATAAACTTTGTTTGTAGATTCTGGTCCAAATCCATGCGGCCTTGGTTTAAATTAAAATGGTTTTTCACATAAAGAAACACAAATCAAATATTGCCATTAACTGCAATACAATTATGTTCATTCCATTGATACTTGTGAACTTGTGGCTATCCAAGATTTGTACCATCTGCCCTTTGCCCCACTAAAAATCAAAACAAACAAAAAGGCTGTGATCTGTACAATGGCCTCAATACATGATGCTATTTTTTCCCTTTCATTTAAATGTATATTGTGATATAAAAACCCAGTGCTGAATTTAGCCCTCACTGGAGGCAAGTCACTAACCTGAATATTTACGTCTTTCTTAATATAGATTATATACAACAGAGATAACTGTATTTCTGTTTATGTATAAGAAATGCTGAATAGCTGTTTCAAACTTTGACAGTCAATAAAATGGCTAAAATTGTAAATTATTTTATCCTCACATCTTTGTGGTACAAGACTACCATCCTACAGCATATCAATCTCCGTAAAGAACAATCTTTAGCAACTAGCCTCACTAAGCCACAGAAGACAAATTTTACCTGATTAGTTCCCCATCCATGCTGAGAATATTCCCATGTTCTTCTACACATATTAAATGTTGTAGTTAATGAAAAAAAATATACTTTATTTAATGGCATGTGCTGATTAAATGAATTAGTAGTGGAAATCACATTTATTGATTATCAGTTCTCAGATATATCATCAGCTTCCCTGTGTGTTTACAGTAGGGATCTAAAACGTTAACCTGCCTTCACTCTTAACCCCCAGGCCGGCCGGCCAGAGCGGCCCCAGCCGCACCGCCCGGCCAGAGCAGCCCCAGCTGGTTTACCATTTAAATAAAATATTTTTAAATCGTTTAAACGGTTAACTTTTTAAACTGTATTTACATCCCTAGTTTACAGCTCACAAACATTTACTGTACCTTTTTAATAACTCTCTCAGAATGACAATGACAACTGATTTAAGCAACTGAATATGCTTCCCAAAAAGAGTTTATGTAGCTTTCTACATTAAAGCACAAAAATATAAAGTTGGGATCACAGAGAAATTCATTTTCAACATTGATTTTTGCATCTTGAATCTTCAAATCCCCAAAACAGCATGTCATTTGAAGTCTTGAAAGTAGATCAATAACATCAATAGTCTCCACAAATAACCAAATCATCATCAGCATGATTAAGTCAGTGAACATATGAAGCTGCCAGCTAACTGAGTGCCAAGTTCATTATTTATCTTCATTTTTATTTCAGAAAATAGAAACTCCAGTAGACACCATTTAACAAATAATGACAGATTGTTCATTGGAAAAAAGTATTTTCTCCAGTTACAAAGTCTAAGGGAATGTTTGTCTAGTACCTCCTATTACCTTTCAAAATCCCAAACACTTTTAAAATCCAATTACATTAGCTCACATAGGTGATGAAGCTACTCAGACACGGAATACAACAAAAAAATCCATGGACAGATGGAGTTTAATATCTATTCCTCAACAATATTGATATAGACAGTATGCAACTAAAAACAAGAATTAAACTGAATAAGGCGCTCTTGGATTTAAATAATAAAGTATTACTTAGTTTTGAGAAAATGAGAGTAGATGCATACAAATGGAGAAAATGCAACATGTTGTCTGTACAAACTATATATTGGCATATCTTATATATGATATAACTCCTATATACCTTGGTTCATTAGCCTGACGTTGTCTTTAACTAATGCTTTTGCTTAAGAATCTAGACCAAATTTCCAAAAGTGATTTTGAGTGCCCAACTTGAACCACTTTAAAAGGTGTCTGATATTCAAAGGGCAGGTGCTTAATACCTTCTGAAAAATCAGACTCCTTTAAAGTATCTTAAAGTGGACACCCAAAAATCACTTTTGCAAATTCATACCATACAAAACGTAAGAAGGCCTATACATAACTGATTAGGAATAGGCCTTTCTAGTGAGTGAGAATGAATCAAATGCAATATAGCAGTTAACTCCTATTTTCTCCTTTTAATTAAATATTAAAATAAGTTCTATGCCTGTGATTATTACTACAGGTACTAACCAGTTTACACTGATTGTTCAAGACCATTATAATGTAGTATTTCTATTAATTTAAGATGACTTTTCCAAAAGAACTTTTTGGAAGATTCACCAGATAAAGTCTACATGGAACTGAATGAGAATAAATAAATAGATCGCATCCAGATTGCAGGGAAGATGTTCTCATATCTTTTATACCCATTTTCTAACACAGGAAACAAGCAGCTGTGAACTGACTTTGAAAATGTACAGGTAATTCTTCCAACTGTGTTAGGTGTTACAGAGTACCCTTAACTGAATAAGAGTTTTCAAACTTCAGTAAAATATGGAGACAGTCTCAACATACTTATACAAACTAGGGGTTACATATTCATATAATAAATACCTCCATTCAATTAACTGCCTGTAATAAAGCTCAGTGCTAGAAAAAGAGACAATACCCATTCTTATAATATAATTACTCTTTTACTAGAGATGAATATTCCAAATTTTTTATATTGATTTAGTGATTTATTTAATATACACATTGTAATGAATTGCAGTTATATTTTACATAATGATTGTTGGGGGGAAATCACAAATGGAATTTATTCCAATTCCAGCAATGAAAAAAACCTAGTAACTAAAGCAATTTTATAGAGTCATATGGTAAGAGAAGTATCATAACATCAAGAGCAGTCCACTTGGCAGGAATTTTAAGACCAAGTATTAAAAAGTGGCTTTAAAAAATTGCATCTACAAGCTTTTCCATACCCATGCAAAATTTACTGGTTTATTTCTATTATTTATTATTTTACAATTTCCAAGTAAATTATATTTGTGTGAAAACTGAGAGGTCAAAAGTCCAGCTGCCTACTACCTACCAGATTACACGTGCAAATACAGTTTGCATGCACAAAAATATTTGTGAAAATGCATATATCCAGGAACAAGAGTTCCCTTTTAACAATGTGACCCATTTAGTCTTTGGAGTTACTCCAAGTTTACATTTGTGTAAATGAGATAAAAAACTGGCACCCCAAGTTGAGTTTTACTGACATGACAGATAAAGCAAGGAATGATATTTTGGAGCAATCTTGGATAATCACCAGGGGCCAAATTTTCAGACAGCCTTTAACAAGAATATTCACATTTTTTCATGCATACCTTTTCATGTGTACAAAACATACACTCCAAATTTACAAACCACTTCTAAAAAAATGTGACCTTAGATCATTTACTGTACTGCGACACCTGCCTTTTGACTGCTTACATGGATGAAGGGATCTTGTCACGATGCATGATCCTGTTCCATTGAAGTTGATGGGATGTTTCTATGGACTTTTATGGGAGCAGTCTAATGGCCATGGTAACTTATTTTGGAAAAATTTTCACAGTTTTCACTTAACCTCATAAGAATCTTAAATATAGTGGTTGATATTTTCAAAGCAATTGAGATCATTCAGGGCCTGAACTTGCACTCATTAAGGCTAATGGCAAAGCTCTTGCTGACTTCAGTGATACAGGATCTGGCCCTTAGATAAATCTTCCATTAATTTTAATCAATATTTCTAATTTTAGTTTATACATGAATTCTATTATTATTTTCAAACCAAAAGATTATGCACAACAGAAAATGTTTTCATAGCTTCTGAAAATTTTATGTAAGTATATTCTACAGCAGTAAAAACATCAAACTGAAAGAAAATAACTATTCAATAACTCAAAATGTAAAGGCCTTAATTTAAACAATATGTACTTCTACAATATCATCAAAATTTAAATTCTATTTTAAATACCCCATCTAAATAACAATGGTGCCAACTGAACCAAAGGTTAAAGTGTTAATCCATGCATTTCCAGCCTTTCAAAATTAATTGGGTGACAAATGATTTCATTATCTATCTCTAATTGCTTAAAAAGGCATGTAATAGATCAGCTGCAAAACCAAAGAGATCATCTTACCGTGGCATTGTTTGAATTGGTTCAATAATCACTTCTTCTAAAAAACAAATGAACAACAGCTGTTTAAAGTTCTGATATACTTAGTACAAATTCTGATTTTCAATTCTAAACTTTCTTTGACTGTGACAGATATTGTAAAATGTTTCAAAGTTGCAATTAAAATTTGAACTGCTAAACAACTCAAAAACTTGCTTACTGGATTTTTTTAAATCAGGGAAAGCTAGCATATAATAAAAATCTTCCAAATACTAAATCATTATTAGGTCACTTACCTTTTGGACCAAACACATGTAATCTGCCATTTTGTCCATTCTTTTGGTCCTAAAATAACAATAATAGTAACATTAAAAATGAAAACCACTGTAATTACTTAAGATACCCATCCCGCATTAATGAGGGTTCTTGCAGTGATGCAAATTCCCAGTAACTTCAACAGAATTCCACATCAGGATTCAGAATTGGAGCTTTGAAATTTCTTCACCACACATACGAAAATTTCAAACAGCAGTAGCTATTGTTTTTCCAATAACAATAGCTAAATAAAGAACAAAACACATCAATTACCCATTAAAAAGATGCCGAAGTAAATCCTATGGAAAACTAAGTCTTACCTTTATGGCATCTGTCCTTTCTAAACAGTTCTGCCTAGTAGAAAACACAGACATTTGTATGAACAAATACTCCTTGAACACTGGAATTTCAGTTTGTTCAAGTGGACATGTGGTAGCAAAACAAAACAAAACAAAATAAAATAAATCTAGAAGGCACCGAATTCTTACACAACTGCAATTACTGCAAACAATTACTTAATCTGGACTCTAAGGTCTGACTCAACAAAAAATACCCAGGCCTTTTCCCGGGTTTGTACAAGCCCTGGATGGTGGCTTTGGCATTAGTGCCCACACTAGAAAGAATTATAACCAGATTTACGATCTGATTCAGCAAAACACTTAAGCCCACGCTGAAGTCTATCCCCTATTCTGTAAATCCCTTATGTTTTTACTATTGAGCTCACTAGGACTTAAATATGTATTTAAGAGCTTTGCTGAACTGGAATATTAGTAGGTACAAAACACTTTCAGCTGCAATGGTATTACTAATATTGTAAGTAAGCTATTTAGTGTAGACAGGGCACAGCCATTTTCAATATGATTTCAGAAAACCTTGTGTCTCCATTGTGAGCCAACTTTCCTCAGTATAGGTTAGCCTTTATCTATGCTAGGACTTTTTATACTGTGTAGCACCAGTACACCACCACACAGCAATGATGTAACCAGGTTCAGGCATTTTAACCCACAGAGTGATTTTTTTAAAACGTCCAATTTACACCAGTCTTTTCACCATTAGAGATTCATTAAAATAAATTTGCCATGCCCTGCACTCTACGACATAGGTGCCAACTTTCCCCAGCACCAGTAGGTGCTCGAGTCTCCCTGCCCCTGGCCCTGACTCCACCCTTTCCCTGCCCCTGCCCTGCCCCCATTCCAACCCCTTCCCCAAAGTCCCAACTCCGCCCCCACCCTGCCCCTATTGGACCCCTTCCCCAAATCCCCGCCCCGGCCCTGCCTCTTCCCTGAGCGCGCCGCATTCCTCCTGGGAGCTAGGGGGAAAAAGCAGGCACGTGGCGCACTCAGGGGAGGAGGCAGAGCGGAGGCGAGCTGAGCGGGGAGCTGCCGGTGGGTGCAGAGCACCCACCAATTTTTTCCTGGGGGTGCTCCAGGCCCGGAGCACCCATGGAGTCGGCGCCTATGCTCTACGACTCCCTTTTCTGGGTCCATCTAGTCATCTTTTTTCTCCATTCCTATTAAAGACATGTGGTTGGACCTACACAAGAAAATTACTCCAGAACTAGCTGGGGAGACATATCTTTGGTCTCTATTAATGGCTAAGAATATTTCTTTAATCTTCTTTACATTTCTAAAACTTATCTAAGAGACAACAGGTGGCAGACAGCTCCTGTTCATTAAACTAGTGGGGTGGGGGGGTGCGTGGGAGGGAGGAGGGAGCAAGAGGAGTCAAATAATATTTCTTCTGTCTGGCATCAAGAACAAATATATACAACACTCTACTCCTATGAAAGCTTGCGTGGCATTCTATCTCTGACAAATAGAGGAGATAGCTCACAGATTCAGGAGCAGCCTCTGGAGCCGTGCAACACAGAAAGGTCAGAGAATTATTGTGGCCCAGAAGCAGGGTGGATTTGATTAAATCATGATTTAAATCAAATTGATTTAAATCATGATTTAAATCACTAGTCAGGAAGACTCAATTTAATCATGGTTTTCTACATAAAAGTGCATTCTTGTTGGTTGTTATAACCTTAACACATATTCACAACTCAGAGATAGATGTAGGTTTCATTTTTAGAAGGTACACACTATACATTTTTAAACAGTGATTTATTTTGAAAACTTTTCAGATTAGTTTTACAGCTATATCAGAAAATGAATGATTGTTTGGTTATTTCATTTACCAAAGGTAACTGAAGAGATATTTAGGAAGTCATTGGGAGGTGAACTGTCTCCAATTCAACAGGTTAATCACTAATATTTGGAGGATTTTCTTGCCATGCTGTATTAGGAGGAGAACATCACCAGACAGACATTTAAATTATTTTATTTAACTAAAACCACCACGTTAAGTATTCTGGATTTTTTTCTTCAACAGCAAACATACAATATTTTAACAAAATAAGCATATGTCTCTCGCTTCTCGCATTTATCTCCAGACTTCTTCTCCTTGTCCAGATCTATTCCACCCCCCACAATCTTCTATTCATTGAACTTTTTGAAACTTTGCACTTTTAGAGAGAGGTAAGGGACTGACTCTGTGTACACAAATTTGCAGAGGGACAATAGAGTTGAGGTCTGTTATTTCTCACCTCTATATATTATTTATTTATTTTAAAACATTTTTGCTGTTAACAAGCATGTTACCTCTGGAGACACAAATCCACAGTTTGAGAACTGCAAAACTAAGTATCTCTGATGGTATCTTCTAGACTGAGCACTGAGTCCCATTGGGTGGATAGAAAGATTAACCTAAATAATCTATACAGAAGCCTGTGGAACCCCATAAGATTGGGTCCCTAATCCATGAACTATTAGAAGTCATTTACAAAACTTTTCTTAAACATAACATGAATATATTGTCTCATACTATAGAATTAGAATTTATAATCCCTATTCCATGATGAGATATCTTTGAGCTATAATGTATCTTAGTTAAAACTATCTTTAGATAAAATGCTTTTTGGGGAAAAAACCTATCAAAAATAAAAAACAATAATTAAAAAAAAAAAAAAAACATTGCTTTTTATCCATCCTGGCCAGAAGGCACCGTGATAGGGACTTAATCAATATGGGACAGTCTCAAAATATTTAAAAAAAATAGAAGAAAAAAGTCTCCTTTGGGTCAGGAACAAGCATGAGTTAACTGAAAAGATGCTTACTGGTAGTTCTGGTTGAGAAAAATGTATCACTAGTACAAATCTATAATATTTGAAGTACAATATGTGAATTTAACTGTTAAGAAAGTGCTTGAAAATATGACATTTTACAGTCATATCACAACAATTATAATAAATGCTATATTTAACCTTTTTTTATCTTTCACAATGTGCCCTTTTTGTATTAAAATTTTGATTTGACCACTGTGCATGACTCCTCTTGTGCTTGATCAATTTAATGCAATAGAAGAACCTTTAATATATGAAATGATAGTTGAATGTAACACTTTGTATTGTATCATTGCAAATCACAGTAAACAAATAAAACAATCTATTTTATATATACACCTCTACCCTGATATAATGCTGTCCTCGGGAGCCAAAAAATTTTTACTGCATTATAGGTGAAACTGCGTTATATCGAACTTGCTTTGATCTGCCGGAGCGCAGCCCCGCCCCCCTCACCCCCCCGGAGCGCTGCTTTACCGCGTTATATCCGAATTCGTGTTCCCGGGTCGCGTTATAATTCGGGTCGCGTTATATCGGGGTAGAGGTGTATCATGGTTTGGTACAAACTTCCAAAACCTAAAGAAGGAAGCTTTTTGGCCCCAAAGATTGCATATTATTATATACTGATCCAATGAAAACTCATTTCACTTACTTTTAAATACACATAAAGGAAAGAATAGACCAATAAATGGTGGATGTGGGAGGTCATCAGCAGATCGCCTTGACTCTTCCTCCACCACCAGGTCTCCCCAAATTCACCCAACTCACATTCCTTTACAGCTTGCCTCACACAACAGAAAACTTCTGGAAATTTTTTGGGGCCAAGACTGTGTCTTTCTTTTCTTACCTTGACATTGTCAAGCAGGCTTCTAGAATAAATCCATCTAAACAGAAAGATGTACATGATGTATTAAGCACAACACAGAACAAACCATGTTTTCTTAAACTGTATATTTTTCTATTCACAATTAGTTCATTATCAAAGTATACAGTTAATGTTGGGCTGTCAAAGTTTCTATATATTTACCAATGTAGATTGCACTTGAGAATTATTAGTGAACTTATAAGAAAATGGTTTATAAAACCAGACAACAGAAAATTTTTGAAGCACTGAATATTTCAAAACACTGAGCTATTAACGGATGGCTAAGATGTCAGTTTATAAATTACATTAGTACTTTTCATTTTAGATATTAATTTTCTTCTTGACATTACCTGGGTGTTCAAAAATCTCTAATACAATGCCATTTTTAAAAATGTTTCTGTATTATCTGTCTTCTTTGCCTTTATATATGGAGGACTTGTAAATGTTACACAGAACAGACTTAATGTTGGTGATGTGAGAGTACCTCTAGAATCTTCTCTTTGTACATTCCCTTTTTGATATCAAACTATTGTAAAATATAATTTAAAAAAAATTTAATTACAATTTTCTTAGTTCCATTATAATTCAGTTGGTAGCACTCATCCTTGGACCAGAAGACTGTGGGTCCAAATTTCATACTAGAATTAGGGCTTATAACCAGTGCTGAAAATGCAATTAAGGATACTGTACCTCTGATGAGACATTAAACCGGGTCCATATTGTCTATATCACATGGCTATCCAAGTGGAAGTTAATCACTCACACAGAACTTTCAGAGTCAGGGATAAATCCCATGGTCTTGTCAACATTCTCTTCCTCAGTTATAAAACAGTCTAAGTGTACAGTATAAGGTAATATGAATCTTTGTTGAGTGCATAATGGTCACTAATTTTTCTTGTTCTGCATAATGTTATTGTAAAACAATTTGGGTGCATAAAGCCAATTTATATTCAGTTTTTCTGGAAAGTTTAAAGACCAAATCCTGCTACCATATAATCAATGGCAAATTCTCATTGACATCACTCAGAGGAGACCTAAAGTATTTTTCACAAGGAACATTTATTCAGTAGACTAAAGGGGATTTTTAAAATCTTGTGAAGTCCTGTTATTCTGTATGGTCTTCCTTCCTTTCTAAAGATTTTAGAACTATTCGTTCATTAACACTCTCCTGTGAATGAATGGAGATCAAATTTAGAAAACAGCCATTTCACATTTAGAAATGTGAAATACTGTAGTACTCTAGAGTAACATCTACCTAAGCATACTCAATGGAGTCCCTGGTCATCAATGGCATTTGCTCAATGGCTTGCTGTATATTCCAAACACGTTATACCGAACCATTGACTCTATGCTGAAAGGACAGAACATGCATGGTATAGACTATCTAACATTGTATTCAGCAACTGCCAAAAGAGGATATTTTAACAACCTTTTTTCCTTCTGAATAATTATAAACCAGAAATAGGGCCAGTTTTCTTTATAAAAAATTGTATAATTATATAAATAAATACAGACAATTAAAAACCTTTTAGGATCACTGAACCAAAAAAATTAAAGCAAGATGACTTTATAAATGTAAGAGGTATGTGCAATTATCTGAATAAATACAGATTGTGAGACAATTAATTTCCAAAGTTTGCATACGGTACACGGAGTTTCAGTTTTATGACACAGCCAGTTGTGCAGTACAGTTTCAAAGGCCCAGATGCAGGAAGGGACTTAAGTGCTACAATGCTCAGCATCGCAACACCTAACTTCTAGGCTTCTAGAAACATCACAAGAATAGCACTGCAATCCACAAAGCCTGAGTTAAGCACCTAAGCTCCTATACAATGAATGGGGACAGAGAGGAGCCTTAGACTGTGATCTACAAAGCCAGCATACTAGGTAAGGAGCCACCAAAGCCAGCCAGTGGGCATCATCAACCAGATGTGTGCTAAAACCTGTCCCTATCATGGAGATAGGTGCCTAAGTCTAGGGAGGTGCCAATCTCTGCTTGCAATCCACAAACCAGGGAAGACAGGCATTCAGATGCCTAAATCATGCACGGGGGCCCAATCTGGTAGACTTACTCAGAGACTATCTACTGGATCGGACCCTTCAGGTGAGTTAATACAAAACAGACGGGTGGCGGGGGGGAGAGGAGGACCACCTCCCTTACACCCTTTTGCCTAGCAGATAGGATACTCACCCAGGATGTGGGAGGCCCTCAGTTCAAGTACACCCTCCTTCTGAGTAGAAGTGATTTGAACAGACGTGTGTTATGAAATATTCCAATGTGGGTCTCCCTCAGATCTTGCCTGTTGAAGTTGTTCCACTTCTATTAAATAATTGAATAATTAAATATTAATTGGGCCAGTGAAAGAATTACAATGCCTCGTGGTTAGGGCAGTCACCTGAGAGGTGGACAATCCCTTTTCAAATCCGCTGTCCCCCTCAGCAGGAGAGGGGACTATGTGAATAGCCTATCCACTAGGCTATAGTTTATAAGGGAAGTCCTCCTCTGACCCCAACTCCTGGCTGTTTTGTGTGAACTCGCCTGAGGGGCCAGATCTGTTAGGCGGCCTCTGACCACGCCTACCAGATCAGGACCCTACACGCAACTTAGGCAGCTGAATGCCTATCTTCCCCAGTTTGTGACTTGCTCTGGGACTTAAGCAGGAGATAAACACCCAAGTAACTAAAGCATGCGCACTGAAGCCTGACTCAAGGAGGAAATGGGCGCCCAGCTACCTAGTGAGACTGCAGCACACATGCCCAGTGATAAAAGCTTAGGCACTGAATGAGTTGAGGCACCTACAGGGTTAGAAGGCAATTGAGCAGGAGTTTTATGGATAATAGTGGTGCCTGAAAATGCGACTTAACTGCCTAAGTACCATCGCGGATCACACACAAATTCATGATCTGAATGTATGTTTTTACTGTGAGGCGAGGTGTTGAAAAGATTTCCCTTCATTTTTAATTTGGAACTTGGGAACAGGACTGGGAATTCTCATATATATTTCCATACTAGGTCTCTAAGCTTGTTAGCAGATTCTTACTCCTTGGTCTGTGCAATTTCCTGGAAAGCAGAGATGTGAACTACATAATTCACAGGGTAACACCACTAGGTAGATCCATATCGCTACACTGTTATTAGCTTTGAAAAAGTGTGAATGTGGCCACTCTGAAAGACAAGCTGCAAATATGAGGGACGTTTCTTTAAAAAATGAAAAAAAAAAAACCTTAAGTTCGAGAAAATAAAAATGGCTGGATGAAAAAAAATATGCTTACTTATAATTTTATAAGCAAATATAATAGCTACAGTTTTTTTAATTCGAATGTTGGAAATAACATAATTCTTCTCTTTTAAAAAAACTATATTAATGGATAACTTATAACAAATACCATCTGGTCCAACCACTTCCAGCATTCCAGAGACCTGAAAAAATTGACAGGAAAATAATTCAAGTTATCATTAAGAAATTTTTTTTTTATGGGGACAGTAAACAAATTTGTTAGCTGCATCTCGATATTCATCCAACTAGATAATTCTTCAAAATGCTCTTTTAAATGGAATCAGTCTGTTTCTTATAGAAATTAAGCACCTTTACAAAGGTTACCACTCACATTAACAACTTTTACCTTTGTTTTAATATACAAAAGAGGGATTGCAGTGAAGTTGGGACTATTCACATGTCAGATTGTATTTTAAACTAAATTAGCTTTCAAGTTATACAAGCATATTTTTATATGCTTTTGAAACCAGCAAACCCATATATTTCATTCTCAGTTTTAAAAAGTTTTCTATTAACAAAGGAAAAAATAGCTTCTTTAGACTTGGTATACCAAATTTCTGCCTAGGTGTAGAGGAGATTTTACAGAAAATTTCCTAAGTCCTGAAAAATAGGATTTTCTAATGGAAGTGCTGACACAATCTTAACTCTCAACAACATGAACTGTGATGATATAATACCAGATACTAACAACAAAATTAGGCCTAACAAGACACTGAAATAAAAATGTCTTGATGTCAAGTGGCTTTCACCAAAGAGATATTGAGTAACTATGTGTACGAATCACAACTGTGCAGGATGCATTCCTGCGATCCTGATTGCTATATGCACATCTGAGATATGAAGGATATTTGCATCAAGTGTCTTGTGCTTAATTCTTGAAAATCCTGTCTATCAAAAAAGGGGAACTTAACTTTTGAAAATAGAACAGCCATGCATGCCACAAAAGCAGATGAAATTTGATCATTTACATTTATAAAGTACCATCAATTATTGGAGTATTACCAAGACTACATTTAAGGTGTGGGGGGGAGACTTTAAAGAACAGAAAACAATAAATAATTCATATAATAAAGTATATAGTGCCTTACACAACCAGGAAGATCAAAGTAAAAGACAAATTCTACTCTCGATTAGGACAGCAATTACTAATGCCCATAATGTGCATGCATTAGAAGGCAGAATTTGACACTAATTAAGCCACAAATCACTCCTATGAGTAGGAACCTACCAAATTCACGGTCCATTTTGATCAATTTCATGGTCATAGGATTTTAAAAATTGCAAATTTTATGATTTCAGCTATTTAAATCTGAAATTTCACAGTGAAATTTCCTGCACTGCTGCTGCTGGTGGTGCTGCTTTCAGCTGAACAGCTGAAGAGCAGCGGCTGTTGGTCGGGAGCCCAGTTCTGAAGGCAGAGGTGCCACCAGCAGCAGTGCAGAAGTAAGGGTGGCAATGATATGGTATTGCCACCCCTTCCTTCTGCGCTGCTACTGGGGGGGTGCTACCTTCAGAGCTGGATGCCCAGCCAACAGCTGCCACTCTGCCCACCCAGCTCTGAAAGCAGCACAGAAATAAGCATGGCAATACCGTGACCCCATAAAATAACCTTGTGACCCCCCTGCAACTCCTTTTTGGGTCAGGACCCCCAATTTGAGAAACGCCAGTCCCCCCTGTGAAATCTGTATTGTATAGGGTAAAAGCACACAAAAGACCAGATTTCATGGTCCATGATGTGTTTTTCACAACCTATGAGGCTGGGCAATTATATTAGACCTGTTAACAGATGAATAAATTGAGTCATAGAGACTAGATTTCGGCGTAGATTTTTAAAGGTATTAAGGTGTCTATTGGGTTTTCAAAAGCATCTAAGCAGGTTAGGCACCAAACTCCCCAATTCTCTTACCCTGGTGCCTGCAGTGGGAGAGAGGTGTGTGTGGAAGGGAAATCTCTTACCTGGGGGCTGCAGTGGGCAGCCTGGGTGGGGGGAGGGGGAAATCTCTTACCTAGGGGGCTGCAGTGGGCAGCCTGGGTGGGGGGAGGAGAAATCTCTTACCTTGGGGGTTGTCGTCCTGGGAGTCCCTGGGCCCCAGACCGCATTACACCTGAAGACAAAAGCAGGGTGTTTAGAAGCAAGGGCCGCACTCCCCAGGCACGGAAAGGCGCCGGAGAAGAAGCAGCGGACCCGCTACCTGTTCATGTCGCAGGCCGAGCTCGCTGGCGGGATGACCGGCTCCCTCCAGCTAGAACCAGAGCGCGGGAGCCAGGCCTGGCTGCCGGAGCGTGGCCATGGCAACAGCGGCGCCAAGGCAAAGAACAGCCAAGAACAGGGCCCGGCCTGCAACGCTCCGGCAGAACGAAGGGGCCCGGGGCGGTGTTGCTCCGCCCGCAGCCTCCCAGCTGCCGGCGAGCGCTCCCTGGGGGCGGGCAGCGGGGAGCCCGACGCCTGCGGGGCCCGCGTGGCAGCCGGTCCCCAAACAGACAGGCCCGGATTGTCTCAGGGCGGCAAAGCAGCGAGGGTGCCCCGCAGAAGGCAGGCGCGCGGTGGGTGGGGGTCCGCTCAAGAGAGAGCGCGCTCCCCGCCCGGCCGCCAGCAGTGAATAGGTGCAGGGTGCAGCTAGGTTCCCAACCTCTAGGACTGTCCTGCAGTCTCTAGGCATTAAAGATGGATTTTTAATTAAACATTATGTCACGTGTCAAAGCCAGTAACAGTCAGTGTAAGCAATGCGGTTTCTGCACTGGCACTGCATCGATCTAACTACATCAACAGTGACTTTATGTAGGGTTACCATATTCAAACATTTAAAAAAGAGGACACTCCAGGGCCCCGGTCCTGCCCCCAGCCCCGCCCCAACTCCGCCCCGGCCCCGGCCAACTCCGCCCCTTCCCCACCCCCATTCCAACCCTTTCCCCAAAGTCCCTGCCCCAACTCTGCCCCCTCCTCTGAGCACCCCACATTCCCCCTCTTCCCTCCTGCTCTGATCTTGGTTGGGGGTTGCTAAGTGCTTCCCTGCTCCCCACTCGCCCTGCAGCCCCTGCACCCCCCCTTCCTGCAGCCTCTGTGCCCCCTGCTCCCCACTGGCCCTGCATCCCCTGCATCACCCCCCGCCCCTGCAGCCTCTGCGCCCCCCACCTGCCCTTCCCCTGCATCCCCCTGCCTCTGCAGCCTCTATGCCCCTGCCTGACCTGCTCCTCCTCTCCCTGCAGCCTCTGCACCCCACCGCCTGCCCTGCCCCTGCGCCCCCCTGCCCCTGCCTGCCCTGCTCCTCCTCGCCCTGCAGCCCGTGCCCCACTCACCCTGCACCCCCCCGCCCCTGCAGCCTCTGTGCCCCCATCTGCCCTGCCCCTGCGCCCCCCTGCCCCTGCCTGCCCTGCTCCTCCTCGCCCTGCAGCCTCTGCACCCCCCCCGCCTGCCCAGCTCCCCCGGCAGCCTCTGCCTGGCGGGGGCTTCGGATGCTCAGCGGCGACCAGGGCAGCGCGGGTCCCTGCAGCCCCGGCACACGCCGCACTCCCTGCCCCGCGCCGCAGCCTCCTTCCTGCCACGCGGGGTGATGGGGCCGCAGGAAGGGTCCCCCAGTGGCCGGGGAGTCCCCGCCCGTGAGGGAAGCCCGAGCCGTTGGCTGGGCCCGGCCTCCCCATGGTCCTGCGGGCTCGGCTGGGGCACGCGGTCCGCCCGGCCTCCGGGGGCAGCAGCGGCCCCTTCGCCGCCTTCTGCGGCTGCGCCCCCCCTTCCCCCGCCCGAGCTCGCTACAATGTAGCCGGGCGGCTGGGCTGCGCTGCAGACCCGGCGGGTCGTGCTGGGGCCAGGCGGACCCTGGCTTATGCTGCCTCCCTGTTTCCGCGGACATGTCCGGCTTTTTGGCAGTTCCCCCCGGACGGGGATTTGAGTACCAAAAAGCCGGACATGTCCGGGGAAATCCAGACGTATGGTAACCCTACTTTATGCCTCTCCTGAAGATGGAGTTATTAATTCAGCATAGCATGGCAGTTATATCAGTGGGAGGCCCCGCCCCTTCTCTGTGGCCCTGGCCCTGCCCCTGCTCACTCCATCCCCCTCCCTCGCTCTCTCTCCCCCACCCTCACTCACTTTCTCCAGGCTGGGGCAGGGGTTTGGGTGCAGGAGGGGGCTCCGGTAGGGTGACCAGACAGCAAGTGTGAAAAATCGGGACCGGGGTGGGGGGTAATAGGAGCCTATATAAGAAAGACCCAAAAATCAGGACTGTCCCTATAAAATCGGGACATCTGGTCACCCTAGGCTCCGGTCTGGGACAGGCTCTGGGAGGGAGTTTGGGTGCAGGAGGGGGCTAGGGGTTGGGGTGTGGTGTGCAGGCTCTGAAAGGGAGTTTGGGTTCAGGAGGCTCAGGGCTGGGACAGGGGTGTGGACTCTGAGAGAGAGTTTGGGTGCAGGAGGGAGTGTGGGGTACGGGCTCTAGCCGGGAAGTGCTTACCTAGGGCAGCTCCTGGAAGTGGCAGCATGTCTCTGCAGCTCCTAGGCGCAGGCAGGGGCACCCAGGAGGGTCTCTGCTTGCTGCCCCTGCCTGCATGCACTGCCCCCGCAGCTTCCATTGGCTGCCATTCCCGGCCAATGGGAGCTGCGGAGTTGGCGCTCGGGATGGAGGCAGCGCGCAGAGACACCCTGGCCGCCCCTGCCTGTGCCTAGGAGCCACAGGGACATGCCACTGCTTCAGGGAGCCACATGGAGCCAGGGCAGATAGGGAACCTGCCTTAGCTCTGCTGCACCACCCCTGCCGACTGGATTTTTGGCCTATTAAAATCTCCCGGATTTCAATAGCAACTGGGAGATTGAGGCTGATTCCGGGAGACTCCCGGCCAGTCCGGGAGGGTTGGCAACCCTATGAGCAACATAAGTTTCACCGGCATAAACGTTTGTGTGCATAGTGCTTCGTTGGCGGGAGTCGCTCTCCCACCGACATAGCTACTGCTGCTTGTTTAGATGGTTTTATTACGTTGACGGGAGAGCTCTCTCTCATCGGTATAGAGTGACTACACATTTTTCAAAAGCAAAAACAAAATAAATTATATGTTGTGTGATAACTCCCTGTCACGCCCCGTCAGGACAACTACAAGAGAGCCAAACTTTGTAAGTCTCAAAGCTCAGGACAGAAGAAATAGAACATTAATTCTCTGGGCACATGAGCAAATTAGAAAAGCAACATACTTGTTCTTAATAATGAGACTCTGACCCTGCAAATATTTACATATGTGCTTAACTTTAATGTGCTTATCTCCAGACTGAAAGGTAGGGTACGTCTTTTCTATAAGTTGCTTCCTCTGCCAAGGTAGAGCTTCTTCAAGGTCCCGTGGAATAGCTAGCTCTATGCTGCATCCTCCCATTGTAGATTCTAGCAACAGACTGCATGGCCAGAACATGTTGTGCTGCATTCTAGCTATTCTTGACTGCCCAGAGCCATGAGAAGCATGAGTGTAAATTGGGCCTTGTCTACACAAGAGGGTTACACTGCCGATGAAAACTACAGATGTGATTTTAAACCGATTTAGTTAAACCAGTATAAACCCCTCTGTGGACACTTATTTCACTAAGATTACCTTTCAGATTTTGGGATCTGTCTTCTCAATATGTATCTATAACTCACAATAGCCTAAATGCATAATGTTTTGCATTCTTTGGGAGCACATAAGCCCTAGAAAACAACATAAGCCAGCTGCACACTGGTGAGCTTTATTGAATGGGATCCTACCTGAAATTCACCTGGTTTCTGAAAGGGAACAAGTAATTCATACAAATTAGCTTTCTTACTCCAGTCAGACCTCCTACATTTTCTTGGTTGTGTTCTCTCATGCTAAGAGCTACACAAGGGACTGGGAATTACTACAGATGTATGGCTCTTGCCTTTTGTGAGATCCAAGGGGATGGGAGAGAAGAGAATTGAGATTCTTCATTCTGTACTGTTTATTAAGAACCATACTTGTGAGTATATGGGCTGAGGGATTATTTTATTCATCTCTACTGGATCCTGCAGGGAGCTAGGTAGGGGGATTCTTGTCCAAAGGTGAGCGCTCCCCAATGAAAACTATTTCCTTCTCTTTTCCATCACCCTCTGGATTATTAGAGGGGCTATAATCCTCAGACCCCTGCCTCTCTTATCTCTCTTCTTGAGGTATGTGACCCTTTTCAAGAAATGTCTTCAGCTGACAGGGGTGGGGGAGGGAAGAACCTGCCTTTGGTGGGATGTTGGGGGTGCACTGAGCATGCTCATTGCAGTCCTCCATGTCATTTCCAAGAACTGATTGGGGTAGAGCCACATATTAGTGTAGCAATTTTAGAGTTTGCATACATTATGGTGTTGCTCCAAAGTCAGTTTTACTTATAGTACCCCATGGTATCAGTCAGTCTAATTACTCTGATAACACTGCTCACAGTTCTGTCTGATTGTTATCTCTGGCTAACTTAACTATTCAAACACTGAACATACCCTCTATTACCTTTCCTTTGCAAATACTGTAGATTTAATAAGCTGTATAATGACCTTGACAATCTTTTTATTAAAAAGCTCATAAGATTTGGTCTCATTAGGCACATATAAGAAGATTTGGTTAATATTTGGGGAAAATGGAAAAGATGATTACCTTTGACTACTGAAAAATGTTCAGAACTGGGAGGAGAATCATAGCCAGGGTGTTATCATGTACATGAAGAGTAACTCCAATGAAGTCAATGGAGTTACACTGTTGTAAAATAATGTATAATAAAGAATCAAGCCAACATGCAATTTTTTTTAAAGTGTAAAGTAATCAGGTGTCAAGATTTTGATTGACCCTTGCTGCGCTCTTCAAAGACCTTCTCTCCACCACTGCCCTGCAAGGGCAAAGTACAAGCGCAGTCACTGCAAAAAGAGAGTGCTCTGTTCTTGCTCTCTCTAGGGAGCAAATCACCCAGAAGGGGATGAGAGGAGGTGGGGCCATTGCCTCCCTTCCCTGAGAAATGGCACAGAATGCCCACTGGACAGCCTCAGGCTGCCTTATCTTTACACCAATTTTTATAAAGGGGTCCAGAGGCGATCCTCACTGGTGAGCCTAACTTCAGTACTAGGCAAACTGGTAGAAATTATAGCAAAAAATGGGGTTATCAGATATATAGAGATGTACATTATTTGTTGGGGAAGAGTCAACACGGCTTTTGTAAAAGGAAGTCATACCTCACCAATCTATTAGAATTATTTCAGGGTATCAACAAGCATGTGGATAAGGGTGGTCCAGTCAATATAGTGTACTTGGATTTTCAGACAGTCTTTGATAAGGTCCCTCACCAAAAGCTCTTAAGGAAACTAAGTAGTGATGGGATAACAGGGAAGTTCTCTCAATTATCAGTAATTGGTTAAAACATGGGAAACAAAGAGGAGGAATTAATGGTGAGTTTTCACAATGGGAAGGGATAAACAATGGGGAGTGATCCCCCAAGAATCGGTACTGGGACATATGCTGTTCAGCAGATTAATTAATGATTTGGAAAAGGGAGTGAACAGTGTCAAAGTTTGCAAATGTTACAGAGTTATTTAAGATAGTGAAGTCCAAAGCTGACTGAGAAGAATTACAGGGGACCTCACAAAACTGAAGTAGTGGGCAGCAAAATGGCAGATGAAATTCAACATTGAAAAGTGCAAAGTAATGCTGTAAAATGGGAATGCTCACCACTAGTGCCACTTAGGGCTCAGACAGGGGTGCAGGAGGTGGTTACTCCTTCTCACTTATAGTCCTGTCCTTCAGCTTCCCCTAGGACTTTTGGTGGGCAGTCATGTTCTGCACCTTAGGGTGCTATGCAGCTGCCTACCCCCGGAACCATTTACTAACCATGTTTCCCTTCTTCCTATGGAGTAAATTATAGAACAACAAACACAGTCTCTAACCTTCCCAATCAGTCAACCATCTCTCCTTTGTAGGTCGTATAAGGTCTGTTTATCCAGGTCTCGGGCTACGAGAACTCCTGGGACAGTACTTGCTCAGAGCAGAGATCTACTTCCTTCCACTGCCTGCTCTCCTCTGACTAGCTCTGCTTCCCCTTTTAAGCACCATCTCCAACTTGTGCAGGCTTTGCAGGTGTGGCTTGTTGGGGGCACCTGGGCCCAGAGTTGCTTCTTAACTCCTTGTTCTCTAGTGTGGGGTTTGTCCACCCAATCACAAAAGCATACTGGAAAAAATAATCCCAACTACACACATATAATGATGGGTTTTAAATGAGCTGTCACCTCTCAAGAAAGAGACCTTGAAGTCACTGTGCATAGTTCTCTGAAAACTTCAGCTCAATGTGTAGCTGCGGTCAAAAAGGCTAACATTATGTTAAGAACTATTAGGAAAGGAATAGAAAATAAGGCATATATATAATTCCAGTATATAAAGCCATGGTTCACCTGCACCTTGACTACTGTGTCCAGTTCTGGTCACCCTATCTCAAAAAGGATATTGTGGAACTGGAAAAGGTTCACAGAAGGCAACAGAGGATCAAGGATAGGAATGGCTTCTATTCAAGGAGAAACTAAAAAGATTAGGGCTGTTCATCTTAAAAAAGAGACTATTAGGGGGGCATAACAGAAATCTATAAAATCATGAATGGTGTGGAAAAAGTGAATAGAGAAGTGTTATTTGCCCTTTCCCACAATACAAAAGCCAGGGGGTCACCCAATGAATTAATAGGCATCAGGTTTAATACAAACAAGAAGAAATACTTTTTCACATAATGCACAATTAACTTGTGGAACTCATTGTCATGGGATGTTGTGATGGCCAGAAGTATAACTGGGTTAAAAAAGAACTAGATACTTTTATGGAGGATAGGTCTTTCAACAGCTATTAGCCAAGATGGTTAGGGATGTAACCCCATGCTAAGGGCAATTCTGAACTGCCAGAAGCCAGGAGGGGAAGCTAGAGTGGATTTCTCTTATAGTAGATGCATGACATATTTTTCTCAAGTTTGGCATGAAAATCTACCAGACCTGTGGATTGGCAGGTAAATTCATCATCTGCTGAGGTAACTGAAATCTGCGTATCTTTAAATAAGAATTCAGATTAACCTTCACTAAAATGGGTATATAATTAATGAGTAAACCTACATCTTTTAAAATAGTTGGAAGAATAAAAAAAAGAATAGAGGATCTATTCTGAAGTCATAAACTTTCTTTTCAATAAACTGGATACTCTATGTGTGTACTTAACTACACATAGAGTGAAACTCACCCAGATGAGGACCAGCACAATGCCTATGCACTGCTTAAGACTCACTTAAAGGTGCATAGGTACTGTTCTGGTCCTCTGCATGGAGTGAATATAATGAATAATACCTAAGCTACAAATGGACTGCCACATGTCTAATGATTATACCAAAGCCTGAAATACTATTGGGGATAATGTTTCAGCATAATAAAGTGAAGGGTAGAATGTACATCATGTCTAATAAATAAAGCTATCAAGATGACAGCAAGTATATAATATTGCCTGTTTCTCCCATATTCAACAGTCTATGAGATGAGATATTAGTAATGACAATGTTCAAATTTGTAATATGTGAGCTAGAGTTACTCTAAAATTAATGTAACCTATAGATATCTGCAAAAATCCCAGTACGCCCCAATTATGTGATTAAATCTTTAACAAATTACATCTATTTGTTTTCTGTCATGGAGGGAAGAATCATACATGTGGACATTATTTTACTGGATACCTCAATCCAGTAAGAGACTTTTAAAAATAGCTGCCTGTAGCAACTAATCTGATTCAGATGCAACACAGTATAACTAGCAAATGTATAAGAGAAATTTACAACAGAAAAAAATTGATATTATGCTTAGAAAAAAAGAGGTGTCTGGGTAATAAAATGTTAACCCTCATAAGATAGAATCCATCTGAAACAACACAAAAAATGCCTAGGAATAATTTATAACACAGGATCTATTCCGACACTGATTTTTATGCAGAACTTCCTATTGTGGGTTGAATTTACCAGTCATGCTATTAATAAATCATAATCTGTTAGATTAGCTACATCACCTTCAATGGTTTTACAACTTTATAAACATCACTTTAACTTGAAAGATTTTAAAAATATATCATTTACCTTTCATTTTTTAAAAAATTTTCATTGTCACTGTTGTTTTTTACCTAAGATGTGTGTTTAAAGAAGAGATTTCCCTTCATAATTTACATTCTCCTTCTACTCAGTTCGGAAGTCAAGTTATGCAGCTGAAATTGTGATATATTTACTTCTACAGTAACAGGCTGAGATCCTCGTAAACCCAAGATTATGGTTTTGTTGGATTATCAAGCAGAGAGGGAATGTGATCTGTAAAGACTAAAATTCTCATTTTGAAATCCTCACTTAGGCATGAGTCCTACTACTGAAGTCATATGAGTTGTGTCTGGCTCAAGGCCTGAGTCAGGATTGCAGGTTTTGGCCCTATAGCTAATAATAGTCATGGGGAATATATCTTTTTCTTTTAATATAGAACGTTCTCTTTTTTCAAGTTTCCCCAGGTGTGAAAGTCACCTTTCAACACTGTACAGAAAACATTTCAAGATTTAATTTTTGAGACCATATAATGTATTTTTCTTATAAATTAATTTGAATTAACTGTGAGATAAATTAGCCTATATGATGTGTCTGTTATAGTAACTAAGATTTAAAGTTCAGAGCTGAACTGACCTTAAATAGCACACATACTCAACATTTATAATTAAAGAATATTAAGCATTTAATTTTATAAAACTAACCGCTAGTTGATTGCAAGCAATTATAGGTGCACAATGTATTTTAGGAATGCAAAGTTAATACAGTTACTTTTATTGTAGTGTACAATTTGAGGTAGAAATAAATTCTAGAAATGTATGCAATGTGTTGTTCCTTATATCACAAAATTCATTGGAGTGTTAAATTCTACATAACTCTTGAGGCTTCATTATTTACATTTGTCACTGATTCCAGATTTTCAGATTTTGGATTGGGTTTTTTGACCACCACACAGATTAAGATTTTAGGTAGCATTGACATAAAGTTTTAAATTAGTGCATATTTTGTCCTGACAAACATTCTATAAAAGTTGACTTTCTATATTTTTAATTTGCACATTTTCCTGTTTTACATGTGGGTACCATGTAAAATGTATGGCCTACATCAAGCCTTCAGGGTTTTTGTTTTTTTAGCAGAAATCCCCAATGACATAGTGATAGCACTATCTGGCCCCGTTCTACCACTTGAAAGTCCTATGGCCTGATCCTGCTACCAATTAAGTCAACAGAGAAACTTTATCTACTTCAACAGTTTTGTCTTCAGGAACCAGCCAAAACAGCACATGCCACTTTACTATGAGCTTGATCCTGCAACACCAAAGTCAATGGGAGTTTTGCCATTGACTTCACTGGAAGCAAGATCAGGCCCCAAGTATATTATACCAAATGAAATAATGTGTCCCACCCACTCTGAGTAATATATCTGATTAGTAGCCACAAATATAAGAACGGCAGCTAACTAAAGACCAATTTAATTATAAAAAAGTAAACTTATAAAAATGAACAGTTACAAATAGCAAGGCTTTTGATTAGCTAGATACAGATCAAATCCACGCTGTAATTCAATTAGAATACACTTTTATCTATAATGATCTAGTTTAGAAACTGCCACTCTGCTGCATCAGTGATCATCAGGCTATTTATGTTAGCCTTGTTTAGTATAACAGGATAAAGGCATTGGAATGGAACACTGTCACAGATAGGAGCCCTTCTCTGCATTTCTTACAGACCAAACTCCTGCTATAAAACAACAACAATGTTAATTCACCTCATATTTGTGCTTCACTTTGGTCTTGCCATTTTTTAGCAGCAAAAGGCCATTGTACTGTGGCAACATCAAAGTCCTTTATATTATTTCTTGAGTGGAGCTTTCACACTGTAAAACTTTACGTCCTTTCTCCCTATTGCTATCAACAACAGCACTGTCCGTTTCCTTTGCAAATAGAATTGAATTGTACATGGAATTGAATGATTTTTTAAAAATTGGTCATTTCCCTGTTTTGTGAAACAAATTCCTATTTAAACCAGGGCTAAATTTGAGGCTCTCTATGTCTGGTTGAGTTAATTGTACTAACCACTTAATATGACTTAATCCCAAAGAAAGGAAGGATGAGAAGAAGGCATTTCATACCAGAAAATCTTTTAAAATTGAAAATCATTACATAGTTAACATATTCAGGGCCTGATCTTGTCTCAGTGAAAGTGTTACCTGAGTGAGGACCTCTGGATCTGGACCCTCTGTATGCCTATCATTTTCCCTGTTATTGTTGCTTTCTTCTTTACAATATAAATAATGTCATTAAGTAGTATCAGCAGCCTAAAGTTATATCTAAATGTATATTTAGCAACAGAATTTCATTCATTCATTAAAACTAAACTATTTCTGTCATATAAGATATTATAGAGTAGATATGCAAGAATCTTTAATAGCCAATAGCTCATTATATCCCGTTAATTTAATACTTTAACCCTGAAATTATTGCTGCAGAAATTATTTTAGGATCATACAAATGAATATATTCTCCTATAGATGTAATATGCAGTTTCAGAGAATTACAAATTAGACAGGAACTCCTAAGTGTTTCAGATGTTAAGGTTCACTGGAGTACTTTTGAACTCTTTTCATAGAGAGATCAAATCTTAACAAATATATAACACCATCAATTTTACATTTACTATCATTAAACATTATAAATATTTTTACAATTGCTAACTCCAACACTTGATTAAAAGCTGTCTGGCAACCAATATCTGTATTTATAATTAAGGTTGTCCCAGAACTTCTATTACAATAGCCACTTCGCAGGTCTATTTGAGCCTGAAATTTGACATGTAATATTCAACCTAAAAACAAATTTTGACCAATTTGTTAAAAGAACCTTTGACTATTTTATAGATAATTAATGGAGGTTTATGTTTATATCCAGTAGAGAATTGTTAATATATTAGTCCCTATTTTTAAAAGTGAAATTTAGCAAGTGATTAGTCAAAGATCCTGATGGGTTTGATTTTTTTTATAATGACTTTAATTTTTTTATTAGCAAACTGCCTAATGTAAAATACAGTAACTACGGTACTTTTAAAAGACATTTGGCAACAGTATACAGTGCCTAAATACATACATACATGACTGATAATGCCTCAACTGGAGCTGTATTAGTTTATTGGTAAATACCATTTTTCAAATGTATAACTGTGTGTAAAAAAATCCCTAGATCTTGACTTACTCAAGTTACTTGACAGTCATTTTGGCCTCTTGGATAGGAGAGGGAGCATTGTATATACCCTACCCCCAAAATAGTGCAATGGTTAAACAAAAAGAAAATTAAAATATCAAAAGTATTTTTAATCGTGCTGTGACATAGTCCAACAAAAGGCAGGAAATGGCTAGTTAAAGCTGACCACAATATCATGCTGTCATGCATTTCTTTTCATATAAGAAGGGTGTATTAACTGTGACTATTCCCACCTTTACTGGGATTCAGAATATAGTTTGTACCATCGGCTCTGCGAAGATTTAATTATTTTTTCATCTTTTGTTCCCCCTTTATGCCTATGGCTTGGCTTTACCAGAACTAGTGAACGCAGCATCAGCCCAAAGGACCCCATGTTTTAGATCATTTACAAAGTTCTCAATTGGTATTCCTAAATCAATGTGAATTCGTACTCTGTTGTTAAAGTTTAATGTTAAACATTGCTAAACTTTGGACTAACATCCGTATTATAGGTAAAGTGCACTCAGCGGAAGTTAGTCTTTCTTCTATTACTGTAGAATACCACGGAATACTATGAAAAACTTTGTCTTGTTTTGGCAAAGATATCTGGGAGCATGAAATGTGGGGAACAGATTGTGGCTTAAGCTATTGCAACAGTTGGGTGTTTACCAAATAAATGTGGCCGATGCATTTGTTCAGACTAAATAAACGATAAAATAGTTTTTCAAACTGCGGCGTTTTGTAAAGCCTTCAGAAGGAAGAAAAGATCAAATGAAACCGACTCAGTGGGATCTTCCCAATGTGAACCCAGTGTTAATGTATTTATTTTCACGCTGCAGTTGCAGGTCGCTTTACAGAAACATCTCATGCTGGAGCCCCCGCGTGGAGCCAAGGACAAGAAAAAACACTTTTATTCAAACAAAGTTATTAAATAACCTGTACACAAAAGTTCAGTCTTCCCCTGAAAGAAATGAGGACCCAAGAGCCAGGTCCCCAGACTAACGCTGCTGCTCCTATTTACTGTCTTAGAGCAGACCATTGTAAGTAACCCCGTTTCCAAAGTGGGGGAGTGACCCCGTGGCCCAGTCTGCGTCCAGAGCTCCCCCTGGAAAGGAGCGGGACAGAGAGCTGGAAACAGCTGGCACTTCACTCCCACTGAGCAGCAGCCAGAAAGATCCTGATGCCAGTAGCAAGGTGTAAAGGAGTCACGTATTTCCCGCATCTTTGCCCTGGAGCCAGAGAAGGGGACTTGTCCAAGGGCTTCTTCAGGACAATGGGACGTATATAGGGCAGTGCCGCCGGGGGGGCCCTGTAAGCCTCCAGGGCAGGGCTCCAGTTCCCAGAGCCCCACCGGGGTGCAGACCTTAGGCCCTCCCGGGCCGGGAGCAAGTCCTCGGTCGCCCTCACAGGGCTAGAGCACCTCCTGGGAGAAGACAGCAAACCCAGAGCTCTCCTCGAACAGGGCTCCAGGGCCGCGGATGCAGGCGCGGCTCCCGCCCCTCCCAGGGCTGTGGGGCCCGCATCGCAGGTCCTCCAGTCTCCCGGGACAGGCCTCCGGGAGCGGGGGCCCCTCAGGCGGGGCAGTAGGTCCCCAATCTCTCCGGCCGGGCGGCGGGCCCGGGTCACAGGCCCCGCGTGTCCTCCCGCTTCACGCCGTCGCCCGCGGCTTTGAGCTTCTTGTTCTGGTGGGTCTTCACGTGCTTGGCCAGGTGGTCGCTGCGCATGAAGCGCTTGCCGCACTCGGGGCAGGCGAAGCGCTTCTCGCCCGTGTGAGTCCGCAGGTGCCGCTGCAGCTCGTCCGAGCGCGTGAAGCTCTTGCCGCAGAAGAGCCAGTTGCAGACGAAGGGCCGCTCGCCCGTGTGCCAGCGCAGATGCGCCTTCAGGTGCGAGGTCTTGCCGTAGACCTTGCCGCAGCCCGGGATGTGGCAGATGTGCTGCTTCTTCCGGCCCGGCTCCGCCTCCGGGGCGCTTCCCGCCGCCGCCTGGCAGTTGGGGCAGCGGCAGCGGCGGCAGCGCCGGGCCGTGGCCGCCAGGGGTGACTTGGTCTGCAGCAGGGCGGCGATCTGCGTCTGGTACTGGGCCAGGTCCGAGGGGCCCAGCACCAGGCTCCTCGGCAGGGCGGCGGCAGGGAAGCGGTGGCTACAGCCGCCCGGCGCCCCCGCCTGCTGGAGGCTCCACCAGGGGATGTCCTCGGGGGCCGGGTTGGGGGAGAGCTGCCTGCAGGGCTGCGGCGGGGGCAGCAAGTTGGAGTAGCCGGGAGGCAGGGCGGCCTGGGCGGCGTAGGGGACGTAGGCCGGGGGGCAGCTGGAGGGTAAGGCGGCCATGGAGGAAGGGAGCATCTTGACTGGGGAGAACTCATAGGGGTAGGAAGGATCAGCCGGGGGGGTGAGGGGCAGCTCGTGAGCGCCCCCGAAGGAAGGCTGCAGGTGGCTCTTCTGGGGGGTGAGCCCCAGGCTGGGATGCGGAGGGGGGAGCCCCCCGGGGGAATGGGCTGGCATCTCGCTACTCCACGGGTGGAAGATCCTGGAGGGGGATCCCAGAGCTGGGTCGTAGGAGACCTGCAGGAAATCCGAAGGGGCGGTGCCCGGCTGTCCGATCCGGCTACAGGTGGCGGCCAAGAGCGCCAGGGGCGAGTGTTTCGCCAAGTCTGGAGAGGCGCTGGGGGTGCGATCCTGCATGTGGGGGAGGGAGGAGAAAGGCCAGGTCACTAACCGCTCCCAGAGCATTTGCTGTCGCTGCCTACCCCGCGATCATCTCCCGTTTCCACCCACCGCAGACGCTGCAGCTCAAGGAACAGGAAAGTTTCTGTGTGTTCTCCAGGGAACCGGAGAGCTCTGATCGCTCATCACATGGGCAGAAACTTTCCCCAAACAATACTGAGCTGTCTGTAAAAAGAAGCCTGAGTCAGCAGCAAGGCAGGCCACAACAAGCGTCTCTCCTGCTCTCTAAACACACGCCCGCTCTGTGCTGTGTGATCTTCCAAGTAACTCTAGGTCCCGCATGCAAAAGTGAATGCCCACCACTCAACTCCCCGACACTGCTCCGTAGCCCGGGGGTGATTGTTTACAGCGCCCACTGCAAGCGAATGTTTTGAGCCCCCAAGGATCTTCTTCATCTAGTGGCCAGCCGGACTCTAAACGGAGTGGGGAGTTATTAATCCAAGGAGATTTCTTTAGCTTACTTGAGACCTGTCCTTTCAACTGGAGCAAGCCTCTTACGGGTAGGGGCTGACACTGCCTCCGCGATCCCCAGATCAAAGTAGCCTGGCTGCTCCCTGCTTTAGCGTTACTTGGAGCGGTCTCCCTCATAACTTCAAACTTATGTTCGTCTTTGTCAGAGTGTGAGACACACAGCGATCCTCCGCCTCCGCCTCCCCCCACCCCAGCTGGGCTCTCTTTGGGAGGCGCCGGTACTGACCTGGAGGAAAGCCTGCAGGGTGTCGTTCCGGAGGACGGCCACTGCGGCCATGGTTACTGCTCCCGGAGCGAGGGGAGGACACCGGGGCAGTGCCGAGGCATGGAGACGCCAAGGGGAAGACGAGGAGCTGCCCAGCTTCCTTCTCTCTCCTTCCTTCTGATCTCTTTGCTCTGCGTCCGGCCCACCCCCCCCGCGCTGCGAGATCTGCGCGGACTGTCTGACTGCACCAGGATCACCTCCAAGAATTTGATAAGGACTTTGCTGGGCCGCCAGCCAGTCAGAGGGAAGATTTATGGCTTTGAAGTTTGCCGCTACCCAATCATCAAAGAATAGCGGCTCTTTCAGAAGCGAAAGCAAATCCTTTGAATCCACAAAGCTCCTATGGTGTGTTTGTTGGTCTGGATAAAAGAACTGATTATTAGGGGGGATGGGAAGGGAGGAGATAAAGGCGGGACAATTAATGAAGTAATCACTATGTGGGAAATGTATATACACAAATAATTGGATTTTCTTGATCAAAGGGCCCCTTACCGCCTGGGGAGACCCACGCATTGGATGCTCAAGACACTGGATCCCCCACCCTTGCTGTTTTTTTTTTTTTTTTTGCAATTAAGGATTTGTAGCAGAGCCCTAAAGTGACAATGTATCTTTGTTATCCCCAGAGAAATCTGCCTGCGGATTCCGCTGTTAGAGTTTGATGACTCAAAGTAACAATACAAACACAGCAAGTTCACCTGAGCGAGGTTGGTAGATCCCAGCTGGAAAACTTCCCTACAGTTTTTTTCTCTCTCTCCTGAAGCTGAGAAAAGCGAACTCCACAAACGCACACTTTTTTCGCTCTGGTGCTGGTTTCAGGAAGAGCAATCTGTGCTCCCTGTGTTTTCTGTAATTACTGTGGCGCTGGGCTCAAGCCAGAGGTCGATGTAGTGGAGTTAAAATGGGTTATTTGGTATTACTTTGTGCAATCGGTATTAAAACTTAAAGCCTGCGAAAATAACAGAGAAAGTGTCATTTTCCTGGGGGGAGGAGGGTGATATAAAGGTGTGTAAAAGACGTGACTTTTTTAAACATGAAGGTGAGCGTCTCTCTTGGTAGCGTTTTGTGTGTGTTTGTGTGTAAAATGCCTCCCAGTATGGCTGGCTCCGTTAAACTGTTGGAACTATGGTACGGGTGGCAACATTGGGAAACTGGAAACTATTACTCAGATCTCCGCTTAAGCCGCTTGTTGACCTCCTGCAGTTGGCCGCAGCGTCACTGAATCTGTTCCTCCCAGCTCTGGGGCTCCGTCTGTGTTTTAAAATCGAACTGGCTTTGGCCCACGTGGGCGAGAAGACTTTCCGTAGCAAACACGCCAGTGGTTTCTGAGCCTCTCCCGGCCCGGCGCTCGGATCTCAGCGGCACCCCACCGCCTCTCCCAGCTGCGCGCTTGCTGCCCGGAGAGCGCGAGGTGAACCCGAGCGCCGCGCGCTCTCCGTTCGGTGTATGCGAGAGTCACGCTCGCGCGCCTTCTCCTGCGCGGGGCTCTGCCCGGTGCTTTGGCACTACGGCGCAATCCCTTCGCCGCCGGCAGAAGTAGCCCCTCTGATGCGATCTCATCCCCGGGATACACAGCGGCCGATCCGGACACGTGACAGACAAAGACGTTCATGAATATCTTGGCCAAACTTTAGAGCAGATAGTGCCCTGCCCCTCCTTTCGCTCACATTTCTGTAACTGTTTCCCCAGGTAACTCGATCCTCCCAGTAGCCGTCGGGTTCAATTGTATTCACGTTGCCAAGGAAGCCTTTTTAAACGGCAGCACACAGAGATCTTTATCTGGCTTTCCTGTAGAAACAATCACTGGCCTCTCAACGACTTCCAAGAGTGGTAGGGCTTGAATTAGATCGGTTTCTTTGAAGGGATTAAAGTGCCAAGTCCTCTCCCACGGCTCCATATTGAGTCCTGGGGAGAAGTATGGGCTCCCGCTGCTCCCCCCACTCCGTAACACTGACCCCCTAAGGCATGAGTCACTTGAGGCTCTTCCCTGTGACTTGTAAATGCTTCATCAGATCGATACTATGGAAATGAGCACAACACTCCCAAGCCTTTAAATCGATTCAGCCCCATTGCTGATGTTCAAGACTTCTCTGCCATGTATAACCTAGAGATAAAGACGCGTCCAACTTGGTGAATTATTCGGGGAAGCTGACATCTGGGTCTGTTTTTATGTTTGAAATGTAGAGTATGGTTTTAGGGCAGTCATTTCTTGTTGTCCTCACTTGATAACAGAGGGCGAGGAGGAGCTGGTAATTACTGGTCTCCAGCACCCATGGTTAGGATGGTAACAGCTGTGACAAACAATCGAAGAGCGCCGTAAAGTGGGACACATGAGTTCCAAAGCAAACTTAAAAACAAATGCTGGCCGTCCCTTGCGTGTGATCTCTCCTCCCAGAGAGTTGCGAAATGTTTACATCTGATTGAAAACATGCGAGTGAATGCAGCAGCTCCAGCGCTCCAACAATAGAGGCATCGAATCGCTGGAGATCAGGGGCAAGGCGCTCACTCTGGGCCACTTAGAAATCTCCCCAGTCGTCCCGCTGGTGCTTTGGGGGCTCCGGGATATTTCAGAGAAGGCTTTTCCCGGGTGACTTGAACACACACACATTTACATGTCAGTGCCCGGGGCTCCTTGGTCGCAGCCAGGGTAAGCCTACTTCCCGTTTTGTTTAGGCAAGGGACAGAAAAGCACGCGCATCCCATTTTACTCCAGAAGCTCCAGGGCAGAACAAGAGATTCGAGTTGCCGTGACACAGCACACGATGGATAGGATCCTCATTCCTGCCCATTCTGATGACACGTACCTTTCCTGGGGATGTAATAAGCGAACCACCCACGTCAGGCTATGTCACTTTCACCGTCCCTAAACTTTTACAAAAAGTTTGATCTGTTTTTTATCGAGATCTTTTTCACGCGTGAATTGTATCTTTGATTAAGGAGTAATGTGAATAATAAAATTCAGAAACGAAATGGAAGTCAACGGCACAATTTTTAAAGCAATTGAACGCGCCGGTGTTTCCCTTTCCCGTTCACATAAATTATTCCTCCACGTATTTTGAATATCCAGAATGATTTGTTACATTGCAAAACAGTTAGTAGAAAGTTGGATTAAGTTCCTATACGGAATCCATACCTCGGATGCCATAAACTCTGCAGGGATGGAAGCAATTGACTTAAAAAATCGAGGGGGAATTTCTAGTTTCCGGAACAAACAATGGGCAGAACAATGAAATGTTGCAGCAGTAATTTTCTGTACAAATAATTAGTGTTCTCGGAGCATTTCGGTCTCCTGAAATGTATTCTTAATGAAGTGATGTTCAGAGCTGTCATTAAAAATGCAGGACTGGAAGATCAAAGTACAATATTTATTTTAGAAATTTGTTTCAGTTATCAGGAGATACAGGTATCAAGGCCAAATGTCAATTCAGTTACACAAAGCACTATTTTCATGAGAAATGGGCTGCTGCTACATCCTAATGTAAAGTAAAGAGACATCAAAGATCAGGAACAATACATGAACCAGCCCTTAAAAGAGGCAGAATTGACTAGGATTCCACAACCACAAAAAACCAAAACCCACTCAATGAGGGGGTAGAAGAGGGTCAATCCAAACAGTGATTATCTGGGTTACAGAGCTAATACATATGCTGCGGTATATACGCAGATGAAACATGACACTTCTACGTAAACCCAAATTCCACCGCATAACGACTAGGCTGTACTAGTGGAACGGAGTTTTAAAGCAGCAAGGGCTAAGGCCAGACCCAGCTGGGAGACGGCAGCTGTAACTTGTCCCAGTGTGTGTGTGTATTTCCCTCCCTGTGGATGGCTGCAGCCTGCTGTAGGGACCACAAAGAGCAGCAGCAAAGCGAGCCCTGCAGGAGGCGATCTCCCGGACCAGCAGAAGAGTGGAGCCGTGGGGGTAGTGCGCATTCACACGTCTTCCCCAGTGAGCAGAGAGAACCGTGAACCAAGGCGATCTGTGGAAAGAGAGGAGAGGTGGGGGAATGTCCTGTAGCACACCAGCAGTGAGTTAGCTTCAAACAGTACATTGGGGGCAGGCATTTCCATGGAGTGAGACTCCATGTGTCAACAATACACCCCACGTACTTCATAAATAACCTAAGTGGCGGCCCCTGCACTGCCCTGCCCAGGCAGGTTGGTCAGGGCTCTAGCAGCCTCTTCCAAAGACAGCTTCACCCTCACTCCACAAACCCCCTCCTGTCTTGTCTGAAACGCTCGCATTTCCCACCTCTGTCTTACACCGTGTTCCTGCTTTGTTAAAGGTGCTTCAGGCTACTGGGCACTGGAACTGTGAGAACAGCACACAAAGCTAGCGAAGGGCATCTGCCAATATCCTCAGTGATCTACAACAAAGTATTCCTCAGCAGGCCTTTGAAATCCTGCTCCAGCAGAAAGCTCCCATTGTTCCCAACCTTCAGTGTGGAAGAGATCAAACTTTATCCTCTCCAGCTGGAAAGATTACTCACCCCTCCCCCTGCAATCCGATATCCTCTGCGTTACCTTTGAGGTTTGAGGAGGTTTGTGGGTTTAAAGAAAAGTCCAGGGTACAAGAAGCAGTTGCTCTTTAACTCCTGAACACCTGACCCTAGAACATACTGCCTGTGGTAAGTCAAGCCCAGTGACAGAGCTCAGAGGGTTTGGAGAAACTGCTCCAGAAAGCAAGTTCTGCCCTAAACAAAAAGCTTTTATAAATAAAAGGAGAGTTTAGTAAAAGTTACTTTCCTTTGTCTACTGCTAGTGCCCTGTCTCTCAGGCTAGTGCCAGTCAGGAGTGTCCTGAAGGAAGGTTCAGAGCAATGTACTCTGACTGGCACAGTAGCTGGGGTCAGTCCCATACTTTAATATTATGTTTACAACACAGGCTACATTTCATAATCAGGCCTGTCACTTTAACAGATACTGCTTCAAGAAGACCTGAGGATGCATTGAAAGAGGAGCAGGAGGATTCAAAAGTGCTGGGTCTACAATGGTCAAAATACCACTCTTTGGAGGACTGAACCTAACGAAGTAGCAATTATAGCTTTTTTTAAAAATAGAAAATTATGCATGCATAATATTGACAGTACTGGAGGCTGCAACCCTCAGAACAAACAGAGCATAGTCAGCAGCTGCAACCTTGAGCTACAGAGAAAGTGAATAGGGAAGTATTATTTATCCCTTCACAAGAACCAGGGGTCAGCCAATGAAATTAATAGGGAGCAAGTTTAAAACAAACAAACAAACAAACAGGAAGTACTTCTTCACACAACACACAGTCAACCTATGGAACTCATTGCCAGGGGATGTAGTGAAGGCCAAAAGAGTGACTGGGTCCAAAAGGTTTCAGAGTAGCAGCCGTGTTAGTCTGTATCTGGAATTGATATGCAAACTAGACACAATCAACTCAGGATTAAATAAAGACTGGGAATGGCTGAGCCATTACAAACATTGAATCTATCTCCCCTTGTAAGTATTTTCACATTTGCTTCTTATCAAACTGTCTGTACTGAGCTATCTTGATTATCACTTCAAAAGTTTTTTTTCCCTCTTACTTAATTGGCCGCTCAGAGTTGGTAAGACAACTCCCACCTGTTCATGCTCTCTGTATGTGTGTATATATATCTTCTCAATATATGTTTCTCTCTATATGCATCCGAAGAAGTGGGTTGTAGCCCACGAAAGCTTATGCTCTAATAAATTTGTTAGTCTCTAAGGTGCCACAAGTACTCCTGTTCTTTTTGTGGGTCCAAAAGAGAATTAGCTAATTCACGGAGGATAGGATATTAGCCAAGATGGTCAGGGATGCAACCCCATGCTTTGGGTGCCCCTAAACCTCTGACTGCCAGAGCTGGAACTGGGTGACAGGGGATGGATCACTGTCCTGTTCTGTTCATTCCCTCTGAAGCATCTGGCACCGGCCACTGTTGGGAAGACAGAACACTGGGCTAGATGGACCATTGGTCTGACCTAGTATTGCCTCTCTTATGTTCTTAAAATATTCCAGAATAGCTCCCTGCGTGGACATCCTATTCAGGGACAAAACTCCCTTTTATTCTGGATAATTACTCTACTTTTTTAGAAAGAGCCTCCACATTTTCCCCCTATATGGGTAGGCTCTGCTTCTCAGTCAGCCCACCAGGATGAAATATCCACCCCCATATCTGACACAGGCACAACACAGTAATGACAGACCCAGACAAACTATTAATAATTGTTAAAAGCATCCCCAATTGTAACACTAGGATACAGTATGGATTGGAGAAAGTCTACTGAGGAAATGGAGTCCTTTGTTCACATTTTTTTGGTACATTAGCATACAGGGTTTGTTTACAAGATCTGGCTATCTGGCAAACAGGTTTGATGCAGTTTTACCTCTAGAGCCTTAACTGTGTGCAATTTGCATCTTGCGATGGGACAAAAATAAAAGCGAGACTTAAGTTTTCTATAAAGTCTCTTGAGTCCACTTAAACATGACACATTTTTCCTTCAAATAAAGGAAAAGCACTAACACATATCGAGACTGACACAGAGCAAAAATATATTGAGGATTTTGAGGCTTGCATTATCATTTTCCAACCAAGGTTTGAATTTAACATAGTTTAATGTAGTGTTTCCCAAACCTTTTAAAGCTAATCTGCCATTCAAGAAAATAAAACCACTTGTACCCCTGCTACAACCTTGCCATGTGTTGTTAACGACCTAAACATTATAATATATACATCTTCTGCATTATCCCTGGCTAGTCTTTTATTCTCCCTCTCCTTGCTTTTTGGAAACATTGGTATAGACTTTCATAATATGATACTTCCTCTAATTTTTTCCACGCTTTAATGAGCAGTGAAAGAGTTAACATTTAAAGTATCATCACTAGCATCCAAGTTAGAGCCCAATGAAATTTATGCCAGTCTCTTCTCAAAGCTATTGTTTCAAGCTCTCTGGAAACTCAGGTCGACATTGCTACATCGGTTATACCTGCTTCACATTTTAAAGATTTCCGTCACAACCATAACAGCTAGAAATTTATTGAAAGAAAGAAAGAAGCAAACATGTTGAGACTCTAGACAGAAATCAAGAGATCTGTCTGTTGATGTCTTTCTTGTCCTCACATTTTAGGAAACACTGGATAAAAAACATGATATTTTTAGTTGCATGATTAGTTTGGGTGAGATTGATAGGGATCATTTCATTTTACAGGCACAGATAAACAAACACTAACCATCCACTTATATTTAATTATTCACTATGTAATGTGGTTATGTCTTAACTAGACAGCAAATGTAAGATCTAAAAACTGGATCTGCATGGTTATTCATTTTGGTTACTTAGTACATTTATTGACAAATTACACAGCTGTTTATGCTGTGTCTCAAAACTGCAAACAACAAAGTTTAAACGGAAATAACATATGATCAATCAGCACTTTAATATCAGGTGAATCATCTAGTTGTCAAACTGTATCAGTTTGACTGAATCAGTTATTCAAACTTAATAATAAAACATACAATTGTTAATTGATGACCAAGTTATGTTACAAATGCCGAATGCTTGCTGTATCATACATTAAATCTATTCTAATGACAACAGAGCTGTTTTCCAAATAGCCTGTTCTTCAAAGACTACTGAAGAAGAGAGCACATCAAATCCGTTTTTTCTTGCAAGGTACAATAGCAATGTAACTTCAGCTACTGTACCTTGCACAAAATAAAACATGGTTTTGGTGTGATATAACTGCAGCAACTATAATTTACAAGAACTATCCCCTTCCCCTCCCCCAAACAAAAACCAAACTAAACCAAAAAACCCAGCAGGACTGTGAGGGGCAGATCAGGGGAAAAGATGAATGGGAATCTGGTCAGGGGACCAGAAATGTGGTGGGAGGGAACCACTGTCTCAGAACAAAGGCAAAATAATTTGAAGGGCTACTTTTATACCTATCTACACCAGAGGTGAAAGTAAGCCAGTATGCCGTATCAGACTGGCTTCCCCAGGCGACAATTTAAAGGGCCTGGGGCTCCCAGCAGTGGCTGGAGTCCCGGGCCCTTTAAATCGCCACCCGAGCCCCGCTGCCAGAGCCCTGGGGTAGTGGCGGTGGGGCTTCGGCAGCAATTTAAAGGGCCCGGGATGGTAGCGGCGGCCGGAGCCCTGGGCCCTTTAAATCGCCGCTGGTTCTGGCAGCGGGGCTCGGGCGGCGATTTAAAGGGCCCGGAGCTCCGGCTGCCGCTACCACCCTGGGCCCTTTAAATTGCCGCAAGAGCCCCACTGCTGGAACCGGTGGAGATTTAAAGGGCAGGGGCAGTAGCGGCGGCCGGATACCCAGACCCTTTAAATGGCCCCCAAGCCCTGGGGCTTCCAGCCGACTCTGCAGCTGGTAGCTCTGGCAGTGATTTAAAGGGCCGCCACTACCACAGCTGGAGCCCAGGGCCCTTTAAATCAAGATTTAAAGGGCCCGGGGCTCCAAAGACCTTGCCCCTTCCGGTTGAGGCCCTGCCCCCTGCTCAGGACTCCGGCTTACCAGTAAGTCCTTTAAGTTACTTTCACCCCTGATCTACACACATACTTACTTTCCAAGTAGCCTATTCTTTGGCTATATATTTATGAAATGACTGAGCTCCTCTTCTCCAACTGGACAGCTCTTTACAATGTTTGATTTTTAAAACTGCTCCATTTAGAAAATCTCTTACAAAGTATGTGGTGTGTCTTCTGTATCACATCATGTTCTGAGGTGGTCTTATTAATTCGATGTAACACACAGGGCCGGCTCTAGGATTTTTGCCGCCCAAGGCAAAAACAATTTTGGCCCCCCCCCCGGCCCCGCCTCAACTCTGCCCCTTCCCCAAATCCCCAGCCCTGCCTCCTCCCCCCAGGCTCTCAAGCCTAGGAGGGAGGAAGGGAGGGGGAGAAGCGGCGCCCGCGCCGCGGCCGCT
>NW_020664413.1:36731364-36842711 GCF_002925995.2 Terrapene triunguis | reverse complement strand
CTGTTGATGTTTAAAAAAGTTACTTAAGTTATTTTTAGAGGTGTTTTACATTTTATTGCTCTGATTTTGTTTTGTCTTTGATCTTGTACATTTGGCCTCATGGTAGCTAAGTTACTAGACTTTACAGGTGGAGTGATACAAAAAATAGTCCCAATATTTAAAAAAAATAATCTCCAAGGCATCTCTAAGAGAGTGTTTCTCTAACATACGTGGCATATGGAACTTACATGATGATGTAATATGGCAAAAGGGCTTTATCACAGCACTTTTTAGGGATAACCTTCATAACTCACTTTAAGGCTACGTCTACACTATGAGGTAGGGGTGTGATTCCCAGCTCTCATCAAGCTAGTGCTGTAATAAGAGCAATGTAGCTGCAATAGTATGGGCAGCAGCATCAGTGACATGGACTGGCTGCCCCAAGTACACACCCATAGGGTTCAGGTGGGTTTGTACTCAGAGTGGCTAGCCTGTGCCCATGCTCCCATTGCTACACTACTCTCAGAGGAGAGCTAGCATGAGTATGCGTATGCAAGCTGGGAATCAACCCTCTACCTCATAGTGTGAATATAGCCTAAATGTCTTCTCTTTGCTCCCTCCTTTACCCCAATTTTCCAGTCTTCTCTCTCTCATATTCTATTGTTTCTTCCTGCCTTTTATCCACTCCCATCTGTCTTTGTACCCCCATGATCCTGGAATCTACTCACTTTTCCATTCATTCACCAGAGATCACCAGCAATGCTTTGTCCATCTCAACCCCTAGAACTGTTTCCCTCTTTGCAACCCCAGAAACTGGATACTACAGTGAAAGGCATTATAGGAAGACCTAAGCTATAACAGAAATAGTTTCCTCTCTCAGAGATAACTTTTAGTGTGCTGTTCTGTTGAGCTCAGTGCAGCAGCACGAAGCAAAAATATGGCTGCCACTATCTCATGGTGCTGAGGGGAAGGAAGCCATCCCCACATTTGTAATCCATCCTCTTTTGAAATGAAATAGGAGATGGTAAAGTCATGGCCATTTTGATCTCAGATTCCCCCTTTTCAGTGAGAAAGAAGATGAGGCCTTTCTTTCCTCAATTCAGGGAGCTGATGCCAATCATGTTTCCTGCTCCCCATGACTGAGTTGAACATAAAAGAGGCGCACAGCACAGAGTTAGCTGTAACACTGAAGATTCCCCGGAAAGTCTTCAAAGAGCCCCCAGAGCCACAGTCTACAGTTCAAGAACACCCCAAAATAGAGCAGTTTAGCCTTTAACTCTATCGAGTCAGCATCTATCATGAGCACTACATTCATCTGAAAAATTCACATCACTATACTTTCATTTGGTCAGCAAAAGTTTCAGATATTGAATGAGAGCACCTTTTCTCTTTATCAAAGCAGTGCAAATATTTGTATCCTCTAGATTTCTGCCTGCAAATCAAAAATAGGCAACTTTGAAACGTAAAATATGTATGCACTAGCTACTCAAATTTCTCTCTGAAAAGAGGTAATATTATCGAGCTACTAGACAGTTTCTAATATATAAAATCTTATATATTTTACTCTCATTTGGTGGTTTGATGATAGGTGCTCTCACCTTCTAAAAATCTGGCCCGTTTAGCATTTTGTAAGTTGGCCCCAAATCACTTGTTACTTTTGAAAATCATGCCTACCATACCCTCTTAGTTGTAAGATAATTTACAGATAGATTCTGAAAGAAATTGCTCTCTGAAAATTGTTGGACATTTCCATCCTGAAGAGAAAATATGCAGAACATATTGAGACTTGAAGCTCAATAAAGGCAGAAGCTGAGTTTGTAACATACCTAGTTTAACAATCCATGGCTACATACACACCCAAAGAGTGTCAGTTAATACTTCCAAATGTGGCCTCACAAGCCCTGTACTTGAACCAAAGGAGAATCTGCATTGGCCGTGTAAAAGCAGTATTGGTTCTTTGTATCCTCTTTGTAGGCCAGACAGTAATGTAGGTCTTTTCAATTAAATGGAGGTCCAGATACACACACACACACACGCACACGCACACACTTATTGGAGAGGAGGATCAAGCTTTAAACTGTAAATCTTACACTATTTTCTCTCATTAATATGAAACCACACTGCATTTTTCTGCTACAAATTCTACTGTGCATATATTTGTTTCAGTTTTAGCCCCAATTAATCTCTGTGCAGTATTATATGGAATATAATTCCACATTGTGAAGCATGGTGCAAAACCATGTGACTCTAGAATAAATCATTCTAGAAA
Organism: Terrapene triunguis; assembly: GCF_002925995.2. Lineage (NCBI taxonomy): Eukaryota > Metazoa > Chordata > Testudines > Emydidae > Terrapene > Terrapene triunguis. The sequence goes on along the minus strand of NW_020664413.1, from coordinate 36,840,463 downwards.
AACAGACATGTTTTACCCCATCATTATTTTCTCTAGGCTTTTGTTACCTGTACAGAAAGAAGCCATACTTTCTGGGCTGCCTTAACTGAAATGATCTGTGAGCAGAGCAAATGAGATTTGCAAGATTTGTTTCTGTTGTCATTATTAAACTTCATAAGTGTAGCTATCTAGAGAACGTGTCGTATTTCTCTTAACTTGAAAAGAGGTTTCTGTCTTATTGTTGCAATTTATTAAGGGCAAACAATCTGGGGCTTATAATAGGCCTGTAGGCAGAACAAAGCCCTTGTCAAATGGAAGGGGTGGCTGCTCAGCTGGGTATCATGTAAATGTGCAAAAAGAACTGTTCTGTTCAAAGACACTAGACATGCTTTTTAAATATAACATCTCTCATATAATTGAAGAGTTGCCATTTAACTGTTGTGTTGGAAATGTTAATTTAAAAAAAATTAGCTCAAGAAAACAAATAGAGCTGCACTTGTATATTTTTGTAAGATCTCATGCTAAAAACAAAAACTCGTGTATCACTTAGGTTTGTATTAGATCTCTGAGTATTATATGAACCTAAAAAGGCAGCTCTATTGGCATTTTAGATAATTATATTATGTACGTTAGGATAAGTTCATTGACTGATCTATTCATCTGGGCAGATTGTTTGAACCTTATCTGGTGCAAGTATGTCTTTTTAATAAAACAGGTCATTTTGATTTTTCCTTTGACAGACACTTGTGTCTCAAAAACCAAGTCAATTTCTCATTCTGCAGTTCATTTAAGATTTCTAATTATGTGATTCCTTTGCAAGGACTGAAATTAAAATGACAGATAAAGATAATGTAATAATAGACATTTTGCTTGCAGTGGTCCACTTGAGCTGAAAGAGTTTCCCCCCACCCCCTCTTCTTCTGAAACAGATAATCAGGACAGTGTCATCAATTAGATTTTCACTTTAACTTTTCCTAATGTTTCTGGACTTTACTACTTGGCAAAGACAATTGGGACAGATTTCTTTATTTTTTCCTCTGGCCTAAAACGCAAAACCCCCCACGTCCCAAACTGTTACCACTGAAGAGTTTATTAAATGGCTGAAAAAGACAGCTGGTCCCACCATCTGTTAAAATTTTTCAGGGGCCAAATGAAACAGGTTACACCTTTAGCCATGCCAAGTCTTCCAATACCCCCTTCCTCTCACAGCCTGCGGAGGGCTAATCTGAATTTCACGCTCTGATTTTGCTCTTGCTAATGTCTGAGCTTCTTATGTGTGCTTCTCAGAGCTGCTTATATTAGTTCTCTTTTCAGTAACAAAAGCCATCCTCTCCTTTCAACCAAGTTCATTTGCAATCAATGGAATACTGGTTCTATAGTTTCCTTTGCAGAAAAGGCTGCACCTTGAAGGAAACCCACAGAGAACTAATATCTGACTTTTTGGAGCAATAGCGAGGAGCAGGAGTATGTTTCTGTTGTTTTAGAACCACTCCTCTATAAATGCTAATGGAGGTAATTCACATGTGCCAGCAAAGACATAGTCTGCAACACATTGCAGGTGTGAGGGGGTTGAAACAAAAGGGATGCTAACCCTAATGGTATTTCTTGTCATTAACAATTCTTTGATGTTCACACTCGAGGCTCTCTTTTATCTTGTAGTTTTTCAGCTATCTTTGTTAACATGCAGTGAAACTGAACCTTTGCCCCCCCACCCCCACAGCCTTTAAAGACATCTGCAAAATGTTTATGCAAGTTAGTTTCCATAGCATCTTTCAGTAACACACAGTGAAGCAGAATGAGATAAAGCTTGTAAGGTTATTATTAAAACATCAGTAAGTTCCTATCATTAAGTTGAAGGCGCGGATCAATAAAAAGGAACACTTAATGTTACTTTAATAAGGATGAGTTTCCTGTAACAGAACTGGGGATTAACTTCAGTGTAACTCAAGTGGTGTTTGTAATACAGCAGCTCTGATAAGAATAGTTTATTTTACTTGAGCTCACTAAAAATAATTGCAAATGTTTCAAATGTATTAGATCAATAAGTTCCTGTATTAAAAAGCTTTTATAATAGAGCGATTTAAGGACATTTAGTTTTATAGAAGGGAGGGATTTCTCTATCGCTAAGCAGGCAGTGGCATTCAGCCAAGGAGCTGTAGGTGGAGTTTCTCCATGTCCATCTGTCTTTTCATGACCTACAGATGGTAAAACACCGTGTTTTTAAAAATGTACAACTTGGTATGATGACAGTAAAATGAAATGAACAATCAAGGCACAAAAGACATTGCTCTAAACCAATGTGCAGTATCTCCAAACAAATACTGTAGTACAACGCAGGAGGGTTTGTGCATGCCACGAACAGTGCCAGCATTTTGTTCTCATCTCATCAGTCACATCCTGTTAGATCAAGTCCCATTTTATCACTATATGTTGCATTACATTGCAGTATGCTGTAATGTTAAATATATAACAAAATCAACACCCCTTTTTCAAAATGTTGATAACTATATTATCAGCTATCAAAACTGCAGGTGTTGTGAAATCTCTATGGAGAATTTGCTTTTGTTGCTCTTTTAGAACTCAATGTCTAATTGATTAATTTAGTCAAATAGTAATCTGTGCCTGGATAGTATGGTGTGTAACTCTGAACTGGGATATACATACAAAGCTCTGTCGCTACCAATGCTAAATATCAAGAAGCAGGTAGTAAGCAATGCTAAAGAACTATCATATTCATTATTTACCTGCTTTATACCTTATTTTACATGATGTATGAAGGCAAAATAATAACATTGCACTGAGTATTATTTTGTCCCAGGGTTTAGGTGAACAAAGTGATGGATTGAGTGCTCTGATCTCTGTTTATTGCAGCATAAGGCAGACTCTGAAACATTTATGGCAATTAGAAATATCACATTATCAGCAATTTCAAAAAATGAAAATGTTATTATTTTTTATTTTTGTTTTGTGGTAGTGCCTAGGAGTGCCAGTTATGGACCTGGGCCCCATTGTGCTAGGTGCAGTGCAAACACCGAACAAAAATACAGTCCCTCCTCCAAACACTTTACAATCGATGTAGGAAATGTTCTGTGATCGACGTCTTTCATCTCTACATAATCTCCCACCTTAAATTGGGTAAATTTGGTGCTTACCAAAAAGAAATACTAACACTGTCAGATATTGCATACACTTCCCCACATAGTTGTACCAAAGCCTCTCATTCCTAATCTATATCATCCCTTCTGTTTCAGTCATGGGCTACAACAAAGCACTGCTTTTTCAGCTAATTCCTGATCTGCAACAATCTTGCTATTCCAGTCCTGGCTCCCATATAAACCCTTATAATGCATCTCAATCAGATTAGCAATACTCCAGTACCACACAGCCCTGCCAATAAATTGCAGTCCAGGCGTGCCACATTCCTGCTACTCCAATTCCGGGCTTCTCTTGAGCAGAGATTCCAGTTGTGTCATGTAATGTGGCTTGTGATCAGGTTTTGTGATATTGGCCAGTATCATCAAGAGACTAAAATGAGGCCATCAAACTTATTTTCACTAGTGGCCTTGATCGGAATTTGGACCCAAGTCTCCTTCAGAAAAAGACAAATACATTAACTTTGGGCTCACCCTAGTACCTGTCTGGAGAATAGTTAATAGCACTTTACAATTGCTCTAGAAATTGTTGCTTAAATTGTGTAATAGCTGTACACTCTCTGCAACTGAATAGCAATGAGGCCTGCTAAACAAACAAATGAAATTTAATCCATTATTGGCATGGGTAACTAACATATAGAAACTGGTTCCTGGAAACATAACAGGTGGTTTTCTCACTCATTTCCTTTTATGGCCTCCAACACCATGGTATCTGAGTGCTATAGTAAACAGACCGCTGATGACAGAGTACATATAAATTTGTTGTTCAGATGCGTGTGGGATGCACACCTATAACAAAATGAATTTCTAACAATTCTTAAGAAACTGCAGAGAATGAGTCTAAGATTCAACTTGTATTTACCGGTAAAGGGATGTTAACTTTTATGAATCATTATCCCAAGGGAATGGAAAGACTCTCACTGACTTCCATGGGCTTTAGATCAGGTCCAAAGGATTGTTCCCCAGCATTTTGGGTCTAAGAGGCATCCCATGCTGGGAATCCTGCTTTGCTTGCTGAGGAGTGACTTTTTCTCCTGGCTGAACATTTTCTTACAACAGCTCCACAGAGTGCCCTATCTTAAAGGAAAAGAGTACCAACAATGTCTTCAATGCTAACAGGAAGATACGAGATTATTGACAATTGTTTATTGCCAGGGATGAAAGATGGAGGTGGGTAATGGGTACATTTATTATCGCACAACAGTGAAGACTCTTGTGATCAATATTTGGTGTCAGAGCCAAAGCTAATACTCTTATACCTAAGATTATTCTTAACCACATGTATTCATAGAATCAGAGTTGGAAGGGACCTCAGGAGATCATCTAGTCCAACCCACTGCTCAAAGCAGGACCAATCCCCAATTAGATTTTTGCCCCATATCCCTAAATGGCCCCCTCAAGGATTGAACTCATAACCCTGGGTTTAGCAGGCCAATGCTCAAACCACTGAGCTATCCCTCCCCCCATTTGCATTTGAGTCACTCTGACAAACAGATTGTCTTTCTGATTTATCCCATTTTAGGACTTTTAGGAAATGGGAAGGGCTTGTTTGCTATTTATTATTTAGGTCTCCACTAATACTTTTATAATGCAAATAGTAGGCATTCTTCAGTCTCAAGAGACCATGGGTATGCGCCCCTCAGAGGTAAAGAATTAACTCAGTTGGTTTTATGGCAGCCACGAAGGTGGCTGAAGAGACCCACTTGAGGGACAGCCCCTGGCGCTCAACTCTACGCCAATAAAGTAAGAGCTTAGAACCGGTGACTGCTGTCTCCCATGTTGTGTCGACGCTCGAGGCAAAGCTAGAGTATCTCTCCAGGGCGCAAGCCTGGGAAGATGATATGGAGGCCCTGAGTTGCCCATGCATCAGGACCCTGCTCTTGGCGTCATTAGTAAAATCCAGAGGAGAGGAAGAACTAATATATCTGGTACCCGATCCGCTACAGGAGTTGCTGGAAAGATACTAAAATATTAGTACCTGACCGCCTTCATGGCTCCACTCCAGTTTTTCTGTCTGAGTTTACTCTCATAGCCTTACGTTCTTCCAAATTCACCCACAAAGCAGTGGGGCTTTCCTGTCAGATATCAGCTCACCATGGCTGCTCAGCAGTAGTCAAGGTTTCCCTCTAGTTTTCTTTCATCAATAATCTCTCTCTCTCTCCCTCTCCCTTTATAACTAGAGCTGTTTGGAAAATTGCCACTGAAATTTCAACATTTTGAAATTTGTTTTTATTCTGAATCAGAACAAAAATCTGACATTTCAAAATTTTGGAAATTTTTTGATGCATAACCATTGAAACATTTCATTTAGATAAAGTAAATTTTTTTAGTTTCAATAATGCAAAATATCATATAAAATATCAAACACATTATGATTGTTATATATCATAGAATATTAAAATTAATATTTAAACAATATACATCAAAACTAAATGAATTGAAATGACATAGTGAAAACAAAGTGTTTCAACATTACTGAAATGAAAAAGTTGAAACGATTCATATTGACTTTTTCCCCATTGAAAATGTTGCCAAAATTGAATTTTCCAGCAAAGTGTTTTGATTTTGACAAAACTGAATTTTCCAATGGAAAACTTCTGTCGAAAATGTTTTCACCAGCTCTATATATCACCTTTCTTGATAGCTTTTTCCTGTATCCTTTTCCCCATTTCCTTCTGACACTGGAGGACAAATGCATGTAATCTATTTGGCTACTGGAGAATTTGGATTGGGTTTCATAAACACTCAGAGCTAACTCCTTCAAACTCATTTTTATGTTTTCACCTGTAACTGTAAAAACCCATTCAAACAAACAGGGCTGATTAACTCTCCTGTGGACCCGGGGCTATTAGATTTTGTGGGGCCCCTGTATACAAGTTTTTTTTCTAATTTAAAACAAAATAATTACAATTAAAGCATTGAGGCTACTAATGCTATACTAAACTTGCCTTTTAATTAGGGCTGTCAATTAATCACAGTTAACTCACGCTATTAACTCAAAAAAATTAATCACAATTAATCACAGTTTTAATTGCACTGTTAAACAATAGAATACCAATTGAAATTTATTAAATATTTTGGATGTTTTTCTACATTTTCATATATATTGTATTCTGTGTTGTAATTGAAATCAAAGTGTATATTATTTTTTATTACAAATATTTGCACTGTAAAAATGATAAACACAAGAAATAGTATTTTTCAGTCCACCTCATACAAGTACTGTAGTGCAATCTTTGTCGTGAAAATGCAACTTACAAATGTAGATTTTTTTTTTTACATAACTGCACTCAAAAACAAAACAATGTAAAACTTCAGAGCCTACGAGTCCACTCAGTCCTACTTCTTGTTCGGGCAATTGCTAAGACAAACAAGTTTGTTTACATTTACAGGAGATAATGCTGCCTCTTCTTATTTACAATGTCACCAGAAAGGGAGAACAGGCATTTGCATGGCACTTTTGTAGCTGGCATTACAAGGTATTTATGTGCCAGATATGCTAAACGTTCATATGCCCCTTCATGGTTTGGCCACCATTCCAGAGGACATGCTTCCATGCTGATGATGCCCCTTAAAAAAAATGCGTTAATTACATTTATGACTGGACTCCTTGGGGGAGAATTGTACGTCTCCTGCTTTGTTTTACCTGCATTCTGCCATATATTTCATGTTATAGCAGTCTCAGAGGACGACCCAGCACATGTTGTTCGTTTTAAGAACACTTTCACTGCAGATTTGACAAAATGCAAAGAAGGTACCAATGTGAGATTTCTAAAGGTAGCTACAGCACTCAACCCCAGGTTTAAGAATCTGAAGTGCCTTCCAAAATCTGAAAGGGACGAGGTGCGGAGCATGTTTTCAGAAGTCTTAAAAGAGCAACACTCTGATGCGGAAATTACAGAACCTGAGCCACCAAAAAAGAAAATCAACCTTCTGCTGGTGGCATCTGACTCAGATAATGAAAATGAACACACATCGGTCCGCACTGCTTTGGATTGTTATCGAGCAGAACCCGTAATCAGCATGGACGCATGTCTCCTGGAATATTAACTGAAGCATGAAGGGACATATGAATCTTTAGAGCAGAGGTTCTGAAACTGGGGGTTGGGACTCCTCAGGGGGTCACAAGGTTATTACATAGGGGGTCATGAGCTGTCAGCTTCCACCCCAAGCCATGCTTTGCCTCCAGCATTTATAATGGTGTTAAATATATTAAGAAGTGTTTTTAATTTATAAGAGGGGTCGCACTCAGAGGCTTGCTTTGTGAAAGGGTTCACCAGTACAAAAGCTTGAGAACCACTGCTTTAGCGCATCTGGCATGTAAACATCTTGTGACACTGGCTACAACAGTGCCATGAGAGTGCCTGTTCTCACTTTCAGGTGACATTGTAAATAAGAAGCAGGCAGCATTATCTCCTGCAAATATAAACAAACTTGTTTGTCTGAGTGATTGGCTGAACAAGAAGTGGGACTGAATGGACCTGCAGGCTCTAAAATTTTACCATGTATTATTTTTGAATGCAGTTTTTTTTGTACATAATTCTACATTTGTAAGTTGCACTTTCATGATAAAGAGGTTGCACTACAGTACTTGTATTTGGTGAATTGAAAAATACTATTTTTGTTTTTTTACAGTGCAAATACTTGTAATAAAAAATAAATATAAAGTGAGCAGTGTACACTTTGTATTCTGTGTTGTAACTGAAATCAATATATTTGAAAATGTAGAAAACACCCAAAAATGTTTAAATAAATGGTATTTTATTATTAACAGTGTGATTAATCATGCAATTAATTTTTTTAATCACTTGACAGCCCTACTTTTAATTAACATAAAGCCATTCTGTGGTTACATTTCAGTCTTAAAACATGTATATTATAGTTAAGTTAATTCAAAATAGCCTCCTACTTACCTTAGAATGGCTGTTATATTAGTTTCTTTCTGGGAGGGAGTTTGGGTGCAGGAGGATTCTGATCTGGGGCAGGAGGTTGGGGTGCAGGAGGGAGTACGAGGTGTAGGCTCCGGCTGGGAGGCGCTTACCACAGGCAGCTCCCAGCCGGTGGTGCAGCAGGGCTCAGGCGGACTGCCTGCCTGCATGCCATGTCCCCACGCCACTCCCGGAAGTGGATGGCTGTTGGCACATCTCTGCGCGCCCATGGGGGAAGAGGAATGCGTGTCTCAGTGTGCTGCCCGTGCCCGCAAGCGCTGCCCCCGCAGCTCCCATTGGCCGGTTTCCAATTGGAGTTGTGGAGACAGTCCTGGGGGCGGGGGCAGCGCAGAGCCGCCTCCCCCCTGCCAGGGGCTGCAGAGATGTGCCAGCAGCCGGCCGCTTCTGGGAGTGGTGTGGGGCCACGGCATGCAGGCAGCCTGCCTGAGCACTGCTGTGCCGGGGCGCCCTTACACGGGGGCCCTGGGCTGCAGCCCCTAAAGCCAGCCCCTGCATTAATCCGGCCCTGCAAACAACCAACCAGACTTATCATACCTATAATAGAATAAAATAATGGTTATTATATAAAGATATCCATTCATTTCCTTCCAGGCAACTCAAACCCCCTGATATTTTCATTTTAAAAATATGGTGATACCTGTGTTAAAGGACACCTGTCTTAAATGACTGATGTACATCCTCTCCAAGCATTTTACAGTACTAAAATATCTTATTAAGTGACCTCCCCACCCCCTAATGTGAGCAGAGACTGAACAAATATTGCCCCATTGTGCAAGGCACTATACAAAGATACAGTAAGAGACAGCTCCTGCTCCAAAGAGCTTACAATCTAAATAGAGAAGACAAGACAAGAGATGGGAGAAAGTAATTATCCTCATTTTACAGATGGGGAACTGAGGCACAGAGAGACTAAATGACTCACTCAAAGTCCCAGACAAAATCTGTGATAAAACTGGAATTGAACACAGATCTCCTGAGTCCCAGGCCAGTACCTTAACCACAAGTCCAACCATGGCCAAAAAGCCAGAGCTGAGATCAGCAATGGCACTGAAGCTGGAGCGTCTCTGGTATAAAGTGTAGAGAGGGGCTAGCAGGGTCCTCTCTAGGAAGATACTGGACTCTGGAACTCAATGGTCATTCATTTCTCCCCTTGGTCCATCTAAGCTCAGATCTATTAACACCTTTGGTCACACTGCAAGGCCCATTTTTTCTCCCATGTACTTGGTGAGAGGACAATCTGAGGGGGACATTTTTTTGAGGGGGACATTTACTGTCAGGAACATCAGGGATGAGGGTCAGCTATTTATCGATCAATGTGGGATTGAGAAGTCCATCTGGTCTGCTGGTTAATGATATGAGATTGCTGGGTTAATTGTTGGGAGGACCCCAGGAGAAAAGGCTGGGCTTCTGTTAATGTAATGAAAAATTCTATATCTCAAGAGAATACAAGAATACAAACATCAGAACTGGAACGTAATTCTGCATGCATTTTGTTTGATCTCTGGGGTGGAGTAGCCTGGGCCAGTTCTTGACCCTTCTGCTCAGCAGCTGCAAAGCCCCATCAGAGCTCTGCACTCATGGAACAGTAACTGAATCCTGAGGGGGAAGATTCAATTACCTCCTCATAGCCACTACAGAGCTGAGTCCTGCATACACAAGCCACCTTTTCACCTTGAAGGAGAATCAGACTCTACCTTCCCATGTCCATATAAAGCCGTGGGGCCACCAGGGAGTTGGTTCCTTTGCCAAGGTCCCTATGGGGGAGCAGGTTCAGCCAAGAAGACAGTGGGAGGGCTAAGAAACCTCTTCTCTCCCAGCAACGAAACAAGTTGAGAGCTCCCAAACAGCTGATGGGGTCTGGCCTCGTGATGGATAGGATGCCACAGAGCTTCCCCCCTGCAAAGCTCCCCTCTCCTGGCCTGCAGGATTTGGCCCTGCATGGTGGTTCTTTGAAAAAGCAGATTTTGTTCAGGACTGCAGCAACGTGAGACAGTTTTTCTTCAGTAGCAATGCAATACCCTGCCCCCTTCCTTCACTGTGAACAGAACAAGTCTAAGCAAATGAAATCGGACAGTCAGTGACAGCAAAATCTCAAGTTTTTAGCTGACTTCAGTGTAGATACACTGATTCACAGCAGCTGAGGATGTGACCCTTAACAGCAAAACTGTGAAACAAAAGTGTATGAGTGCACTAAATTAAGGATGAGAAGGGAGTTACCCTGCTGAGGTCTCTAGGCACTAGACCTATATGTAGATGTAGAGAGCAATATACATCTGGGGGAGGATGCAGAGATGTAGGCAGCTATATTTATGTCTATTGTGCACTGCATTATTATGAAACATTAATATTATGGTAGTGCCTAGATGCCTCAGCCACATCGTTGAGACCCCATTCCCCAGTTCTTCTAGTCAGTGCACAAACAGGTAGTAAATGGGAATCCCTAATCCAAAAAGTTTATAATCTAGAAAACAATACGCAGGTGGATATGACAAAGAAGCAGATGGAGAAGGGACAGGGTACAAAAGTAATAGGAAGAACAAAATTGCTGTGGACACAATTCTTATCCAATTAGATTTTCAGAATGGCACGCTATTAGAGTATTCAGTAATGAGTGGTTAATGTTGTAAATCTAATCATTTGGGGCCAGCTTCTGCCAGCTTCACCCACAGTTAATACTACTTTATTCTGCAAGCAATCTCACTGGGGAAAAATGGTTACTCACCTTCTTATAACCGTTGTTGTTTGAGTGATTGCTCATATACATTCCAATTAGGTGTGTGTGCGCTGCATGCACAGTTGTCGGAAAGTTTTTCCCCTAGCAGCACCCATCGGATTGGCTGTGGAGCCCCCTGGAGTGGCGCCTCCATAGTGCTCTATATATCAGTGGTCTCCAAACTTTCTTGATTGCGCACCCCAATCAGTAAAAAAATTTTGAGCACGCACCCCCTACCGCGCCGGCTCTGCCATTTTTGCCGAAGTCCGAACTGACGCGAAGCCAAAAAAAAAAAAAAGCTCCTTCTGCCGAGGAGGACCCCCAAGGATCCTCTTGTGCACCCCCTGGGGTGGGTGCACCCCACTTTGGAGACCACTGCTATATATGACCCTGCTGACCCAGTGCCTCCTCAGTTCCTTCTTGCCGGCTACTCCGACAGAGGGGAAGGTGGGTGGGTTTGGAATGGACATGAGCAACACATCTCAAAGAACAACAGTTACAAGAAAGTGAGTAACCGTTTCTTCTTCTTCAAGTGATTGCTCATATCGATTCCAATTAGGTGACTCCCAAGCCTTACCTACGCGATGGGGTGGGAGTTATGGAATCGCTGATTGGAGCACCGCTCTGCAGAAAGCTGCATCCTCTCTCTGTGCTGTAAGTGCCGGGGCTGGTGTCTTGGCCAGCTCGTAGCACGTGCGGATGCAGGACATGATCCAGGAAGATATTCTTTGAGATGAGACGAGGAGTCCTTTCATCTGGTCTGCCACCGCTACAAAGAACTGGTTCGACTTCCTGAATGGCTTAGTGCGCTCAGTGTAGAAGCCTAGTGCCCGCCGAACATCCAGAGAGTGCAGCCTCTACTCACGGCTACTGGCACGAGGCTTTGGATAAAAAACAGGCAGGAATATGTCTTGGCTAGTATGGAAATGTGACATAACCTTCAGAAGAAAGGCCAGGTGGGGTCTGAGCTGCACCTTGTCCTTGTGGAAAACTGTATAAGGTGGGTTGGCGGTAAGGGCCTTTAACTTGGATACCCTTCTTGCTGATGTGATGGCAATTAGGAAGGCTACCTTCCACGATAGGTAGAGAAGGAAGCAAGTCACCAGCAGCTCAAATGGGGACCCCAATAATTTGGAGAGGACCACATTAAGGTCCCACCCAGGAACAGGCTGTCTAATCTGGGGATGTAGCCAGTCCAGACCCTTGAGGAACTGTCCAACCAGAGACTCCGGGATGGAAAGTCAAGATAGCCAGTAGGTGTACCTTTATGGATGACACTGCCAGGCCTTGCTGTTTCAGGTGCAGAAGATACTCCAGAATAAGAGGTAACGGCACCTGAAGTGGGGGCGTATGACGCTTGTCACACCAGCAAGTGAACCTCTTCCACTTCGCCAGGTATGTGGTCCTCGTGGAGGGCTTTCTGCTGCTGAGTAAGACCTCCCTTACTTGCTCCGAGCTCCATAGGGTTTAGCCATGAAGCTTCCAGGCCATGAGGTGGAGGGACCGGAGGTCTTGGTGACGAAGATGACCATGGTCCTGAGTGATCAAGTCGGGGAGGAGTGGCAACGTGACTGGGGTGTCGACTGACAGATCCAGAAGCATGGTGTACCAGTGTTGTCAAGGCCACATTGGTGCCACCAGAATGATCTCTACGGACCTTGAGTATGACCTTGACCTCTGGAAGATGGAGTGAATGACATCTGGCTGGATGGACCACTCGTGGCTGTGGAAGGCCCTGCTGAGGTGGTCCGCCAGTACGTTCTGGACTCCTGGCAGATGTGATGCTTCCAGGTGAATGGAGTGGGATATACAGAATTCCCAGAGCCTGAGAGCCTCCTGACAGAGGGGCAAGGACTGGGTTCCACCCTGCTTGTTGATTTAAAACATTGCAGTGGTGTTGTTTGTCAGGACTGCCACATGCTGGCCTTGCAGATGAGACTGAAAGGCCTAGCATGCGAGTCGCACCACTCTGAGCTCTTTGATATTGATATGGAGAGAGAGCTCATCCTGTGACCAGAGGCCCTGCATTTGGAGATCTCCCAGATTTCCCCCCCAACCTAGAGCTGACGCATCCATAACTAGAGATAAGGACAGATGAGGGCTGCTGAAGGGGACTCCTTCGCAGACTATTCAAGCATCGAGCCACCACTGGAGTGACTCTAGCACCTGTTGTAGCACTATGACCCCTAGTCCCAGGCTGACGTGCCACGGGCGGTATGTCGAAGCGGGCCACATCTGCAGAGGCCTGAGTGTCAGCCTGGCATGTCGAAACATGTACGTGCAGGCCTCCATGTGACCGAGGAGACTGAGGCAATTCCTTGCTGTAGTGGTTGGGTACTCTCTCATGCACTGAATGATGCTTGCCATGACTTGGAATCGGGACTCCGGCAGACGTGCTCTTGCCTGGACCGAGTCCAACACTGCTCCGATAAACTCTATTTTCTGGGTTGGTGACAAGGTTGACTTGTTCACGTTGTGGAGGAGGATGTGGATGTGGCCAGACAGACCCGCGACTCCACCTGCTCTCTGGTGTGCCCCCTGAGCAGCCAATCGTGGAGGTAAGAGTAAACCTGCACCTGCCTCCTTCGGCGGAAGGCTGCTACCACCGACATGCACTTGGTGAACACTCTTGGGGCTGTTGACAGACCAAAGGGAAGGACCATGAACTGATAATGTTTTTGGTTGATCATGAACCTTAAAAGCATCTGTGTGCAGGGTGAATCGCTATGTGAATGTATGCATCTTTCATGTAGAGTGCGGCAAACCAGTCTCCAGGATCCAGAGAAGGGATAATTGTACTGAGGGAAACCATGCGGAACTTCAACTTTACCATGAACTTGTTGAGTCCTCCCAGGTCTAGAATCGGTCTGAGACCCCCCCCCCCCTTGGCTTTGGGGATTAGGAAGTAGCAGGAATAGAATCCCTTTCCCCAGAGCTCCTGAGGAACCTCCTACATCGCTCCTATGGCGAGGAGCGCCTGCACCTCCTGGATAAGGAGTTGCTCGTGAGAAGGGTCCCTAAAGAGGGATGGGGAAGGGGTGTGGGAGGGAGGGTTGGAGCAGAACTGGAGAGAATATCCCATTTCCACCGTATAAAGAACCCAGTGGTCCAATGTTATTTGGGACCAAGCACGGTAGAAGTGGGATAGATGGTTCAAAAACAAGGGGAAGGATCTGGCATTGAGACAGGTGCTCTGTCCTCGGGCGCACCTTCAAAATGTCTGTTTTGAGCCCGATGAAGGCTTCGTCGGGCCCTGGCCCTGTCCAGACAGGGGATGGGAAGGCTTACGCCTGCCATTCCTACCTCTGCGCCTGTAAATATCCTGCCTCAGCCGAGGAAGATACAGGCGCTGTTGCAGCGGTTGGGGCATAAAGGGCTTTTGTTGGGTTGCCGGGGTATGCATACCCAAATATTTCATTGTCGCTCTGGAGTCTTTGAGGCTATGCAGTCTGGAGTCAGTCTGTTCGGCAAATAGGCCCACCCCGTCAAAGGATAGGTCTTGCATAGTTTGCTGAACCTCAGATGGGAACCCCGAAGCTTTGCAGCCATGAACTACGCCGCATAGTTATCCCTGAGGACAAGGTGTGTGCTGCTAAGTCCGCAGCGCTAAGAACTAAACAACTACAAAATACAAACAGTTCGAAAGAGAAGCTAGGGAAACGTGGAGAGCTTGCAAAGCAAGATGCCACAGTTCCAACGACCATCACTGGCGGTAAGAAGGAACTGAGGCGGCGCCGGGTCAGCAGGGTCATATATAGAGCACTATGGAGGTGCCACTCCAGGGGGCTCCACAGCCGACCCAACGGGTGCTGCTAGGGGAAAAACTTTCCGACGACTGTGCATGCGGTGCGCACACACCTAATGGGAATCGATATGAGCAATCACTCAAAGACGACTATGGCATACCATCCTTTAAAAAGAATGCCAGAAGACCTAAGATTAGTAAATGCTGATGCTTAATAACAGAAAAAAACTGTTAAGTGTCTTTCTTGTGTTTTACAATTTAATTCCTTTGACACAGCTTTCGCTGACCAGGGCCCCAATTCAGCAAAGCACCTAAACATGGGTTTAAGAGCTTTGTTGAATACAGCTGGGATTACAGACATGCTTAAAATTAAACATGGATTTATGTGCTTAGTTGAGCTAGGGCAATATTTGGCATAATTATAGAATTATAAACATATTGAGTTTATGATTTTTGTTCCCTGTTACTTATGTGCAAAGCTTGGCTACCACCAAATAATATACAATTGGTAACCTATAATTAAACTGCCTGTGACAAAAATGTGGATTACAGCCATATGTCCTGACTTTCTGCATTTAAAAATACATAAAACTACTTTTAAAACTGCTTTTTTATGAACGTCTTTGAGACACAAAAAATTGCACTGTGAAGAAACCATATATTTTTGAGGGTCCTGTGACCTAAGTCAGTATGGGAGCCCACACTTTCACGTGACTTTCTTCAAGACAGTTTTATTTCCCATTCTGACTTCTCATAAATTCTAGCACTTTGAGTCTTAGCAAATTATCTCAAGAAAAAGTTTTCTCTTGAGATAGTACAAAGGATGCTCATTCATGACAAATTTTAGTGAGATGGAAATAAGCTGATGGGCATCCAAGAGATTCCTGGAGAGAGAGAAACAAACATCCATCCATCGTATTAATTACCAGCCATATTTGTACTGCACTTATGGGTGTCACTAACTCCTTTGCAGCTGCCCACATGTTCTCATTCAGAACTATCTGTACTTTAAAGATTCTAACATGCACACTCACACATTCAGTGTTCTCCATAATCCAAGGTCATGGCCCATTGTTTGCAGCTCTTTGGCCTTTGATCTTGTCAGCCATTCTGTCAGATTTTTGATGGAGATTGAAGACAAGAACATGAATGGGAAATATTCCTTTTCAACCCTCTGAATTTTCACTCTCAGCCTCATACACCAGACTGCAGGAGCAGTACTGCGACCACTAGGAGAGACTTGAGGCTTTTGCTAGACTCCCTGTCTGCCTCCCTTTTCCTGCCCCAAAGCTTTAGGAAAGATTGAAGAAACTGGACATGTTTAATCTTGAAAAAAGAAGATTGAGGGGGTACCCGATAAAAGTCTTCAAATATGTTAAGGGCTATTATAAAAAGGATGGTGATTAATTGTTCTCCATGTTCACTGAAGATAGGACATTGCTATGGCAGCAAAAGCTCTACGTAGATGCAGTTATGCCAGTTATAAAGTCCTTTTGCTGGTATAGCTTCTTTTGTTCAGGAAACTGGCATAAGCTGCATCTGCACTACGACGATGACCAGTACAGCTATAGCCATTGGTGAAAATAACTTAAGGGACTTACCGGTATGCAGGGCGGCCAGGGTCCTGAGCAAGGGGGGGCGGGGGGGGGCAGCTCAACCGGAAGGGGAGGGGCTCAGGCAGAAGGGGCGGGGCTGGGGCCAGACTCTCCCAGACAGCCTTTCAGTGCGGCCCGGAGGTGATTTAAAGGGCCCGGTGCTCCCAGCCGCTGTTATCGCTACCCAGAGGCTCCAGCGGCAATTTAAAGGGCTGTAACCCTGGCCCTTTAAATCGCCACAGGAGCCCTCGGGCTCCCGGCTGCCGTTGCTATCCCAGGGCTCCGGCAGCGATTTAAAGGGCCCAGGGCTCCGGCTGCTGGTGCAATAGTGGTAGCGGTGGCCGGGAGCCCCAGGCCCTTTAAATCTCCACAGGAGCCCCATGGTAGCGGTAGCGGCAGCCAGGAGCCCCGGGGCTCTGGTGGCGATTTAAAGGGCCAGGGTCTCTGGCTGCTGCCGGAAGCCCTGGGCCCTTGTAAATTGCCAGGTCCCGGGGAAGCTGCCCCTTTTGGACCCCTCATCAGCGGCTCTGCCAGTATGGTCGGCTGTGTACCGGCTCCTACCGGTACGCTTTACCGTATCGTATCGGCTTACTTTCACCTCTGGCTATAGCTGGCAAATTCTTTCTAGTGCAGACAAAGCCTGAGACTCTCTCAGCCCTTAATTGAAGGGGTTATGGCTCTGTGGCCCCAATTCAGCACAGCGCTTGGACAGAGACTACCCAGCACAGTTTTACAAAGGAAAATCATGTCTCACAAATATTTAGAATTCTCTAAACCTGTCAATGAAGTAGTGGATAAAGGAGACCTGGTTCATATTATTTATTTAGACTTCCAAAAGGCCCTCAACAAGGTCCTGCATAGAAGAGTACTGAAGAAGCACGGTCGCAGGGTGAGAGACAAAATATTGTCTTGGATCAAAAGCTGTCTAGAAGACAGAAAACAAAGAATAAGATTCAATGGTTAATTTTCATCATGGTATCAGGTTAACAGTGAGCTGTCTCGTGGTTTTATACTAGGTCCTGTGTTGTTTAATTTGCAAAGTTATTTAGGTTAGTTAGGACCATAGATGATTGTGAGAAACTTCAGAGACACCTAAACAAATTAGGTGACTGGGCAACACAGTGGCAAATGGAATTCAATGTCAGCAATGCAAAGTAATGCACACTGGAGAGGAAAATTTAAACTACTCAGACATCTTAAAGTGTTCTAAATTAACTGTATCTGCTCAAGAAAGGGATCTGGGTGTTGACAGCTCAATGAAGACCTCCCATCAATGTGCAGCTGTGGTCAAAAAGCAAACAAGATTTTCGTATGGATAAGAAATGGGATGGGAAATCCTACAGAGACTATTATAACACCTTTATGTAAATCAGTGGTGTGGCCTCATCTGGATAACAAGAATGATCAAGGGCTCTGAAAAGTCTCCAATAAAGAGAAATTGAAAGGTTTGGGATTGTTTACCTTCGAACAGCGATGAATAACAGGATACATGATAAAAGAACACAAAATAATGACTGGTCTAGAGAAGGGAGATTGGGACCTTCTGTTCCTTCATCTCATAATGCAAGAACAAGGGGACATCCAGTTAAATTAAAAGGTCTGAAATTCAAAACCGATGTAGGAAATACTTTTTCATATAATGGGTAATTATACTATGGTATTCACTGCAACAGGAAATTATTGAGGCCAAGAGCTTAACAAGATTCAAAAAGGGGTTTGAGTATTGATATCAAGAATATCCAGAGTTATCATAATTAATGATATTATAATTCTGTGGAAGGAATATTAAACCTCATGCTTCAGGGTTTAAGGTAATACCTAAATATTTGAGATTAGGATGAGATGGAACGTGGGGGACAGATCACACACCAGCTGCCTACTGCAAAGTTCGTACATCCTGCTCTGAATCTTCTGGTGCTGACTGTTGTTGGAGACAGGGTACTGCTAGCCAGGATGGACCTTGGGTCTGAGCAATTATGGCAATTCCTACGTCCCTATGCATGTTAGCATATGCTAAATTTAGACGTGCTTAAAACTCTTTGATTTAAATGGACAATGAATTTCACCCTAAATGAATTAAGTTTCACAACACCCCTGAGAGGCAAGGAAATGTTATCCACATTCTGCATATGAGGAAACTGCAGCACAGAGAGATTAGATAATGTATCTAAGATTCTGTAGACCTCAGAAGAGAACCCAGCTCTCCTGATACCCAGTCCTGTGTTTTAGTGAAAAGTACACTATAAAATGATACACTAAATTATTTTGTATCAATTCCTTTTCAAAACTATGTTGACTCATAGGTGCTGGAACTATGGGTACTAGGGGTGCTGCCGCATCCCCTGGCTTGAAGTGGTATCCATTATATTCAGGGTTTACAGTTTGGTTCAATGCTCTCAGCACCCCCACTATTTTTGGTAACTCTTCCAGGGAAAGTATGAACATTACTAAACTTGTGTTAAACGGTCTCTCATTAAATACTATCTTATCAGATAAATTCTGAGATACACATTCAGTATTTTAAATGGTTTTATACAATGCTTTTTATTGTGTTAATTCTTTGTAGTTTTAAAAACCATATGAAGTTCTGAAAGGCCTATATGATATATAATATTGTTACTATGACCCCAAATTATGCTGAACGTCAATGGAAAGTCCCAGTCCCAGCCCCAGTTCTGCAATGCCATGCTGCTGGGTTTAAAATGATATCCTGTTTTAGAAGGGATGCCTATTTAGGGCCTGATCCTGCAAACACTTACACCTATAAGTAACTTTATTGACTTCAACAGGACTCCTTGTATGAGTAAAGTTAAATGGGACTACTCAGGTGGGTAGTGTTTACAGAACCAGGGTCTAATATTGCAAGAGGCTTCGTTAGCTGCAATTATGTCTGTTTGTCTGTCTCTCAGACACACATGCAAACCCGCATTGCTAAACACGTGCAATTACTCTTACCAGCATTAGACCAAAGCGTAAATGGTGAAGTTCAGCTCTGAGCAAAAGACACTTCTCTTGAGGAAAGAGGAGATGGGGAGTTGAGTGAGTTGTCATCTTCAATGATAGGTTCGACAGCTGACAATGATTTGTAATATTCATCCTCCCCGTCAAGCACTTTGATTTGGCTTTGAAACAAAACACAAAACAAACGATTTTTATTAAATATATAAAATAAAAAGTACAAAGTAGTTCTGCAAAACCTTAAGAAATATACCTCTCTATGGATGGTGAAATGAAAACACTGAAAAAGTGTTAATACAAGAAGGGAAAAAGATGGGATGATTTTGTTAACAAGATGCAGCCTTTTTACGTCTCTCAATCTTGCTGCCACTTTTTCAGTGCTTTAAATCTCTCTGAGGATTGGTAACAGGTCACACAGGCTTTCATCTCTAGGTCTGCAGTACAGTCAGACCAATTATTTGTAGCAAGTATTTTATTTCACAAATGTAGCATTTTTGTCTGATTGAAAATGTATCCACACACAGACTTTAATATTTACAAATATGTTCATTATTCAGAATGGTTTGAACTCCACAGGCAAACATTTGTTTGTGAACTATGGGCCTGATCCAAAGTCCACTAAAGGCAATTCCATTATCTTCAGTGGGTTTTGGATCAGGCCCTATTTGCTCCAACTGTGTCTTCAGCTTCTCATGATGTATGATTGGACACCAGAATCACACAGTATTATTTCTGCTTCCTGACTGGGGGACAGATTTTTATAAACTAGAGGAGGTAACTCAAAGAGATACCAAGACAGCCATGCAAACAATTCTGGTTTGAACCTTCTCACAAACCCCATTTGCATTAGTATCCACAAGACTTTCACTTTCCGTGAACACTGTTGTGAACAAAAGAAAGTCACTTATATAACTATTTGCAGAAAATGAATAAAAAAGGGTCAAAATACATCAAAGAAAATGTGTGGGTATCACTGAAAGAATGTTCATTAATATGTCTTTGCTGTGCACTAGTTGCTGCACACGACAGTAATACATGACATTTGTTACTGCTGGATGGTGGCTTTTGTGAAATGCACTAGTGATCTCTGCCCACTGGTGAAAAGCGTCCACATTACAAGTGATACTAATTAGCACCATTGGTGGCAGTCTTAGCCGAGAGCTAGTGGGCAAGGAACAACCCTTTCTCGGAAAGAACTCCACTCTCTGTCTTCTCTGAGGACTGGTCCCTCCTGAGACAGGGTTGATGCATATTGCTAGGGCGGTGAGAGGAAGCCTGCATGGCTTTTGTTCTATGCTTGTTCTAGGCTGATTGGCTTCAACTTCAAAGACTCTAAGTCCAGCACCTTTTACTATGACTAAATTTGTTTATTTAAAAAGAGGACGTTAAAATTTGTTTGAGTTGTACTGTGAGAGAGTTGGGGAGAATATTTTGTAAGAGCCAGTTCTAGTGTTTGCAGACAGTAGTAGTTACATGTTTTATATTTGCTTCTGTAGAAAATGTCCAATGTCAATGCACAGAGATATGGTAATTGTTTATTTTTAGAAACCTCTCTAGAAAGTTTTTCATTTTCTGTAATATCACAAAGGACTTCTTCTGTTTACAGTTGCTTAGAACTAAGAAGATAGATATTTACCCAAGTTTTCTTGGCTTCCTCTTGCTCCCTTGATATTCTAGAGTTCCCTGTGGAGAGGGCCAAGAACACACAGTCAAAGCAAAGCAGCAAGTCGTTAATTTTTAATTCAAAGTGATTTTGTGTTGAATGCAAGCAGATGCTGATAATATCAGAAGTCACAGCATAATTTTTTTGATCAAAGGGCTCAAGTGAGCCTGATGAAGCATGCATCTTGCTCGTCTTTGATAAACCACATCAATTATTCACCGTGAAGGCAGACATCCTGACATGAAAGCAACAGATAAAGAGCATAAGCACATGTTCAAGACGAGAGCAAAAGAACGTGGGGGTGGGGCTGGAGGGGCTGGAACAGGTATTAATAACCGAATTATTAACTGGAAACAAAGCCAGTAAAACAGCTTTATTGCCACTTTGAACTCACATTTAACTGGTTATAGTACATGTTGTCCTCAGGGCTATTCAGCATTTTGGGCTGCTGACATCGTCGACGAGGTGTTCTCAGCTTCTGTTCGAGACAGTTTTCTGAACCTAAAGTAAGATAACGCAATTTAGTTTTAAGCCATGCCAGGTGCTGCGAATGTCTTAGCATATTTTAGACTATAAACAGTCCTTTCTTCTTTCCTGTTCACTTCTAGATTTATTAGCAAATCTGTCCTATTCTAAGAAGGTATACAGAAAGTTTAGGATCTTTGTTTTCTGTTTTGGAACTTGGTTTAAACAAGAGTTTTTAGATGAAACTTTCTCTTATAACATCATTTTATTCCTGTATATAACATATAACATGGTTCCTTATTCCTTTGACCCTTTATATTGACATATTCTGTTATCTAAGCAGGATAAGCATTGTGACTAGCTAGGGACTAGCAACAACATCAGCATCAAAACCGTTCACCTGTTTTTATAGACGCAACAGTAATAAATCCCTTTGACTGATGAGAATAAGTTTATTATTGTCTTTGTTTTACTATATAAAAAGCTACTTTCTTGATATAACATTCTATTTAAACAGAGAAATCAGTGCTTCCTTGAGTTAATTTGTGATACACTTGGAGCAAGAGTTGGTTAAAGCCATCTGGAACACATGCAGTTTAAAGATTAGAAAAACATTTTAGAAGGGAGGATTTTGTAGAAAATATGGTTTGAGCTAGTGCAAGCTCACAGCCTTTGTATTTTTGCTTTTTTCAAAAAAGAATATTGTTCTGTGTAATCTATAAGAGGTGGTTCAGAGAAAAAAACCTGATAGAAAGAACCTAACACAGCACAACTAATTGATGATATAAGCACTATTTTAAGGACAATTCATAAATATGCTAATAGAAAAAAAATCTGGGAATTAATTTCTTTTCCAAAAAGATCATTCACACAGCCTATCTTGACCTTTCTAGTATCTCATTTTAACATGATTTTTTAAAAATAATAAATAACCTAATAATATTTCTAGTTCAAAGAAACAGGTGAATATTTAACTTTCAATACAAACATTGAAGGAAAAATATTACTCACATTACACTTGGATCCCGCCTTAAGAGTGTAATTTGCCCCTCTCCAGAGGCCCAGCACAAGGTCCTCATTCCACTTAAGCCCCTTTGAAAACTTCAAAACTGAAGTTGATGGGGAGCCCTGGGCAGATGTGGGGCTCATTTGTAGGATCTGGCCCTTGATGATAACATAATTCTTTAAAGCAGTTTTGTGACGTTCTCAGGTCCACAGACTGACTGCTGGGTTTCTCTAAAGTTTTTCAGGTGTTATTCCCATTTTGGGACACATCCTGCCATTGTTCCAGATGTGAAGCACCCATGGAAATCAGTGGGAGTTTTACATAAAAACCAGTGTCAGGATATGGCTGTCTGTCAGCAAAGCTCCAACACTGCATTCTATGCCAAGGAGACTTTATGTGAGGTCTTTTCAATACAATTATCTAGTCCTTAAAGAAAGGATACATTTCAATGCAATTATATTCTTTAAAGAAAATAATCCTGCTAGCATAAAAAAAACAAAATCTCACAAACCCAAAGATTTGACAAACTGTTTTTTCTACCCAATTGCAGTAGCTTTTATAACTTTCCTGGTACTATGCAGTGTTCACCTATTATTTATTTGTTCTTCATGGAACTTCAAGCTTGATGCAAATCCATCCCTCAGCTACCAATGCCCATGAATTATTGTAGGAAAAAGCCCATTATTCACATTTGCCTGTGGGTGCCTCCCTTTACGTTTGTTTACTCAGTTTTACTCTCAACTATATACACAGTGCACAGGTGTGATTCCCACTATGTGACTCAGGGCAAAGTCAGGCTCAAAATCTTAAAGTTATTTGTTTGAAGAAATTAACTCTTTACAACAACAGAATACCCTCAAGTAATAAATTCATATTATTTGTTAATTATAATCCCAAAAGCTTAAGATCTTGATGCTTTCCAATGTTCTAATCATTTTGCAAAGAGTTGTTTGTGGATCAAGAAATTCTGGCGGCACTGCCTACACCTTTGCTGTTTGCCAGTATTGTCTCTAAGTAGACAAGGTACAAAACTCTTCCAGGGTATATTGCTCGAAAGTCAATGGGAGTTGGATGCCTAACTCCTATTCGTGTCTTGGAAAATGTCCCCTATGATATTTAAATATAATAAAGAGATTATCAATTAAATCTTGGTCCCATTAAAATCAATGGACATTTTGCCATTGACTTCAATGAGGCCAGGATTTCACCCTATATCACTGAGCATTTCCAAAATTATTGAGTTTGGGTTTGGAACGGACCTTGGGATTCAAAACTCTGATGATGTCAGGATCTGCAATTGTCCTCATGGTGATGTTTCAGTCTTAGGGCCAAATTATGATCTCCCTTACAGAAATACAAATCAGGAGTCATTGCACTGAAATCAATTCTTGTTACACTGGTGTAAAGCTAGTGTGAGTGAGTGAAGAATTGGGCACTCTTTCACACACCTATCAGATGCTTGCCAAAAGCACACAATTATTACAAAGCTTGTTATCAGTATCCTGCTGTGATGCGATGTACTGGATTACGTGACAAAGGGAATACATTGTATTCTTCTTTCAAAATGTATTTTAATACCTTCCTTTTATTTTCCAGCAACATCTACATTAAAATTTTATGTTGCTATGGTTTATTTTGTCCATCTAGATTCTGATTTAATAAAGTTTTGCTCTTGCTATTTACCCCTACACATAATTATTTCTGCATATTACATAGCTGGCCTGCAGATTGCATCCTCCAAAGGAAATACATTTTCAGTGGACCCAGTTGTCTTAGCATTTAGTAGCATAAAATAGGAATAGTAAGAAAATCTGGTAACGTTTATCATACACTACTGTATCTGGAGAAAAGTGTATTAACATATGCTCTACATTCAGCAGTTAAATAGGCATTTCAAATAGCGTTTTAAAATGTTTAGCTTTGATGACAAAGTTAAGGCCACTGACAGGAAAAATTACTTGTCATTGTAATAATAACTATCTATTTATTGTTTATATAGCACCCAACGTGTGCTACGTGCCTCTGGTATGCCTGCAACAGTCTGTGTACTACAAATCTGGGCAGAAGATTCAGGGTGGGCAGACACTTATGCCCCCTTACATCCCTGATTTTGTACCAAAATCAAAGTAGCCCATTTAAAATGGGTTAAAACTGGCTGACAGATCTAAAAATAAGTCATTATACCTTGGAAAACATTAGCCAATAGGGCTGTTTCTAATAGGGTCCTGAAGGGATCTTTTCTTGGCCCAATGCTATTCAATATCAATGATTTGGTAGAAAGTATAGAATCATTGCTGGTAAAGTTTGCAAATGACATAAAAATTACTGGCATAGTAAGTAATGATAAGGACAACTTAATTTTACAGAGCAATCTAGATCACTTGGTAAGCTGGGTTCACTTGAACTATATGTGTTTTAATAGAGCTAAATGCAAGATCCATACATCTGGGAACAAAGACTGAAGGTCACATTTTCAGGAATGGGGACTGATTTTGGAAAGCAGGGATTCTGAAAGGTACTAACGCATCATGGTGGATACCAACTGAGCATGAGCTCCCAGTCCAACATACAGCTAAGACTACCAATGTGATTCTTGGATGTATAAGCAGGGAATAGTGAGTAAAAGTAGGGAGTTGGTATTGCTATTGCATACAGCGTTAATGAGACCATTATCAATGGAACACATTTTAAAAGAGAAAGGAGTTAAGGACATAGAGGTAAACGGTTATTGGGATGAAATACAACATGACTTTACAAAAGGTAGATCATGCCAGACCAACCTGATCTTCTTTGAGAAGATAACTGATTTGTTAGACAAAGGAAATGCAGTAGATCTAAGCTACCTGGATTTCAGTGAGGCATTTAATAAAGTTCCACATAGGAAAGTATTACTTAAATTAGAGAAGATGGAGATTAATATGAGAATTGAAAGATGGATAAGGAACTGGTTGAAGGGGAGAGTACAATGGGTCACACTGGAAGGTGAACTGTCAGGAATCAGTCTTGGGATCAATCTTATTTAACATTTTTATTAATGACCTTAGTGGGAGTGTGCTAATAAAATTTGCAGATGACACAAAGTTGGAACATATTTCAAATACAGAGGAGGACCAGAATATCATACAAGAAGATCTGGATGACCTTGAAAACTGGAGTAATAGAAACGGGATGAAATTTAATAGTGCAAAGTGGAAGATTATGCATTTAGGGGCTAACAACAAGAATTTTTGCTATAAGCCAGGGACATATTAGTTGGAAGTGACAGAGGAGGAGAAAGACCTGGGGCTGTATTGTTTGATCACAGGATGACTATGAGCCACCAATGTGATGCAGCCTTGAAAAAGGCCGATGCAGTTCTAGGATGCATCAGCCGAGGTATTTCCAGTACAGACAGGAAAGTGTTATTGCCATTATACAAGACTCTGGTGAGACCTCATCTGGAACATGGTGTGCAATTTTGGTCTCCCATGTTTAAGAAAGATGAATTCAAACTGGAACAGGTGCAGATAATGTCTACTGGGATGATCAGAGGCATAGAAAACCTATCTTATAAGAGGAGGCTCAAAGAGCGTGGCTTCTTTAGTCTAACCAAAAGAAGGCTGTGGGGAGATCTGATTGCTCTCTATATCATCAGAAGGAAAAATACCAGGGAGGGAAAGGCCAATGTGGACACAAGAACAAATACATATAAGCTGGCCATCAACAAGTTTAGGCTTGAAATTAGATGAAGGTGTCTAACCATTAGAGGAGTGAAGTTCTGGAACAGCGTTCCAAGGGGAGCAGTGGGGGCAAAAAATTTAACTGGCTGCAAGACTGAGCTTGATAAGTTTATGGAGGGGATAATCTGATGAGACTGCCTACAATGTAGCCCATCTGTGACTGCTAGCAGCACATATCTCCAACGACCGATGCTGTGACACTAGATGGGGAGGGCTCTGAGTTACTATTGAGAATTCTTTCCCAGGTCTCTGGCTGGTGCATCTTGTCCACATGGTCAGGATGTAACTGATCACCTTTAAATCAAAGTCTTTACATCTAAACTAGATGTTCTAAAAGATATGCTCTAGCTCAACCAGAAATTAAGGGCTCGATACAGGAAACACTGGGTGAAATTCTCTGGCCTGTGTTATGCAGGAAGTCAGACTAGCTGATCACTGATTTTAAGAGGCCAATAGGGACCATTATATATATTTTAGTGTGTCACTTACCCTGGGTCCCAATCTGCTGGGGATTGTTTTGTGCTGTTGATCTCAAAGAAACATTTTCAGGTATGAATTTCCCTTTTCATTGCTGTTTCTTTGTTTTATTATGGAACAGGAACATTTTCCTTTGAGTTAAACATAGCCTCCAAGATATTAATCATTTTGATGACAAGCCTTGGCCTGGAGGGGATTCGTATATTTCATGTCATTATATTACATAGATTACCTACTGATCAAGACACCATCATTTGGACAAACTGCAAAGGACTCCCACAGAACTATACCAGGGCCTCAAAAACAAAAGTCAAGTGCTCTTTAACTCTGATGCAAGGACTCTTGCATCTAGGGGCCCACATCTCGACCAGTACATTCAGGAAAGTTGCATCCATAAGGAATGTTCTTTTCTAAAGAATTCATGTAATGGAGGTGGAGGAGTGATTCCATCCTTGGAATTCAGCAGACAGATGTCTGTGAGTGACAGTCCTGTGAGTGACAGTCCTGCTTATCCCATAACTGACTGGGACTGTTAATACTGCCCTTTGAGATGAAGGCAGGGTGCCCCTAAACAGGTTCCCTGTTTTAAAAACCATCTCTTGATGTTGACAATTTTGCCAAATGCTGCACAATTTTTAGGGAATTTCGTAGAGAAAGTGATGAAGAGGCAGCTCCAGTTGCATCTGGAGGCTATAAAATTCATTGACCTTCTTCAATTATGTTTTACATCTGTGTATGGCACAGAGGTGGTACTAATATCTCTGGGTGATGATATATTCCTGGCAAGGGATGCCCGGAATATATCCTTGCCTATGTTATTAGATCTGTCAGCATCTTTTAACATTGAGTATGATGAATTGTTGACTCCCTTGTAGGAGTGGATGGTTCTTTTTCTTCCTCTCTGAGATAATTCAGAGGGTGGTATTGAGTACTTCTCCTCTCTCTTTCAGGGTTCCCAAAAGCTGGGTGTGGCAAGGATCAGTCTCTTGTCACTTTTCTTGTTACATGTAAACAGAAAGCCTTAATGTTGAATGAAGGGAGACTCATGTTGTAAATATTCAGACACATGGAGATTAACAGCAAGAGGTGAAGAAAGTGCAACCTAACAAATAAAACGTACCAGAGCCATTTCATTTACAGGATTTCATTTATTATTAATGAAGTAAACAAATAAAACAGATATATCAGTATGACCAAGAAATATAGCAAGTATGTGGCTGATTTCCAACCTATATTATCAGTTGAAACATGAAAGTGCAGCTCTTAATTATAGGCAAATATTAGCACAGACTCATGGGATCTCATCATAACATTTCAAGGTCTATATTCATGAAAATTTAAGCAATGTTTAAAATCATGTTAATTTGTTCTTTGTTTGTTTCTTTTCCTGCCAGTCTAATTTATTCCAAAGGACTTTGGTTCTCAAGCTTGGTTATATTGATCATGCCTATGTAAAGCATTGTTATAGCCTGGGGAGAAGATTTTTGTGGAAAAACTTGTCTTTGTTCTCTTTTGATACTTCATAGGTATTTTGATGCTTTTGAGCTTTTCCAGTTTTTCTCAGATTTGCATCTTCTTTCAAGGCAGCAGTTAACTTCATTTTTCATCCTGAAGTATTGGACAAATGCAGAGATGACCTCACAGAGTATGAGAAGGTACATCGTCCTCCCTGACTGGATGCTAAGAGGATAATTATGTGCAGCCAGTTGATTCCAAGGAACAGTCATATTTAGTTTCCATGAAATATAAATATATTCTGACGCCAAGCATCTGAGATTCTGATCCCATTCATACCAATGTAAAATCAGAAGTAACTCCATTGAAGTCCATGGAGTTACACTGGAGTAAAACTGGTGTAAGTGAAGTCAGAATCAGGCCCTAGGAGTTGAATTATGTCAGTCTGATTAAAAAAAAGGAAGAGAGACAGACATTAAAAATGACATGTGCTGCTATGTATATGTCAAGTATTCATACAAAGTCACGCCCCTCCGTTCCCCACTCCCATACTTCAGGCCTGATTCTTCAGTGCCTTCCACCTTGAGGAGTTATTTAGATTTATGCAAAGGGGATGTAAAATGCTACATCATCATGAGGAAAAATCAGGACATCTAAGAGATACATGATCCAAACCAGGAAGTGCTTTATATTGTAGGTCAAAACTAGGTCCTTGAATTGCACCTAGAAACAAATCAGAAGCGATTAAGAGCAGAGCTGTAGCATGCTCCATGAGACAGGCACTAGGGAGTAATCTGGCAGCTATGCTCTGCAATAGCTGAGGTTTCCAAGTGGTCTATGTTATAGATTATTATTATTATTATTAAGAATTATATTATGGTATTTCCTGATATGCGTTGGGTGCTGTAGAAAGAGATGGGAAGATACAGCCACTGCATCAGAAAGATTACAGTCTAAATAGAGATAAAGACACACACAGAGAAGGGAAAACGAAAGTGGGGAGGGAAGGGAGGAGAGAATACACAGATTGCATGGTTGTTTAGGTAATTATGCATGTCTCCAATGTGTTTGAGGTTTTTATGGGAGAATTGCTGTTGAAATGAAGGAGGAGCATGGTGGGAAGCAGACTGTAGGAAGAAAAATGGAAAAGAAATTGGGAGAGGAGGGGAAGTTTGAGGAGAAGGAGGTTGGAAGGGAGAAAGAGAAGAAAAAGGAGAAACCTAGTTGCCAGGGAGAGAGAGGCTGGGGAGCCTAGGAGTTGATGGGATGGCTGAGGGGAGAAACCACCACCAATAGCTAAGCAACAAAACCTAATTAGTCCAGGTTTCGAAGAGTTACGTAAACCTGGTGACATTAGGAAGCATGTTCAGTCTTGAAAAAAGAAGACTGGGGGGAAGGAGGGCTGATAGTCTTCAAATACGTTAAGGGCTGTTATAAAGAGGACACGGAACAATTGTTCTCCATGCCCACTGAAGGTAGGACAAGAAGTAATGGGTTTAATCTGCAGCAAGGGTTAAATTTTAGGTTAGCGATTAGGAAAAACTTTCTGACTATAAAGGTAGTTAGGCTCCCAAGGGCAGTTGTGGAATCCCCATCACTGGAGGTTTTTAAGAACAGGTTAGACAAACACCTGATACAATGGTCTAGGTATCTGTGGTCCTGCCTCAGCACAGGGGCTGGACTTGGTGATTTCTTCAGGTCCCTTCCAGCCCTACATTTCTATGAGTAACACTATCATCAGGCTACTTAGCACTGACATCGTGCTTTACAACTTCAGACCTCTACAAATGTTAACCAAGGCTGTTCCCCCTGTTTACATAAAAAAGGGGACCTGACATGAGTGGAAGTCATTCTTTCCATATGGTTTAGGGTATTGCCTCCACAGCACCATCCACTCATCCTCGGTTTCCTACAGAAGAGCATCTATGAGTATTTATAAGGGCCAGTGCTCCTCAGGAATTTGGGGGCAGGCGTGGATGGGGCAGTCAATCAGC
The DNA here is from genome assembly GCF_002925995.2 of Terrapene triunguis. Classification (NCBI taxonomy): domain Eukaryota; kingdom Metazoa; phylum Chordata; order Testudines; family Emydidae; genus Terrapene; species Terrapene triunguis. The sequence continues at coordinate 36,810,593 of NW_020664413.1, read as the reverse complement.
TACTCTCTGCAGCACTGTGCCACACTGAACTCTTGAATTTCTGCAAGGAAAATCTGGGGGTTAAATGTTCCCTGAAAGAGCATTAGCTCTTTGTAGCTACCTTTGTAGCTGCAACCAGTGGCTGCATGGCTCTTGGTGTAAGAGTGAGACAGGAAGACAGCAGAGCAGTGCAGAGGGGCATCACCCATGCAGGATAGTATCTGAGGGTGGCCTATAGGCAGATCCTCTGAATCTGTGGGTCTAGAAGGCTGCAGCCCTTGCCTTCTCCAACCCTCTATCCAACAAGGAAAATGTCTTCAGCGCTGCTGGGTTCACCCTTCAGAACTTTCAGTCATCACTGGCCTCCTCCCACAGACAGGCAGGTGCTATCCTGCAGACGGCTGCCCCCTGCACTGCTCTGCTCTCCTCTTGCCCCACTCCCATCCATGACAATATTTCCGTGCTGCCCTTGAGGGTAACTGCAGAAGTGACTCCATAGGGCCTGATGCAGAAGGAAGGTGACTTGGCCCTAATTAAGTTAGAATAGGATATGGGGGTTTAGCATGATTTGCTTATCCTGGCCAAATCCTGCAGTTCTTGCTCAGGCAAAACACCGGTTGGCTTCAGCTGATGAGGCAAATAGGACAGCAGGATTTAGCCTTCTGTGATTTTTAATGTTAAGTACTTGGCACTGCAGCTTCGTAACACCAAGTGTGATTATCTGATTCCTTGGAAGTGTATAGCATTTTTAAGGCAAACAGCCCTATAATGGAGACACGTAAAAAACCCAACAACCCCCAAATCAGCCTTCGGTATCACCTGAGATCCCACACAATGGTGGCCAACTACAGTTTTGTTTACTCAGATGGAGTGTGTTCATAGTGCCAAGAGCCATAGATTGCTAGGGAAATTCATTAGTGAAGCCTCTTTGATGTCATGTGCATCTCAGAATCTGTAACACACTGCTGAAACTGCAAGAGCTGCCTTTTGTTTATAACCCTAACCAGAACCATTTGAATACACACACTGAAAGAACTCATAACAGAAGCAAGGCATTTTCCTCCATGCAGTGATTCATTACTTATGTCTTCATTTTGGCCACTGCAGCTCTATGTGAAGCCATATGCTTTAAATTATAAAGCACACTAAGCAAATCACAAGTTTTTCAAGATGGGTGCGTCAAGGTTTTTTCTGCATCTGTTCATTGCCAAAGACCCAGATGATACTGTAATTAAAACAACAAATATTTTCTGTGATATCAATCATTTAGCTATTTCTGAACCATGAGATTATGGCCTTGAGATGTTTTGTTGGGAAACAAATTCCACAATTAGTTAGAATCTTTTCTCCCCCCCACCAGTACAATTCTGATCTTTCAGTATTTGTCATTTCTTTCTGTTTTTATTGTGAACAATAACTATAGAGGGAGAAGGCAGAAATTAAAACAAAGCAAGCAGGGGGACCAAAATGGATAAGATCAAACCTGTCAACAAATAGCAAGCTCCTGGAAGCCTTGTCTAAAAGCCATGCATTCCTCTTCAAAGTGAACTGTAAGGAAGCTCATCAGACACTCTCCTTTAAAACTGAGACTAAACCCACATCTAATAGTGAATCGTTTGCATCTATGATTCCAGAGAGGTAGTAGCATATTTCCTAACTAATCAAAGTCAAATGGGTTTACAAGGGTGTACATCCTTTAGCTTTGTGAATTGTTTCTCTTCGTGGTACCTGAGCTGGTCTGTAGAATCTTCTTTTAGACAAGTGTGAGGATGGGATTTAATTGATGATAATCTGTTCTCCCCTCAACAACATTCTGTCTGATTCTTATGGCCAAAAACCTGGACTTATGCAATTGTGGAAGTTGCCTTTTGGGCAATAATCCAGTAAACAGCTGGAGTGGAACCTCATGACTTGATTTTCAGAGAAGTTGAGCACTGGTGAAAAGCAGGCTATTAGCATGTACAAATTGGCTGGAAACACCACCCAATACAACTATATTTCATGGCCCTATTAGGCCTTCCTGGCTTGTTAGCCAACCACTTGGAGATAGGGTGACCAGACAGCAAGTGTGAAAAATCAGGACAGGGGGTGGAAGGTAATAGGAGCCTATATAAGAAAAAGACCCAAAAATCAGGACTGTCCCTATAAAATTGGGACATCTGGTCACCCTACCTGGAGAATATTCGGCCATCTGCTTTCAAGCTGGCCAGCCTACGCATAAGCACCAGGCAATGAGAAAGTAGCTAGTTTAGATCTTTATATATTTTAGATCAATGTCTCTTTCGCTATTAGAGTGACATTGCATGATCAGTCTGGATGAGATTATAAACACTAAAATGAAGAGTAAAAAAGTCCATCTCGCTTGAAAAGAGAATACAACAATACAAATCACATCAAACAGGGCATCAGATCCTAAGGTGATGCAAAACTGCCCAGAATGCACATCAGGGGCTTGTGTGCAAAGATGGTTTATAGCTATCATTAACTGTGGACCCTGCTGCTGCACTGTGCAGGCCATTTCCCATGGGTTGCACTGGAGCAATCCAAGAGCTGCTCTAATTTATGTCAGACAGCAATCGCTAAGAGGATGGAGGTGGAAAACCCAGCTGAGGATTAGAAAAGTGCAGAGCCAACCATGCTCCATTCCTCTGGATGTGCCCCACTTTCCTTGATACAATGATAGTAGGGAGTCAGAGTGGCATAAGAACTCCTACGCTGGTTCTATACAACCAAACGATCACCCCTACACTAGGATGGTCTTCACATGTCAACTGAGATTCCACCAGAAGTATGGCACAAGCAGCTATACAGTACTAGAGCGTCTGGCTCACAGATGGAAAGCTCCCACAGTTCCACAAAATATATTTTGCGATTATACACAAAACAAAGAAAGTTCTTCACATACCTAACAACAAGGGTGGAAAGATCCATTATTATACCTGCACAATGGGAAGGAGACTATTCTTTTAGAGAAGCATTACAATAGTCAGCCAATCAAACACTGACTGGTTGACTGAACATCTGTGGGAGCTTTAAAATACTGATCCTAAGCACCTTCATGCCAGTACTGTGAACCTCTAGAGCTGCTTTATAGACTATACTTGGAGCCCTTATTACAGAGGTTCTCAAATTGGGGGTCTGTGGAACACTGGAGTTTTGAGGATTGCATGTTAATACACAACAGAGTTGACTGGTCACATGGGGCGGGCTTTCCTTCTGGTTTCCAGCTAAGAAGAGCTAAACAGATGGAGGGAGAGATGAAATGAACAGCAAAAATAAACATTTTAGTAAACAGTCAAAACATTTACTGCACTAAATACAACTAAAGAATCACAAATACTTTCCTAATATATTTCTCCATGTGATCAACTGCTGCAGTTGCCACAAAGACGTTATATGATTGTGGGGAGCTGGTCCAGGCAATCATAAATAGGACGGGTGGTGCTCCATAAATTCTCTCTCAGTTAAGATTTGGTTTACAATATGCATGTGTTTGAGACACCCTGCCCTAGTATAAAGCCTTGATTTTTTATAGGTAATCCCTCACCTTCCTCCAAATTGTGATAATAGCATTTTCATCCCATATCCCAGGAGATTAAGACACTTGATTGACTTTGAATTCTGGACACACAGGAAATTTGTATTAATTTAGCATAATGATGAGGCTCAATAAAGGCTCTGTGGAACCACAAGAGTAGGGTCTCTAAGGTTTTGTTCTATAAAGAAACAATTTGCATTTCTAAAGGCTTGAAATGCATGGGTCCATATCGATACATGTACGGGCTCTTAAATCTAAGTGTAGCAGATTCAGCATGTGTTTCAAAGAATTGATGATAGAAACCCAAGATAAAACTCTGAGTAGATTTTTTTTGTTCGTTATGGCAGAAGTTTCTTCTAAATTCAGGGTAGTTGTCAGGAGTAACTTTTAAGGGAAGAATTAAAGAAACTTTGACTGGAAGTGGCAAAAAAGTCTACAGCTAGATGATACAGTATATGTTCCCCAATGAAGCCACAGTGATTTATGCCAGATGCTGATTTGGCCCTGCATTTGTAAATGCTGAAAGTGAAGAAGGTATCTTGGCCAGATACAGAAGACTAGAACTCCAGAGGCCTATAGACCTATACATGGAAGTGCCACAAAGATCCCTTCCTTTTAAGGGTGAGTTAATTGCTTCTGAGACTTGTAACATGAGACCAATAAGTAACTATGGTTCACAACTCCACCACAAAATCAAAGTCAGGCCAGAAAATTCACAGGAAATAATCTGCAAGAGCAACTGAAGAAGCCTGAGCGAACTCTTCAGCCAATGACACTTAATCACAAAAATGAATAGTTGGGAGTGAAACCTTCAGAGTTCAAAGGTGGATGCAAATTGTGAAAAAAACACCTAGATTTTCTCCTCACTCCAAATATAACTCAAAAGCCATTTATTGATACTTTATAGTTATTGATTTTTGTGGCAGAGAACTGGGCGTATATAAAAGGTCAATATTTCAGAAGTCGGAAGCAGGAAGAGAATGACTCAATAACATTTATTCTGTCTAGCTGAAAAAGTTAATGAGACTTAATTTCTATAAGAGCATATTTAAAATGTGAAGAGAGGGGGTTAAAGAGAACCTACGAACTTGGGGGAAATTGGCTTTGAGGAAATTACAAAACCAATATTAAAAACCCACCAAATATTATTTTGCGTCCAAATTTGTATTATATGCACACTTGAGAATCTTACTGCCTTTAGTAAGAGTTTAGGGAGTGCAAAGAACAAAGAAATAAAGTGCATTAACCTTTCCTCTAATTTGTAAATAACCATTTCAAAAAATTTCTATCACAGAGCATTAGCTAGTGGGGGAAAAAATTGGTGTGCATTTAACAAGCATTTAGAGACAACTGAATTAATTTTCCAAAGTCATAATGGTTCACTTTGGGCTCCTGAGCTGTGAAATTCAGTTTCTTGGCATAACATAGCCTTGTACAGCACAGATTCTCGATGTTCTGTATTCTTCAGAACTGGGCCATGTCCTTTTAACTTAGTGCTGCTTATTTCAGGTGATTAAATACTAAAGAAGAAAATGAAGGTTTTATTTTTATTATAAACATATGACTAATAATTTTGGTAATTTTTACATTTTGTCCATTAGCACTTTAAACTAAGGGCCTTCATTTTCCAAAGTGACTAGTGATTTGGGGGGCCAACCTGAGATAAGGGCCTGATTTGCAGAGGGTTGGTGCTCAGCACTTCCTGAAAATCAGACCCCTTCAAGGAATCTCAATCTGGTCACCCAAAAATGGAGGCATCCAAAATCACTAGTTGCCCTAGAAAATTTAGGACAAGAATTTTAAGATAATTGCTTAGGGAATGTAGCAAGTCTTAAATTCTATAATACTTTGTGTCAGTTTCTTACAACTCTGGTCTCTGCGGGTATAAATTAGCAGAGCTCCATTGAATTAGACTGTGATATTAAACTATTTAAAATATCAAACTGAAATTATTAATTTAGGAATGATCCTAGAGCACTTTCTATTGGATTTACTACTGTGAATAGACACATCAAAGTATACTACTAAGTAGTAGATTGTAGTCATAAGAACAGTAGTAATAAGGACTGCACCCTATCCCCAACACTTAGGGTCTGATCCTGAAAACACTTACTCTTGTGGTTAATTTCACTACCAGGTGTAGTCTCACGGAAATCATAGTAGTAAAGTTAAGCACGTACGTAAGTGTTTGCAGGATCGGGGCCTTACAGCATTGGTCAGGTACTGTACAAATCTAAAATCAACCAACCAACCAAACATAAAAACAAATCACTATCCTTTAATCTATAACAGAGCATGAAGATATGGAAAAAATGGAAGGCACAGAAAAGAAAAATATATTTATATTAATATGGTTTAAAGAAATATGATTAAAAATGGAAATGCTTTTTAAATTTAATAGAATTTTAAACTATTCCCTTTGGAGAGTAATGTTTTAATTATTTTAATTATTAAAAAGGCTGTAGAAAGTAAAAGGCTAGGGGCAGAGAAAAATAAGCATTTTTCTTGATTTGCAGAAGTTATATAGAATGTAAAAAGAACCAACTCCTCCCACCCCCTGCACAAAACTTGAATTAACTCATGGAGCAGTTTTAATTTAGAGATAATCAAGACCTTTCCACTTTCTACAAACACAGAATAACATGTAGGATTACTTAGGCTGATCTTTGAAGAAAAATGAATATGTTGAGTTCTTCAATAAAATAAGTACAAGAACAATTTTTGCTTTTATGAAAAGTATCAATTCCACATGTAATTGCTCAGCATTGTCTAAATTAAGTGAACATGTGGCTGGCGGATGGATGAAGAGGCTCACTGAAGATAATCAGCAAAATTTATGTTTTCAAATAAGGCACAAAACATAAATCACTTCAAAGCGGTCCACCAAATTATCATTTTCAAACAAATATTTAAATCATCATGTAAAAAAAGGCAAAGAAATATGACATGTGAACTGTAAGTTACAGTTCATTGTTTGCTTTTACAAGGTAGAATGGCAGGAAATTATCTCCCTCTCGTCATGCTTTTCATTTTTGATTAGGTGATGTTGCATTATTTGTAACTTCAAAAAGCAGCCATAAAAATATGAAGACCTAAAGTACCAAAGACAATTTTTTTCTATGAAGATGCAATTTCTATGAGACAACTGATTTGTCTATAACACCACATGCTGCAATTTAGGGCACAAACCTGCACACACTTACTCATGCCAGTAACCCAAGTGAAGTCAACAGACAATGCCTGTAAGTAAGGCCTCCTCATGCAAGGGCTTGCAGGAGCTGGCCAATACATGTCATGATATCACTCAGTGCACATCTACTCTGCAGATGGAAGCACGCTTCCGAGTGTAGATAGACACCCACTAGCTCTGCTCAAGCTAGCACACTGAGTGCAAATCCATCCAGACCCTTCGGGTACGTTCTTGGGCAGCAGACTTGAGCTGCCACTCATGCTACACCCAGCGACACTGCTGTTTGTAGTGTGCTGGCTTGAGCAAAGCTAGCAGGTCTATCTACCCAGGCTAGGAAACACGCTCCCAGCTGCAGTGTAGACATACCTTTAGAAATTCATCCCATTTAGTGCTCATAATAAATGACAGATATCAGTTTGGAATTAATAATCACCATTTTGTCATCAATATTTCATCATCATTTTGTTCTGAAGAAGCCACAATTTTCTAAAAGCCACACAAATCTATGTATAATCAATAATAAATGCACCCTTTGCTGTATTTTGCACAAATTATGTTAGGTATTCACTTTAATTATTGCACTTGTACTGGCCATTTATCTATTAGCAGGGCTTGAATTGTGGGATTGTGTAGAGGGACAGAATACTGGCACTTCTCCTAAGCTGCCAACTTGTGCCCCAGAGTCCCAGCTTTTATTTAAAAAAATAGGCAAGTCTCTAGATTTTATATTTGCAAAGAAAACCTTAAAAGCATGAACCAAGTGCAGCCAATGCAGTGATGTCTGCCTGAATTTGCAGAGAGCCTGCAACAACAATCCTGAGAGGAGCAAGCTGCACCATTCATCTCAGTAAGGTATAAATTCAGATGCCAAATGATGATACTTTAAATGTTAACATTATTAACTATTTCACTGTGCATCCGAGCACATAAGAAAAGGGATGGTAGAGCATATTATGAAGAACGGAACACTTTCCTGTGACAGATCATATTGGCACCACAAATGGGTTGTGCTTGGTAAAGATACCACCACTTTTTCTCTCCCATTCAAGAAGGAGCCAAGTCCATGAACACTAGCAGAGCTCAGCTGTACATCTGAGCCCCACTGTGGGGAAGCCAAGCCCAAGGACCCCAGAAAAGCCCAGGGCCATATTTAAACCTCATAGTGGAACAGCCATTTCCAAGGGCCCAGGGGAGCCTTGAGTGCGTGCATGATCATATTTTGAACATCTGCATGATCTACTGTGAATGATATTTCATGCTGGCACATCATCTGGGTGCTCTGTAAATGCTAAAATTTATTTTATTATTATTTATATGGAGAAAGATTCATGCTTATGACATCTCCATTTGGGCCCCATATTTCTTTTTCACTCAGCTGGTAGATGCTTAAGGGTTTAACCAACTCATTTTACATAGAATGCAAAGGTGGGTTCTTTTCTGATATCATGAAAAGTTGTTACTTGGCACCACTGACGGCTTGTCTAAGTTACCATTGTCACTCAAATCCCAAAGGCTTTGCCAGATGACATTTTCTCTTCTTGGAGAAACAGAAAACACCATTGACAGCTATGCAAGTAAGAAAACATACACTGGTACATCCAGCCCTGTCCCAAGCTTTGGACCTGATGTTGCTTAGGAAACACTAAGAAAATCAGAAGAGCTTGAGTCCCATTATTTCAGAGGAATAGAACTGTTGAGTCCATCTGGCTGCTCAGGCCTATATTCTCAATGAAGCTATGCCTGTTTACACCAGCTGGGGACCAGGCTCTTGGAGCTATTATTCCACCACCTTTAAGACAACAGTTATTCAGGCTGGACACTATGGAGAGGTGTATATGAAGAAAACTGTCTGATGTTACTTTTTAGTATTCTGCCTTGTTTCACACCATTGAAGAAAAGGCAAAAACTTCTATTTCATGGTAGAATCTAAGGAGTATGTCAGAACTAGCACTCATGCATCGAGGGTCATTGCTGGCAAATCCATGGCAGTGCAACCAGGTGGATTTTACTAGTCCCTTTCGAGAACTTTTGGTTCTTTGCGGTCACTGTTATATATTGAAAGTAGCTAGAGATCCCTTTGATAACTTCTGTATCTCCTCAATGTACCAGCCAGGAGGAGTATGGCATTTTAGCTGTCATGGTCTTCCAGAACAAGTAGTAAGTGGCAATGGACCTCATGTTCAGTCAGATAACAACTGTGTAAAGCACTTTCAGATCTAAAGCTGAAAAATGTTCTATAGTGCCAAATAACTTGCCACCTATCTCAATATTTCTCAGACCATTCTGATGTTTGACGATTATTGTGCATCAAAACTTTGAGCATAATACCAATCAGTCTGGAAATCCTAGCATTTGATCCTATCCCCTGGCCTAGAAGATTATTTTAATTTTTGCTAATGCCAAAGGAAAAGAAAAGACAGAAAAATCTTTATGTATTTGGCTAGGTGCTACAAAGCTAGCCAATGACATGACAATGCAGTGGCTTGCTTTCCTCTCTGATGGTGTGACAAGTCACATTTGCAATGTGAGAAACTGTCAGGAGTGGAGCTAGAAGTCAATAAAATGATCTTACTAACATTCTCTCAACATACCCAGGGAGTTTTAACTCTAAAAATAGTCAAGTGCTTAGTTGCACAAAGACTAAGTGATGTTTAAGTGGATGAAAATGATTAAAGATATCTGAAAGGCATTTATACTAGTTGGCCATTAGCATGTTTCATTTGAGATCATTCAGGTTTACTTTCAGGCATGAATACTTAACGCGGGGGTCTTGACACTAGATGTCAAGGTGTCACAACCGTTCTGTCCTTCTATCATCCTAAATGGGAGGGGTCCTAACTAGAACTCAACTACATGGAAAGAAGGCCCAGGAATGTCCCAGTATGGAAAAGGTTCAGAACCACTGATCCAAGGGATAAATCCTGGCCAGGTTTCATGGCAGTGGACAAGGGGGTGAGTCAAAGATTTGAATGACTTGGTTTAGGAAGCGGACAGAAGAATCGTAACTACTTGGCTCATCCAGGGGATAAGAGAGCTGCAACTTTCTTGGAGTAGCAACAGAGCTGCTCCATAGTTTGGGCAGGGAATATTCCTCTTTTTCTTTGCCTGCATATCTGCCCAGTGCAAGACCAGCTGTGTGGAAAGCACGCTGGGATGTTGGTCAGGTCCTACCTGGTGAAGGACAGTAGCATGGAGGGTGAAGAGTTAATATTTCCTAAAATCTAATTTGTTTAAAGACAGATTAGTTTAATGACAAGAAATAGTGTTTTTTTTAAAAAGGAGTAAGACATGAGACATCTGTATCTATTTGTATCCACTGTTCATCCCCATTGGCACACTTAAAAAAAGTTATGCATAAATCACATGAAGATCATTCAATCAACTGGCTTATGCTGCTGACTAATTGGTAAATATGCACTTCATAAAAATGTGATGTGCATGCTGACTCTACATTTTAAAAGTGGTTTCTCCTTGAGCTGCCCCTGCTCCCAGTTGTTTCTCCAACTGAGGTTGATTTTCATGGTGGTCGGTCTTATGAGACCAATAATATGTTCTCAAAGAGATCTCTATCTGCAAAGCTGTGAAGACAAAGTGCTTGTTTTTGCAACACCCATTTTAGGGTTTGAAATAGCCCTAATTCCTGAGTGGAACTCTCAATGAGCCAAAGCAGGCAAATGCAGCTGGAGAGAAGGGTCGGGAAGCATCCAGCCTTATGCTTAGGACAGACAGACAAGTCATCCGGCCCAATCAGAAATGCAGCATATTTAGATGTGAAGAAATATCAACTGAAAAACTGAATACAATTGTAAGATTAGCCTTTCTGCCAATGACAGGAGTCACCCACATTAGACTCTTCAGCAGAGGTGGTGGGGAACCTCCACTACTTTTTGGGGGGACACTCTCAGGCCTCGGTGCTCCCAGTCCACCACTCCCTGTTTTCAGGCAATCTGGGGTCTGTCCAGGAGAAGGGAGGACTCAGCTCCCCCCCTGCATTTACAAAGGACTCTGTGTGTGGTCTCCCATCACCACCACTCTCTCCACCATCCCCACAGAGAGCCCTGTGTGAAGGGGCTCTTCCTGATGCCCTAGCAGAGGTCTCTGTTTGTGGTAGGCCCTCCTGACATCACAGGATCCCACAGATGAGGGCCCTGTCATCATCATGTTCCCATTACACCTCTGGCATTTAGGGCAGTGATGAAGCTTCTCCACTCCTGTCTGTTTCTGGCAAGTCTTTCAATGGTTTCCCAGCTGTGCTCCAGGTTTTTCAGCTCAGTTTCCACAGCTCTTCACTATGTTGTTTTCAGGTGGCCTCATTTTTGCTTGCCTTCAGGTGTCCATCTTATTGCTATTCTGGTGATGGAATCAGTTTCCATCCGAAGCACATGGCCAATCCAACTCCAACGCCTCCTGGTAATGATGGTGCTCATATCTTCTTGCCTGCACTGTGTGAGAATAGGATGAATTTATTGTGCCTAGTACTTAATCTAGAGCTGACTGCCAGATCTCTCCATTTGAGGTCTCCTGATCCAAATAAATAAATAAAGATGCTGAACTGACATTAGTGGACATCAGAGCACTTGCTGAGGGATTGAGCAGAGACTCACAGTAGAAGCGGGAGATATATGAGAGCAAATCAATTTATCTCATATCTAGAGATGGGTCTGAACAGAATCACAGAGCAGCCCCCCCCCCCGGTCCCCCCCCCCCCCCCCCCCGCCACAACTACGGGGAAGTTGGACCCCCTATCTAAATAACAATGTAATTCTATTATAGGCTGAACCAAAAACTCCACGTTTGAACCTGAACAGCCCTGTAATTGCGGGATTTTGTGGCTCGAGTTCATCTCTGCTCATAATCCCTACTCCGGCCATACAGTGTGCAATTAATGGAACAGCACATAAAGAGCTCTGATTTCAACACTTATATCCAACCCCACTTACCCTGTGCATAGTTAAGACAATGGATGTATAAATATTGCCAAAGAATATTATGAAATGGTTACAGTTTCATTAGTGTCAAAAAGACTCAAATGAAGAAGATGGAAATATGAGACTCCCTCCTTGTACATCCAATGTGTGGTGAAGGGAGCTGTCCACAATGGGGAAAAAAATGTTCCCAAAGAGAAACATTTGGAAACAATACAATGACATATGGCCATTTACGTCAGCTTTGCTATGCCTCCTAACTCCTTCAGGGTGAAATTTACCCTCCTAAACAAATTCCAAGTAACTGGGTTTTGTCCAGGAGGGCTGTGGGAGGGTATGAAACCTGCCCTCCACACATGGCCAGGCCAGGCCAAAGGGCTATAGAGCGGCTCCTCTTCAGCTGAGATTCTAGCACTTGATTGGAGCAGCAGCTATGTTTGAGAGTGTTGCTCCATAGGCCCGTGCTCACCTGATCCCTCTGCACTAGCCTGACTAGGGCCTGTTTCCTCTGCATTCCCACCATGCAAAGCAGCAGAGCTCAAATGCTGCAGAACGCAAACCCTTGTGTGGGCTTTCTGCAGCAGTGTCTGAGGAGTTCTCTAACAATCAGCACTACACAACCCTCTGAGGACCAAGACAGCAGAGTAGCTAGGGCCACATCAAGAGTTTTGCATGTAAACAGCACATTATGGAGTACACCGAGCATTCCAAGGCCTCCAGGGCATGCAGTTTCCATGCAGTAAGATTTTCCCATAGAATAATATAGGTGCTAAAGTCTTTCTCTACTGAAATCTTTATGTGCTGAAGGTTCTGCAGCTAATTTACGTGATGCATTTTATGACACCTGATCTTGTGAGGTGTATAATCTCCACACATACAAGCCTGGCTCTTGTGGAGCTTGTCAACCCAACAAGTGCAGGGGCTTGTATCATTTGGCAGTTTTTTTAAGCTCTACTAGTACAGATCTTTTAATCTGCTGAGCACAGCTAGTCAAATATTCATCAAATAATTTAAGTGACTCATTTCTAAATATTTTAAAAGAAGTTGCTCCACATTTTTTTTTTTAAAGGATGTAAAGTTTTCATTGACACTATTTTGGGATAAGCTGCACAATCCACTTGCGGTATCACCATTTGTGAGTAATACAGACGCCCCAATCTTGTGCCAAAAAACCCCTTTATTCCATGTTATCATGAGCATGGTACAGTGCAATGGATAGATCATCACGCTAAGTAAGGACTTCTGAGTTCTATTCTAGCTCTTCCACTTACCAACAGTATGACCCTGAGTAAGTCACTTTACATCTCAGTGACACAGTTCTTCCATCTGTATAATGGAGATAATTACACTTCTACAACTTTGTAAAGCTCTTTGAGATGCAAGGATGGAAAATACTATACAAGGGCTAAGTCTTACATATTTGCTCTCTTTATAGATGAGCACATGAGTGTGTACATTATATTACATATCTATTATGTTAGATATGGACCAAATCCACAAAATCATATCTGAAAAATATATGAATACTTCTGTCAAATCATTTGTTCAAAACTAGGAACTCATAATTCCCTGATAACTTCCACATACAAACTGGGATTTCCTGCTGATACACCAAAGAAGATACACTCCACCATTTGACAGTACTTGCCATCAGCAAAACTGTTCGACTGCTAGAGCCTTGTGAAAACACTAAAGTTACAATTCCCCTCACACATTGTGACTTTTACACGCTCTCTCCATTTTCCCCCTGCTAGATCGAGAGTGAATATTTCCCTGTGGGGACAGAGTATGGTAGTAAGAGTGCACTCTAGGGAGCAAATCCTCAGCTGGTATAAATTGTCATAGTGCCATCAGTGGAGACAAATGACACTATCTGAACAAGGACACAGCAACAGGAGGTTGGCTGCGGAGAGGCTGTATACAGGAGAAAATGGGGCAGAATCGTACTGTAATTTAGAAGTTCTGTACATTTGTGAAACTGCTTATTTGTTGTCTTTCTGTATCTCTTTGTCTGTCTTGTCCTTTTAGCTTGTAAGCTCTTTGAGACAGAGGCCATCTATGTTCATGTAGTGCCTATCACAAAGGGGTTCTCATTCTGGCTGGGGCCTTTAGGCCCTATCAGAATACAAATAAACAACATTGTACCATTCGAAACTCCACACACAGATCTTACAACCATCAACTAACTGCATGTCAAAACTTGTTCTTACTGTATCAAGAGCCCTTTGCTTCTGTGTCATCTCCCTGCACCGAGGATAGAAGTGCCACCTACTGCCTGTCTCCCAACAAGTGTATTGTTTATATCACTGTATTTTTGTTTTAAAAAACCTGAACTTAACATTGGCTGTTTTAGAGCCGCACCAAAGCTGAGGAAAAGCTGTCTCTCTTCACATTTAATATTTGGAAATGCTCAAGGGTTTCGGGAAAATATTTTCATGGAATGTTTGATGTTATGAAAATGCTCCAGGGCAGTTAGATTTCTTTAGTTAACATTTCAGAATTGCTTCAGGACTTGGGGGGGGTGGGGGAAGAGAATCGGATGAAATGCATCTACGTTTTAATTTTCCAGATGGAAAATGAAATTCTCTTTAATATTTAAAAGGTCTTTTAAAAAGTACACAGAAATATTAAACGCTACCTGGGCTGCATTGCCAGGAAGGGAAAGAAAACGCACATGCCTAGAATACAAGGTCCTGAAGCGACTCAGCCTTGGTGCAGAGCAGCAGAGTCACTTCTTCTCAGTGAAGTCCCCTCTCCCAGCAGAGGTAGAGTGCTGCATGTCTTAGCCAAGTATTTGAAATGCTAAATGGAAAAGCAACAGTTCACTTGGGCAATTCTTAATCACATCTCTGATGGATTGTGCCAGGCCCTTGAAAATTTCAAGAACATCCTCCATTCTTGCATCATTTGCAAAGGCCAGACACAATGTGCTTCCCTGAGTGCAGTGACTGATGTTTCCTAGTGCCCCTAGGTCACATGCTACTCCAAACAAGCAGGGAGAAGGTGGGGTCAGGTCTCCACCTCATCTCTCTCCTAAGAGGGCAAACATGCAGCAGGGAGCGGTCGGCACCGTTCCAAGGGATGCTGCATAAATGCTCCCTCTGTGATCCCTGGGGTTCTCAAAGACAGTCTCCCTGGCATCTCTGTGATTGCCCCAACCAGGGCCAGCACCTTTAAAACACAATTTTGCCCTCTGTGGGCATGGAAAGGTTGGAATTAATGCAGTGGGAGAAAGAATGCAGAACACCCGTGCAGGGGGTCTACACCTCCCATATGCTGTAGAGGTGAGCTCTGCTGAAGCACCATCTCCCTTAGCATGGAGGGGTATCTTAGCAAGGGATGGCTTGAGAGATGGGGTTACACCCTGTTGGTGCTATACAAATAATGAAACAGAAACTCCAAGTGCTCTTGCATGCTGTGGGCTGTCTAAAACGGGTACTCCACACTCTACCTTGACTCTTCCTGATCTGATTTAAAGTTGTAGTGCTGATCAGTAAAGTCATCAATAGACAGGGGCCTAGCTATTTAAAATGTGCCTCTCTGATTCCACAGCCCACTGTGCCTGCAGTGAACGGGAATGCTGAAACCGATGAAGGATAGGTTGGAATTCTCATTATCTGGGGACTCAGCATTCTCAGGAGAAGCCCTTGACTCTAGAATTCCCTACCATCGAAGATTAGGATGAACCCCATCTTGCCAATAGAAAGTGTTGAGGATTCCAAGGCTCCAAATCACCTTGACACACAGGGGCAGACGCCTTCAATGAGAGGGGTGATCAGGGACCTAGCATTGCTACAGACCCACATTTTTAGGCAAGTCACAAACTCTTTGTGTCCGAGTTTCCCCAGCTGTAAAATAGGAATTGGGAGGTTTATTTAATTAACACTTGCAAAGTGCTTTGAGATCCTCTGATGGAAAGTGCTATAAGAATGCAAAGGATCATATGAGAGCAGAATTTGGCCTGCCCTAGAAACTCAAAGTCTCATATTCAGAATTTGTGGCTGAAAACTGTTAATTCTTCAGTTCTTTTAAAAATCAGATCTTAACTTGGCAATGACTTCTTTTTCATTCCCATGCAAGATTTTAAAAATAGGACTGGTGTTTCCTTTAATTAGTACTTGATACAGTATTAATATTCCTATTTATCTTCTACACGCCATATGGATTAAATTCTCATTACTTTTGATCTTAATACTTTTAGAATATGTAAATCAGCAGACAGACACCCTTTTTAAAGCAGTGTTTGCACACTACATCTATTATTGCCTTGGGCAATAGAAAAATATCTGCATTGCTAAAATTCCAAAATTGTGTGGAAATCTTAAAAAATCAGACATTAAACTGATCAATCTCTACAAATTAAATAATGACCAAGTAAAATACAGTCATTTAGATTCAGATGTACCTAAAATGTGACATTAAAAATGGACACATACTAGGGTCAAACATATACATGAAAAAGGTGAATGTAGTTAATTTCTGGGAAGAGAAGAGTGTTTCAAAGACTAGTCTAATTCCACATGGGAAACATTTGCACCATCTAAAACAGAAAAATACTGTAGTTTATTTACTCTCATACATTTTTTAAATATAAAATTCTATGTTCATAGTTACAGAAGCTAAAATAATCTTACATCATGTTTTATTGCCCCAACATTACAATGCACTGTTCATGAACAGATTTTCATGGGCATATTTTTCAGTTTACCCGAACAATACATTTAAATAGAGGGAAAACATCTTAATAACACAGAAGACATGCAAAGAGCGGCCCAGAACAGACAGAGATGGCAGAGCTGGTTCAACATCTGATGGTGTGGGAAGGACTCAGATTCAGAATTAAATTGACATGCCAGCTGGGTAGTGTTTATAACCATGTGAGTCTGAAACAGAAGCCAATCCTAGTCAATTTAGCATATAATATTTCTATAACACATACTAAAATATTTTCAGCTATGACGCTTTAACTTCTCTCCCTACAATATGCTGCTACAGTTTATTGCACAAGTTCTATGAACTTATTGAAGGAATGAAGAAAATATTGTTATGGAAAATGCCCTGGTAAAAAGTGTAACGGCTTCTCAATGCCAGGGAAGACATCTTCAGTGGAGTTGGGCACTCAGGAGTCAAATTGTCTCCGTTTGTTCTCTCTCTCAATTTGTGCTTCTATTCCCTTTTTGGGGCCTGCTCTAATCTGCACTGAAATCAATAGGAGATTTTCCATTGATGTCAATGGGCTTTGGATGAGGCCCTTTATTCTGATATTACATAACTAACCAGTCTGTCTTATATATAACACACATATTTTGCATTTATCTTGTTTACTGTAGGTGTTTGTACTCCTGAAACTTGAAGGACTGAAAACTGGTATTTATCCAAAACTTATTGGCAAGTGCAGGTAGCTATTTCTTATTCTTTACCCTGCTGATAACCTCAACATGCTTCCATAGGGGTCTGACATGGGTGATTTTTAATTTTTTTTTGATAAAATAGATTTTTGGCTAAAATGCCTTTTTTCCAGTCTCTAAAGATATTCACAAATTTGAATCAAATTCAACATCTGTTTCAGCCATAAAAACACTAATTTTTTTAAAGTAGCAACATTTTAAAATGTTTCATTTTGATGTTTTCATTTTGAAATGTTTTATTTAGACCATTTCAAAATGTTTCAGTTTGACCTTTTGTTTCAAACGGCATTTCATTTTCAATTTAGACCAATTAAAAAAACCCTGAAAATGGCTGACTCAAAATGAAAAATATTAGTTTCAAGTTGACCAATACATACTGGTTGATTCAAAACAAATTGAACCCCCTCCCCGCCCCCAAAAAAGTCATTTTGAGTTGACCTGACCTGGCACATTTTGGTTGATTCAAAACAATATTATTATTATTATTAAATTTTTGTTTTTTTTTAGTTTTCCAATCTGATGAAAAATTTAAAGAAAATTTGTTTCGGTTTGAATTGAACCAATTCCCCCCTTCCCCTCCTCCAGATTTTTCAGATCAGTCTCCAAACCAAAAAATCCATTATTTGCTCAGATCTAGTCTGAACTAATGTAGGGCCTGAGTCTGAGATCACTTATATCAGTTTTAAATCAGTTGCACTTCTTTGCCTTCACTGAGATTACTCCAGATTCATACCAGTGAAAAGGTCTGGGGATCCTTCTTCCAGTGAAGTCAAGGAGAGTTTTGCCAGTACGCAAGATGGAAAGCCTTATTCTGTATGGTGATTTAGGCTAAAGGCCTGGTCTACAGTAGGGAGTTATACTGACATAGCTATACCAGCAAAATCCCTAGTGTAGATGTAAAAGTCCTTTTGCTGGTACAGCTTATTACTTTTGTGGAACTAATTTATGCTATAAGAGAGTTCTTTTGCTTGTATAAGTCGTGTCTACACTAGGAGGGTTTGCTGATAAAGCTACACCAGTAGAGTTCTACCAGCACTCTTTGAGCAACTCTACATTTAAAACGCTGTATTGGTGCTCTCCTGTCGGCTTAATGAACCCACCTCCCCAAAAGGCAGTAGCTATGTTGGTGGGAGAAGCTCCCCCACAGACATAGCGCTGTCTACACGGAGGTTAGGTCAGTATAACTATGTTGCTCAGGGGTGTGGATTTTTCACACCCTTCAGCGACGCAGTTATACTGATATAGGTCTGTAGTGTAGACCAGACCTTTGCAGTTTAGACCAGGTTTAAATCAGACAGTTCTGTGCATGGTAGTGTACCCTATTAAAAGATTGCTAATTTTGCTGAATTATGCCTGATTTTTTTTAGATGCCGCACTGTCTAGGGTCACAGTTCACACCACAACATTTATTTCATAGAAATCCATAGGCTGAATTCATAATTGCATAACAAAGAGGGTACAGACTGGTACTTCAATCCCTGAACTACCCACTTTTCTGATAAGCATGAAAAAAGCATAAAAATATGAAACTAAATTAAAACTCTCCAACATTTGATTTTATAGAGCAAAAATAGTAATTTACCAAGGCATAATTAGAAGGAGAATTCTATTTAGCTATATGGTAATTGCACATTCTATAGTGTATATAATTATTGTGTTTAGAATTACTAGGTGACAGAAAATTTCAAGTAATTTGAATTTGCCCTTTTTAAGTGTCATAATGACACTGCAGGGGACAATGCAGAAATAACCACACAGTTATTACACTATAATTGTTTTGTGTATGTACGCCACCAGTAACTGCTCATTACTTTTCTGTTTTACAGGTATTAGGTTATCTTTGTCCTAAGCATGAAATATGTCAAACAATTTTTATGACTGTCACTACACTACTATGCATTTGCCGATATTGTCAAGTCAATTTATTTTCCAGGCCTTAAATAAGAATCCACAGCAATACTGTAAACTGGATGGCACATACTCAGGCAATTACTGCCATGAACTTCAATGAGACTACATGTGTGAAGAAGTACTACTCAGCATCGGTAAGGCCATGTCTATACGTACAGTGGTGCACTTTGGGGTTCCGACCCACAGTTTGAGAACTGCTGCTCTATGCCAACAGGAGAGAGCTCTCCTGTCAGCATAAAAAAATCACCTCCTTGAGTGGCATAAACTATGCTGGCGGGAGAAGCTCCCCTGCTGACATAGCGCTGTGCACACAAGTGCTTATGTCAGTGCAACTTATGTTGCTCAGAGGGTGGAATATTCACCTCCCCAAGCAACATAAGTTTTGCCTAGATCGGCTGTAGTGTAGACATAGCCTAAGGGTTGCAGAATCAGACCTTTAGGCATCAAATTTCAACATCTGAATATTGCACCTGTTATATTCAACAAGAGGGGGTGTTGCAAAGAAGGCCATGAAAATCTTTGTTAATAAACCAAGGATCTCTTTGCTTCTGAATGCACAGCTCTGTTCTCTAGTTAGTTCACAAGTATTTCATATCAATGGGATGCAAATGTGATGGTTTAGAAATAAAAGAGTAACTTGCACATAGATGAGGACTAAATAAAAAGCCCCAAAGCAGTAATATTTAAGAACCTATATAAAACTTTTATCCTGTCCCTTTTGCTATCACTTTTAGACACAATGTTCCCATAATGGTGGTAGAATTCACTGTCGCCTTTGCTCCAGATAAGAGACTCTCTTTTTCCATACATGAAACACACACAAAATTTGCATCTTAGTTTACTGTATTTTAGACAGTTGACCCATCTGGAACCCAACCACACAATCACATGCAGGCAAAACTCCACTGCCTTCAATGGAGTTTACCCTTCATAAAAACTGCAGGATCTGGATTTGAATAGATTAAAATTGGATCTTCTCTATCTGGAATTACCAGTGTCTATGAAAGCCTCTTAGCTTCCTAGGACTCAATTATGCTTTATAGGCCAAACAGAAAAAGGTATTGTGGTGCTATTCCACGGGGCATTCTGACTGGGAAGCAGAACGCCTCCTGGAGTTGCAGGGTGCTTGGTGGACTCCTTATCCCACAATCCATACAGCTGGCAAGTTGAGCGTCACAGCCTTGGCCCAGCTTCTTGCCCTTCACCTTTGGGATTCTCTATGTCCCCAGTGGAGTAGGGAGAGGCCAGTGCTTACACTCCCCACAGCTCAGAAGATGGAATGCTGCCTGGCCCTTATACATGCCATGCAAGACAAGGACCATTTCCTAAACACCTGCTCAACCTCTACTTCTTTGCACACTCACATAAGAACCAGGCACAACCAGGGCCCCATACATTAACTACATCTACTGTTTTCAAGGAACTGAAATAGTAGCTTTTTTCATGTGTCCTTTCAAGCAGGCCGACTGTTTCATTGACAGATCACTTTGCAAGTCAGGATTGGAATGTGCATAACAAAATGTACACCCAAATCCCAGTGCACAAGGCTCAGCCCTGCTCCTAGTTTTGCCATTAGCTTATATGAAAGGAGGCTCGGGCCTATCCCACAAAAACTTGGTTTGTACAATTTGGTTTTGTTTCAAAAGGTCCATGAGGGGAAGGAATCTGGACAGAAATCCAGCTACAATTATTCACAATGGTTATGTAAAACACACTCAGGATGTCTATCTGTGGCAGCAACATTTTCAAATGTTTGTGTTTTTTGTTTCTCATTTGTTGTTCTTCCCCTATGTTCTGATGTTAATGTGAACAAAGCCAAACCAAACCAAGCATTAGTTTAACTAATGTAACCTAGATACAGAGGGCCAGATTTTCAGGCCAGCTAAGTTATGCTTGATGCAGAATGAGGGTGGAGGGCAAAGTTAGGTGTAATGGGCCTGATTCATGGTTGCTCTAAGGCATCTCCAGAGAACAGCCCCAGAGCAGGAGGCCCTCACTGCCACATGTAGAGCCAGCTGTGTGCCTCTGTCCTACTGCTCTCATGATAAGAGCTGCTAACGCAGGAGCCATTCTGGGGCAGGCTGGTGGCATGTTTGAGCTGGTCCTACTTCCTCGCTATTTCCCAGCAGCTACCAGACCCCAAAGGGTCCTCAGTAGCTGGATGCAAGCTAGGACAGATCTGACCCAGTATCGGGGCAAAACTGGCCCTCATCAGCTCCAGAATCAGTGAACACAACACTCTCCTCCGTGCATGCATATACATACACACACTCTTCAGTCCCGGTCTTGTGAATTTGGCCCAATGCCTCCAACAGCAGGGACAGCATAGACCTGAGCGGTGCTTGCTACCCTCTTTTACAGGGTACCATAGACGTTTGTGCTGCACCAGCCCAGTTCAATTGGCGAGGCCATAGCCCTGTATTCATCCTTCCTCCCTGCTTCCTTAGGAGTGTCTGCTCCTGCAACCTGTGCTAGACACCCCTGGTTCTTGCAGATCAGGAACACAGACTGGGATTGTGCCTGTGATCCCCTGTACAGAGACACAAAGGCTCTTTTCGTATCCTGCCCTCCACCCCCAGGTCTCTGTGCAGGCCTAGGTACCGTGTAGCTGTTAATCTGAAAGTAAAATAAAAATGAACACAAGCTATGCTTTCAGGGCAAATACTTCCCTGCTTAGGACCATCAGCCAGGTGTCTCTAACCAATGGCAGTTCATTTTCAGTTCTTCACTGATTAGGCTAGAAGGTAATAGAGACAAAGCAGGAATAAGAGAAGGGTGTTGGCTGCAGAGCTAGAGTGATACGAAGCATCTACAGAACAGAGAATAGGTCAGGGTAATCTATTTTCACAGGTGTCATGAATGGATCCTGAATCTTCCTCAGTGAACAGGCCTTTCCATCACAAGAATGACACTGGCAACATCAACACCCCTCTTCAGCCCAATAAATCCCTACTAATGAACAAACAAAAATAATGCCCCCAGAACCCTGAAACAAATCAACCAAAAAGTAAATACAATTTAAGAGCCCCCAAATGTCTGGCCCAATCAGAGTTCTTCCCCGCAGACAGGAGAAGTCACATCATGCATATTTTAAAAAAGTACCAGGGTGCTGAACAAATCACAAATGAGTCTTTCATACACACAGCTTCGGATTTGCTTGGGGCTCTGGACTGGCTGGTTTGTTGCTAAGGATGTGAACTAGTATGTCTTTGGGAGCCTCTCCAGCACAGTGGTTTAAAGCCACAACTTTGCCCCATGAATCAACCCATGAGGTAAGGCCCATGTATTCTGTTCAATCCACTAATTACTTCATTAAAATATTAGGCCACTGAAAAATATCCATATTCTAGAATTACAGAAGCTAGACAAATAGCAAATTGACTATGTCTCTTCTTTGTTACTGCTGTGCTCCATGGAGCTGGTCTCAATCACGTTGAGCCATAAAGCGCTCACACACTCTACTAATCGTATTGCCTGCTGGGTGATACCAACAGAACAGTACTATGCTCATCAAAAACATTGGAACTATAGACTCATGAGCCTTTACACCCGGTGAACACATTATCTACAGCCATATGGAGAAACAGACACTTCCAATAGCTCTCTGTGTGCTCTGTGGGCAAACTACCATTGGGGCAGCTCTAGGTTATGCTAGGAGACCAGGGTGGTACATAGCAGTCCAAAGGGCCTGCAAAAGTAACCTCCTGCCTGCCCTGCATGCCTCTAGGTAGTCTTGGCTGGAGCCAGTGATCTGGCCCAGCACGTGTGATGCCCAGCTTGAACCCCCCATAGGCAGCAACTCTATTAAATAAGCCAAAGAAGAGCTTTCTAGTGGCTCCTACAGAAAAGGCTGTAGTAAGTTTGTATCACCGAGAGAAGCTGCTCTTCTATACATCACAGCTATGAGCCAGAGTTTTCAAAAGAGCCCAGCTCCCATTTAGACACCAAAATAAATGACTAGATCTTCAAGGCCACTCAGCATGTTGGGTGCACGTGGGGTGCTGAGCTCTTTTGAAAACCTAGCCTTTATTTAGGCATGTAAATGGGAGCTGAGCTCTCTGGATAATCTGGCCTCACTTGTGGGTGTTGAACTTTTGAGAATCTGGCCCTGAGCGCTTTTGAAAAGGTGGCCCTTATTGCTCATTTATTCCTTTGTCAGCAGATGATACTTCCAGCCCAGCCAAATGTACAAATCTTTAATCTTCAGTAAAAGGAAGGTGGGGGGGATCGGCAGGTGCTACTCAATAGAATACAAGCCAGCTAAATTCAATGTGCCCCTCTTGGAGAGTCCTCCAAGCTCTCCTCAATTTCATTTTTAACCTCCGTCCTCACACAGATCTGTGGTGGTTTGTGTGGTGCACAGCTGACTGCAGAGAGGTACTGTTGGGGCAGTGAATTAGAAAACTGCCTGGATCACTGCAGGAGTGACAGGGCCAGGAGGATTCCTATCCCTCCTTTCCACTCCCTTACCTCAGTAAATGTGACTGCCACTCTTCACCCTGCTCTTGTCCCAGACTACTTCCTGCCTTACTTACACTCCTCCTAATCAGAGCCCTCTCTCCTAGGGTCTACTAGGTCTCAAGAATTCCTATGCCTTGGGGAGAGTATCTGCCACCGCTCTGTTGCCAGGCTCTTGGCTTTATGTAAGCTCTGCCTGTTCCCTCAGACGTGAGCATGCTTTCAATTAGAGGCTGCCTCCTAGCCCAAATCTCTCCCATTTGCCACTTAATTGCCTGATTGAGCCCACTTGGCCTAATTCAGCTCTCTCAAGGGACAGGGTGGGGAGTATACCCATCACACACACCTTTTCCTTTAGCTCTACATCAGCTCTCCTCAGCTCTCCATCTGTTCTTTTCTTCGCTCTTCTGTTTCTCTGCATAGGTTTCTTTCCTTGGTGGTCCTTTTCTTCTCTCCCTCCCCACTGCCCCTAACAGCCTGCTGGCTTGTTTCTCTCTTGTGGCTGTCTGTTTCTCTCCTTTCCTGAACATGCTGCCTGGTTCCCATCTCACAAGGCATTACTTTCTGGTGGAGGGCTTAGGTCCCACTGGTGTCTCCTGTCTCCTCTCCTAGTGACAGCATCAATGCTACTGGTGGCTCTAGCCCCTGAGAGAATCTTGTTTCCTCTTCTCCTCCTTATATAACTGGAATCCTTATAGTGGTGGCAGCTAGGCTGGTTCCTCCATATTTCCAGCTGCTTTACAGGCATCCAGGTTCTTCTTTGGAAACATGCAGCTGGAAACAAGGCAGAGAGGAGCCAGCCTCATGCGATGTACCAGTTATACCTGCTCCTGTATTTTCCACTCCATGCATCTGATGAAGTGGGTTCTAGCCCACAAAAGCTTGTGCCCAAATAAATTTGTTAGTCTCTAAGGTGCCACAAGGACTCCTCATTGTTTTTTCTATGGACTACCTGTGATCCATGAACTAGTTATAGAATCTCTGTTGCAAAGTGACTGAAACTTATTGCTCTTCTGCACCTTTTTTTTGTAGACGAGAAGAGGGAAGGAGAGTTTATGAACAGAGACTGATTTTCTGCACCTTGCACTATGACTGCCTTGCCTGTGTCACATTGTATAGCAAGTCTACAGCCACACTCTGGATCCAAACGTTTATAGTTTGAATTTGATTATGGTGATCATAATCATGCCCCTTGATTTACATGCCCTGGAACTTCTCTGCAAGTTGCTGTCTGTGCTGACCACTTTCAAGTGAGTGACTCTGTACAGACTAGAAGCTGCCTGCTAATTTAGAGTTTCCTTTGTTTTATATAGTGAAGCCTTGTTGGGTACCAGGGTGAGGAATTTATCCATGCTGGGCCTTAAACCAACTATCACAAGGCCCAAAGCACCAGCTCTGGCACTAAGCTGAAATAGATGTCAGTGTTAGTAACACTTCTCATCCCTTTGCAGGATTCTGTTTGGTTTCCCTTTAAAAGGATTCCCTTTACTACAGTAGAACTTAATGATCACAACTCTTCAAGAGTAATATTGCTACTAGTTTTTTTAATCAGTTTAATATAATTCAAAAATGACGTACAGAAACACAGCCAACCATAATCTAATGGAAAGCAAAATACAAGTGGTCTTTATGTCTGATAATATACAAATGAGAGATGAGCCCAAAATGGAATCCTATATATAAGCCTCCCAGTGAAGTTTGGGGAAGTTTGGATTCTGAACTTCACGTCTCAGGCCCATCGCTAAAAATAAATAAACAACTCAAATGCTTTTGTTCTACAAACACCTCTTCTACCTGTTTTAAACTGCAACAGCTGGTTATCTCAATATAGTTTGAAAATGACATCCGTAAATGCTGAAACTCAAATTAGATCACACTGTGTTTTTGTAGAGCTGCAGCAAGCTGTTTGTTTTCCTGGCAAATAAGCTCTTCAAAGCTCACAGGCTTATTGCCATTCTTCCGATAGTCATGCTCTTTATCTTAACTAAGAAAATGTGGTAAAGAACAGTCTTAAAAAATGTACAAAAAACAATCATGCCACTTAGCTGGAGGGCATTTTCAGTGTTTGCAAACTCTGGAGTCCACAAAGATGCTGAAACAATGCACTGACCATTTCCTTCTCCTGGGAGTGAATGTTTTTTGCATGTACGTGAGGCAAACATGGAGACAGATTGGTGACTGTCACAGAACCCGAAAGAAGACTAGATAAGAGGCAGTCTCCAAAACAGCACTGTACAGAGCTTGGTCAGGCCATAAAATCAGGGCCCAGATCTCCTGACTGTCAACCCTATGCTTTAACTGCTAGACTGTGCTCCCTAAAGAACACCCCTGGCACCATGACTGCCTTCAACAAAGCAGTCACCTGGCCAGAGTCCCTAGTGAAGAATGGCAGAGAGTTGTGAAGACAGTTGCGGACCTTTGAAACCTTTATTTATAGCACTTGTCATGTGACTTTCTGGCAGAGAAACTAGCAGATTTCTGAAGCTCAGAAAGAGGTGATAATTGTCTCATTTGTCACTGTTAATTAAATTTTTTAATCACCCATGAATATAGAGTATTTCCATTTCCCAAAAGATTGTTTTTAAAACCTCACCATTAGCCTGCTGTGACCGAACAGTCCTACTTGTGGAGGGGATGGAAGAGGAGTGTTAATAGTGCCAGTGGAGATGGACAGCTCTCAGAGTGTGCATCTGCTCATCCTATACACCTACGTAGCTAGTAGATCCTAAGTGTACATAGAGTGTGCTACTGCTGATCCATTTGTAGAAATAAACAGATACGAATAGCTTATTTGAAAGACCCCAATTTATTTAGGTTGTTTTTTCTTGCTGCTCTGTTCAACAACTTCCGTTTAACTAAATGTAGACTCATGGCTTTCCAAGGCTGAAAACTTGGGAAGAGGATTTTCCCAGGGATCTAATCAAATTCCATAAAGACCTTGACCACAGGATGATTTTCCATGTTATCACATCAGGTCTCCATGTTTTTTATAACTTCTTTGGAAGGGATTGAGAAAGGAAACCTTTATTGGATGCATCCAAGAATTTGTAGCATGATACAGTGAATGCTGCCTGTCCAAAAAGTGTCTAAACACACTTTATTTTGAGATGATACTCAGAATCTTTTGTAATATCACTCAAGCACTAAAAGACTTTGGTGTAGCACTGTTTTGGATTGCTGGGCAGTAAGACATACGCAAATAACAAGACTCTGAAATTTACTGTTGTGTCACTATAAGCATAAAACCAAATTTTAATAATTAATTAAGGAATAAATAACAGAATTAGACCCGTTTTGAATTTTGACTCTAGAAATTTTTTCCTTAGGGCTTTGACATTACAGCTTTCTCAGTGGCATTCCAATCTCTAGTACTTTCCTTTCAGTATGTAATTATATGAAGTCCTAAAGTTTTCTGAAGCAAAAGCACTGAAGAGTTCTGCATTGTTTGCTTCTTCGCAATGTGAATACAGTATTGTGCAAAACTTTAGTAAGTTTATTTTTTTTTAAAGGGGCTCTCTGTGCATATACTCAAAACTCTTAATCATTGTACATGGTCAGGTAAAATGTACTCAGATACTAAAGCAGAGATTTTGTTATTTTTACTGAATAGAAAGAAGCTGGTGATTTTTTTAAAGAAGGAAATGCATGTGTAAGTAAATTAAGCCTATATAGAGGCATAAATATGAGGTTGTTGTATTTATTGGACTTAATAGAGTGTATATATAAAATATTATACAAATTGCAGAATGGGAAAAATAATACAACAAAGTCATTATCATCAATCATAAGGAAACATGATTAAAAGAAGCTCAGGTCTAAGGTGACTAACAGACAAAGAAAGCACACAGAAAGGCAGAATGCAATTTTTATAATTCCTACAGCAATAATAGACAGTGCTTTACAAAACCATAAAAAAGAACTGAAGAGAAATTAATTGAAAGCTACAATATTTGAATGAGTGGAACCGTCATGTGTGACATAGTCTGCTGTTTTGGAGCACTAGCAACAGTGGCTAAGCTTCATAGGAAAAGCTGTCAGAGATTCTCAGAGAATATTTAAGAAAACTTTGAGCAATAATAACAGAACAGTGAGGTACAGTATGATAAAAAGCTTAACCACCAACAAAGAAATGGCAAAAAGAAGTACTTAGGCAAAGCTGTGTGTCAGGGAGGGAAGATGAAGGAGACAGAAAAAGTAAGTATACTGGAAGCTGGAGTGAGAAACACACTGCTAGCCATGATATTTTATTGGGAAAAACCTGAACCTTTACTAAAATATTGTTGTGTGGTACTATTACATGTTGATTATTGAACTTCATTACATTTAATTCTTATCTCATCAGTTTTTTTTGTATTTTAATGAGAGATTTACTTATTCTGCTTTATCACAATGCAGTCTGTACTAATCCAGATCCAATATGTTTACACCACTAGCAATAAGAAAGCTGTCTAAAGGAAACTATTTCATCCAATTCACACAGTCCCATATATGCTATTCAGTTGTATCCCATTTTAATCTCTCATATTTGATCCTAATCAGCATTGACTACAGGTTAGATCCTTCTATATTCAAAGCAATAACAATAACCAATCCACAAGTAAACCAGCCTGTAATGAAATTCACAGCCCAGGGCTAAACACAGAGCTAACATGTGTTTAACAAATCAAAGCTTGTATTTATCATTTGTCACTGTTTGTGTCTTTGTTTTTTTCTCTCTCTCTCCAAGAGACAATTAAGAACCCACATTGTGAAAGAGAAACTTCAGAACAGTCTGACTTTTTTTTTCAAAATTGCTTGGTACATAACATCTGCAAAATGCAATCTGGACATCACACCACTGGTACGTAAGACTAGTAGCAAAAGGGTTAATAATAACTAGTAAGGTGTGAACCAATTCAAAATACAAATCCCGAAATGTAGTCCCAAACCAAACCTTAATATGAAGTTGGGGGGAAATATCAGCTAACCTTATAAAAACTAATTTATTAATATTATGTTTGTTGGCACTTCTGGGTCCCCATTAAGACTGGAAGTGGAAGCGCTGAAATATCTACCTAGGTATCTGCACTCCATCCAACCCCCTAGTGTCTGAGCACCTCACAGTGCTTCTGGCTCAGTTAGAAGCAGGAAGAACCAGAAACCTCATAAAACTAAGGATTCCCACAAGATTAGCTGACAAAGGCCCAATCCTAGGGTCTCTATGCAGGTGCAGGGGCCCATCCATGTACAACACATTGCACACTTGGAGCTGAATACTGTAATCAAAAGCAAATTGGATAAGCTTCCATCCAAATCTATACAACTGGAACCAAATAACACAACTTTTTGAGTCATTCATCATTATTAATAATGACCCCCTTTTTGGTGTACATGTATGTCTATTTTTGGTTCATTTACCTGAGAGGTGCCTTGAAACAAACTGGGCATGTATCTTTCGTCTGGATCACATATCATTACAGCTTATACATAAAATCTATAAGCAACAAAACTGGAAATCCTATTTATGTCTGTCATGTCTAGAAGTGTGCATTTGGCACAGCGGTCAAAGACACTCGTGATCCAATAGCATGCCGTTTTAAGAGAAAAGGGTGTTGTATCTTCTCCTACCTCTCCCCAGCCAGATGTTGGACCAAACACTAGAAGAACACAGAAAAATGTGGTGGTGGTGTGGGATAATCAGCTGAACATGAGCTCTCGGTGCAATGCTGTGGCCAAAAGGGCCGTTGCAAGCCTTGGATACATAAACAGGGGAATATTGAACAGAAGTAGAGAGGCTATTTTACCTCTGTATTTGGCACTGGTGTGACTGCTGCTGGAATACTGTGTCTATTTCTGGGTTCTACAGTTCAAAAAGAATGTTGATAAATTGGAGAGGGTTCAAAGAAGGACCACAAAAACAAGCCAAAGAGTCTGTCTACAAGTTCAAGCAGGAAATATTTGGGGGAAGTTCTATGGCCTGTGTTATGCAGGAAGTCAGACCAGATGATCACAATGGTCCCTTCTGGCCTTAGAATATCTGAATCTAGTAACTGCATCATGTATTCCTCTCAACAGATGGAAATCCACTGTAGAACCACTGTATCACATCAAGAATTCCTCCAGTGAGGCTGAGACAGCTACTTGAGCAGTACCCCATCAAAAGCTTCTTCTCCATATTGTGGCATACAGCAGGAGAACACAGTGGAGACACAGTGGAGCACACCTAGTTGTGCTGTCCGAAAATCTAGCTGGATCATGCCAAATAGGACCTTTCCCAGCCATGTCCATAATATCCAGGGTGACCCATGAGACTGCTGTTATTTTCTTCATGACAGAATCATAGTCCTAGCCCTGACATGCAAAGAAAAAAGGCACATGGAATTTTTGAGCAGAATCAATGGGATTCTGCTCTCACACAAGTGAGTCCATTGACTTGAGTGGAGTTATTCCTGATTTACACAGATGTAAAATGAATCAGTGTGTGTCTTAGAATTAATGAAATTCTTGTATATCACCTTTCACCCAAATGGATTCTAAAATGCTTCACAGCCTTGGTATATTGGGATCACTCTCAAGGTAGAATCTGGTGCCACACTACACAATAGTGTCTTTGAAATGTATCCAAATGAAACCAAATAGGAAGTTGAGTTAGGCAGAATGAATTCAAACCTGGCCAGAACTCTAAGATTAATCCTGTAACTCTTACAAAATGCACCATGGCATCTTTGATTAAAAGTGGTCCACTCCAGACCTCAATATTACAGCTCCTCTGGAATACAGCCTGTCCAGGAACACAGTGCCTGCTAGCACCATGTTGGGACCTTGACTCTTTGTGGATTCAAAGGGAAGGAAAGTGAATCACTAATGCAGGATGGAGTATTCTGGTTGTTGTGTTTTTTTAAAGCCACGCACAAAAAGAAGTTAAATATGAGAATAGATTTAAACTTCTTCTGTGATATAAATACATTATAGAAGTATGAATACTATACCTGACTTAAACATCCTGTAACATACAAGAAAAATATATCAATTCAAGATGTCATTCTAGGATTCAGAATGGCACTTTGAGGATGGTAGATGAAAGACTATTCTTAATATTAAGGTCTAAAAGATATTGTAACTTGATTGTTAATGTTATTTTGTAGGGATTGTAAATTTCAAAAAGTGAATTCCTGGTTCAGTGTTTATAAATAAACAAACATCAACACAGAATTTGTAATGTATAGCACCTTTCATTCAAGTACTTTATGCAAACTATTATAATTGGCAAAAACAACGAGGAGTCCTTGTGACACTTTAGAGACTAACAAATTATTTGGGCACAAGCTTTCGTGGGCTATAACCCACTTCATCAGATGCATGGAGTGAAAAATACAGTAGGTAGGTATAAATATACAGCACATGAAAAGATGGGAGTTGCCTTACCAAGTGGGGAGGTCAGTGCTAACGAGACCAATTCAATCAGGGTGGATGTGGCCCAGTCCCAACAGTTGACAAGAAGGTGTGAGTATCAACAGAGGGGAAATTACTTTTTGTAGTGACCCAGCCACTCCCAGTCTTTATTCAGGCCTAATTTGATGGTGTCAAGTTTGCAAATTAATTCTAGTTCTGAAGTTTCTCGTTGAAGTCTGTTTCTGAAGCTTTTTTTGTTGAAGAATGGCCACTTTTAAGTCTGTTATTGAGTGTCCAGGGAGACTGAAGTGCTCTCGTACTGGTTTTTGAATGTTACAATTCTTGATTTGTGTCCATTTATTCTTTTGCGCAGAGACTGTCCGGGTTTTGCCAATGTACATGGTAGAGGGGCATTGCATGTACTAACTTAATTTTAAATAAGTGCTTAAGACTCATGGGATTTATTATCATGAAACCTGTATAGTTCCAAACAACCACTTTTGTGCTTTCTCCCAAGCTGCTCCTCATGCTTGGAAGGAGTTCCCTGTAAACATCTGCAAAACTAACTCATTATCCCCCTTTGCATCCTTTCTTAAAACTCTCCTCTGCCATGATGCCTACAAAAAACATGACAACAGTTAGGCTGCTGGTGTGCTGAGACCAGTGCCTATCATGCTGGCCAATGCTGTCTCATTGTTTCCTTGTACTCCCCCGTCTGTCTATATCCATCTGCTGTCTCTTGTGTTAGACTTAGATTGTAAGCTCTTTTGTTCTGAGTTTGTACAGCGCCTAGCACTGTATGGGATCCTGGTCCATGACTGGAGCTTCTAGGCACTACGACAATACTAACTGATACCCTGCTGATGCCCTACAATGATTGTGTTACTGCTTCAAAAGTTCATGCACCAAAATGTCCATATTAGGGCTTGTATATATTGTTATAATGTGTTAATGAACATGATGTTAAAACACAAGTTAGCACTTACTGTAGACTATCATGGTTAACACTATGGTGGACCTGAGGTTAACCAGGACTGGTTGATACAATGCAACACATGACAGTCTTTGTCTAGACTGAATGCTAAATTGTGTTTAAGATCATGTTAGTTAACACTGTGTCCTTTTCCAGTGCAGACAAGCTCAGAGACACAAAGACCTCAAGGATTGGACACACAGAGATGAACACAAACACTCTGGAAGACTTGACATGGATATTTTGACCAAGACTGACATGCTTATGTTTCTCTCATAATTGATTGTCCCTCTAACCTACCCACTGCTTTCACTATTGATATCTGAAGTCATTAAAAAAATGTGTTTAGATAGCTTACTCCTCTAACTTTCGGAAATGTTACTTGGATACCAACCCGAGTAAGAGTTGATAAAAACAGCAGCATTTGTTTACATACAACAATTTTCATCTCAGCTACATCGTGTGCATAGCAGCACCATATAATCCTTATTAGCTTTTTTGCTTTTCCCAGCAAGGGCAATCACATCATCTGCAAACAACAAAACAAGGAGAACAATATCCTTCATGGCCCCATCCTTTAGACTCTGCTCAGCAAAGCTTCCATATTTTCAGTTAGGGTTTTGCCTGAGTAAGAGACTGCAAGATTGGGAAACATAATAATAATAATTCCATTTCCTTCTGGGATCTTGACCTTACACTAATGAACCCCCAACCCCCAACCCCACTCAATGTGTTTTCCATACACAAACAGAAAAACATGCACTCTCAGTCTACTTGACTCATTTGAGATTAAAGAAAGCAATGACAGACATGAGAGAGAACACACAGTGCCAGTCTCACTCTAAGACCCCATCCTGAATGGTCTCTCAGCCCTGCCTCCCAGTGGACAAGCAGGTAAACCTTGTATATTTAAAGCTGCAGTACACAGAAAACAGAATCTTATTTAGAGCATCACATAATTCAGAGTCAAAAGATTAAAACAAGTGGGCCAGTTTCTGCCTTTGGTAACACAGGAGTCCAACAAGGGTGCAGCCATTTAACAGAGCCAAGTCTGGCCCATTCTGTCTGAAAATGGAGGTAAGGCCCAGTGATATATAAGTCATTGAAAATAAGGAATTGCTTAGAAAATACAGCCTATATTTTAAAATCTTGCTTTATTTTCTGTTTAGAATGGGGAATGAGTTATCACCTGTGTAACAGCAGCCTTTTGGTAATGGCATTTATCTCTTCCTTAACCCACAATGTCCCTTACCAGACTGTTTATGGTACTGTTTGAGAAGGCAGACTGCAGCTGTCCCCTTGCCAGTGACCTTGTACATAGGCAAGTACCTACTGCATTTCATTACCTCCCTTGAGAATGCAGAAAATAGCTGCCCTCTTTACATGCAGCAGACAGCCACAGACTCACATTTTTCTCCTAGCCCAGTAAAATCATATTTTACTGTCAATTTTACAGAAAGAAAGAGAATCTATTAAATAAGAGATAGAGAAAAAATAAATACTGTGGTGAAACTATTCAAAAGGGGCCACTGAATTTAGGCATCCAACTTGAAACTCCCTGGCTTCATTTTCAACAGTGCTGAGTACCCTAGTGCCCCTTAGACTTAACAGGGCCCCCCTACATTGAAGAATCTAAAATCAGAGGACACTTTAGAAAATGTTGACTTCTACAACACCATGGGCAGCATGACTAGATGGGCATTAAGCTGAGTTACAACACAGCCGGCAGTTTAACTCAGAACATCTTCGAACCTAGATATGTTTCGACATCTCTGACAAAGTTTCAGTATCTCAGACAATAGGGTGAGGAGAATGGCATAAAAGAAATGTATCCTATTTCCTTCAAGAGAGTGTATGTGACTAGAGACTCTTCTCTTATATTCTGTTTGACTTTTGAAGCACAGGTATCCATATCTCTATTAGCATTTGAAATTACATTATCTCCCAGTCAATAGATAAATACTATTAGCATTTTCTTTTACAGACATATTTCCTTTTCATCTAGAAACTCTCTTTATATTTATTCTTAGTCCAGCCATAGCTAAACATTAGTCAATTCTCTCTCCAGGGAGTACTTTCAAACACTGTGTTGGGGCTGAGACATAGATGGCCAGGAGTTGGAGTCTAGTTAGAGCAGGAGTCAGTGTTGGGAGTCAAGCCAAGTGCTGGAGTTGAGCCAAGGCTCAGGAACAAGGCAGGAACCAAGAACAGGTCATTAAAGCAAGGTTCAGGAGTCAGGCAAGGTCCAGTGTAGCAGCCAGGTACAGCCCAGTTGCATGGACAACTTCTTGTGCCTCTCTTTGGGTTTAAATAAGAAGCCCTGACCAATCATGGTTCACAGCATTCCTACAATCAGGCCCTGATGTAACTTCAGATTTCATGGTATCTCCTCTATTCAGCTGGCTAGTAATGAGCTGTGGAGTAGAAGCAGGGTGTTGCTAGTTAACAGGGAACTCTATGGACTCAGGTTCGAGAGCTACGGGACCATGACACAATGCTATTCTCCAGTCTCTCAGGAAAATGTCACTACTCTGCCTCTAATGTTACCTTATTGTGACTGAAATAATCAGCTTCTGACTATCATATTAACTGGACTCTTCTCCCAACCTTACCAATAAAGGATAATATCAGGGAGAAATGATTCATATAGAAGAGATTGGGCAGGATCTTTGGCCCTGCTGCAGCCCTTCTGCACCACTCTGGTGTTGCTAATGGACTATAAGGCTGGCTTTACTGTCTGGTGGAAGCTCCCGCCACGCTCCCCTGCCCTTGTAGGGGGAATCCCTGGGTCACACAGAGCCAGCATAGCTTTGAGGGGAGACTTTCAAAGGCACAAAGAGGAATTAGATGCCCAAATCCCAGCAAGTCTATAGGAATTGGGCTTCTAACTCCCCATCTGTGCCTTTGAAAATCTCCTCTTTAAGCCATTTTAGCCTGTGTGCACACACCTTGCACTGTGTGCAGTTTGGCCATAGCTTTAAATATGTTTCTTATAGGCCTAATCCAAAGCCCACTGAAGTCAATGGGAGTCTTTCAGTGTCTACATTTTTGCATAAATCACTGACTACAGACTTTTCAGTGTCTGTGTGGAATCTCCCAGCTCTATCTTTTCCTTGCCACTGTAGTATAAGTGGGAACATCGTAACATACTAGAGAGCCAGGTATCACAATGTGATGACCACTGTGCATGACAAAATTTTATCATTCCATTTCCCCCTTTTTCCCCTTGGGCCAGTCCTGTTTGTAACATAATTCTAAAATGATTTAGAATCAGTTTATAAAATTTGCAGAGTAATGTTTCATCAGGAAAAAAAAGCATCATCATGTTCTTTGGATCACATAGTATATATTGCTTTTTTGTGGATAATAATTTAGATATTATATTCAAAAGTTATAACAAACATATTTACACCATACTTACCCCAAAGATAATGCTCTATATTTGCCATTTCATTTTGGTTTTCATAAGTGCTACAGCACTGGGTGCCTAAAAGACTACATATCATGGACCAAGAGTAAATAAAGAATTCATTGGGGTGTGAAAGCATTTGAATCTCTGACTGAAGAACTATGCTTTCATAAAGCACTGGAAGAGGCCATTATTCTTCAACAGGTTTATTTCTTTAACAGTTATTCATTTAAGTGTGATTTATATCATTTCCAATCTTAAATACCTTAAATGCTTCACTGAGATTTTTATTTCTTTGTTGCTGTGTGCTTGTTCTTTTCACATATTTATTTCTTGAATAGATCAAATCAATGTTTCAGTTATCTCTTCTTCAAAACAAGCTTTTAAATAGGGGAATACCAATCACTGTTATTTTAAAAAGTCAAATCTTAATTATTGGGTAATGGACCCTGAATCACACACTTGCCGAGGGCCTAATTCTGCCACGTTTAATCCCTCTAAGTAATAATTTTACTCCATACCTAATACCATTGATTTCAATGGGACTACTCGCAGAGAAAGGTACTACTCAGTGAGATTTGGGGTGACAGAACTTGACCATTAGTGCTTCTCTTAAGAAGGTATAGTGCAATGAAAATATTTTTGTTTGACAGGTTTATTGTTAACATCATTTCAAAGTTTTCCACTGTAATGCACACACCTTCTGCAATCTCATTCCACAAATTCAAATCCCCTGGGGACTGAAACTCATAACAAGGGTATAATGAATTCCCAACCTATTGTGTTTATGTAGAACTCTGTATTTGCAGTTGAAAACAACTGTGTATCTATAAAGGATGAAAAATGCTAAATTTGTGTAATTTCCTAAAACATAAGGACCCGATCCTGCCAACATCTATGCACCTTCTTAACTACATATGTGAATAGCTTCATTAACCTCAGTGTAAACATTATGCACATGTGAGTTGGCAGGATCAGGGCCTAAGTGTGCAGAAATATTATTGTAGTACTATTGGCCCTGTAGGAAAAGTGTACAATAGTAATACTGTGGTACACTTAATTGCACAATCAGATTAATTAGCATATATAAAGAGCTCAGGACAGAAAGGCCTCATTTTAGGGTTGCCAACTTTCTACTCCCTGAACCGAACACCCTTGCCCCGCCTCTTCCTCTAAGGCCACGCCCCTACCCTACCTGTCCTCCCCCATCACTCGCTCCCCCACCCCCGGGACTCACCTGCTGCCTGCAGAGCCGGGCTGGGAGGAACTGACGCAGAGCCTGCCCAATCGGTGCACAGCGGGGCATGGCAGGGGTCATTCCCTGGAGCAAGGGGCTGGGAAGGGGAAATTGGGGCTAGGGTGACCAGACAGCAAGTGTGAAAAATCGGGACGGGGTGGGAGGTAATAGGAGCCTGTATAAGAAAAAGACCCAAAAATCGGGACTGTCCCTATAAAATCGGGACATCTGGTCACCCTAATTGGGGCTCAGCGGGGGGAGGGGATGTTTCCTGCCCCTGGAGCAAGGGGCCAGGGAAATCAGGGTATAGCGGGGTGGGGGGAGGGGGAAACAGGTTACCACCCCAGATGGTGCTGGTACCTACTTTGGAACTTGTTCCGGGAGCCAGCCAATTCTGTCCGCCAGGCTCCTGCAGCAGCTGCTGCTCTTCCCACTCCCTGATGGCAGAGGCTGGTTACTGCAGGTAACCGGACTTTTAGTGATGCTGCCAGCTTCCCTTTTTGACCGGTCTGGTCGAAAATCGGACACCTGGCAACCCTACCTCATTTTCAGGAATGGCCTGAAAGCTTGTGTATTAGCATTTAAATTTTGGGTCTGATAAAAGATATCAAACTATCAACCTTTTCTATCTTGAACTGTGGGTAATAATTTATGGCCCTATACTGAACCCTGCATTCAGTGATCTGCAAATACAGCTCCATGACAACAATGGAGACAAGCATTTTGATAAGTAACAATTTCTGATATTGATTTCCTGGAAAACTGGAAATATGGACCTGTTAAAACAGCCTGGGGTTCTTCATTTTATATTTTTAAATTGATAAAAGAAATCACCAACCAAGGCAAGAAGGTATAGATTATCAAACAGAGTAAAAACCACATTGGGTAGATTTTAGCATTGTTGTAGGCTTCACTGTGTTGCAGAATGAACCTCTCTGAAAGCAAACAAATCAGTTGTCTTTCATTCTGCCAGACATAAGAGATTTCATAACTTCCAGTTTGTGATGCTTGCAGCCAATAGGAGAGGGAGAGTTCTCTGATGCCAATTTTGTTACATTAAAAAGGTGTTTTCATGGAGTGATGATCATGGCTCATGTTCTTAACAGAATGTTATCACACCATACTTCTGTCTCCATATTGTACAGAAGTGCATTTAACAATGTAATTTCAAATAAATTGCACATTTTCAGATAGCAAATATTAAATAAATAGTTACTTACGGTATGTTTCCTGTCGTCCAGAGGACAGTTAAAAGAACTCATCAATATATAATCTTACATGCAGACAACATGTATCTTATAAATATTAAAAAAAATCTTCATTACTTTAATATATTTCTTACCTTGTTTTTTAGGGGATCCCAGGGAACTTGATAATCGATGATTTGCAAGTGCAAGGGATTGGCTTATAGGCTGTGAATCATTCATTTGCAGTGAATGCTTTAGAAGAAACTGAGATGTAGGAATCTCATCCGAATCCTTTTTGAATAAGGAACAATGTTTCAGAAACATAAAATAGTATAAGTATTCCACTCAATGAAGTCAACTTTTAACCACAATCTAACAGAAAACAAATGTATATTTTGTATGCTTCATTGTAAAATGTCTAATGCTAGATTGAAGTCACACGAGATTCTTGTGGCTTTTAGCCACGGTAACTAAGCACCTGTGTCATAAACATTTGCATATTTTCCCCCTCTAATTTATTTACCCCATACTCATGCAGTTAATCACAGCATGCACTGTATGCTGATTTCCTCTCATAGTTAATTTGTATCTTTAGAAAAAGGCTATAGGAAGGTATTAATCTGCTTAACATTTCTAAGTACATCATCCAAGGGATTTTGGTTTTTTAATCTTACATATGCTCAGCAGAGTTACTGGCAAAAACTGTACATTTTCTTCATTTCATCCTTTCAACATCAAATGGTAAGCAGCAAAAATTGGATCAGACTTCAAAGACTATGCTGTGCTCCAAGTCACAGAGCGACTCCTCCATTTCACATATTGAATTCGAGTAGGATATCAAAGTGCTACCAAAGAACCTCAGGTCCTTACTAAAAAAGAGACTAACATCTGTAGAAAGTGAAGTGCACAGACAAATCACCTCAGGGAGTAGCTAGCATTTATTCTCAGCAGCAAATTTCCAGCCTTTTGATTCTCTTATTCACCGTACCTCCCTGTCTTTCTACAGAACTAAAGTTTTTAGCAAGCAGGCTTTTGTCTCAAAGACTTCAAAACATCACTAAGTTTCATGTTTAGATGGCTATGCCAAGCAGAACTGTGGACTCAGGAATTTGAATCTGAACTTAATAGTACCTTTTTCATTTGTTTGTCAAGAAAATCAGGCTCTGCAGGAGGAGTCTGGTTGTTGGTTTGCTGCCTAAAAATTACAGTAAAATATAGAGTTTAAATATTGTTATTTTCCTCTGTACTACCAGAGAATTACAGGAACACACAAGTTTGGTCCTAGTGTTTTATTCCAGTTATCTGCACATGATCATTTCTGAGAAAACAGACCAGTCACATTTCCTCTAATGATGAAATTCCTTAATATTAAATACATTAGTACTGAACTAGAACTGAGCAAAATATTTGTCATTATAGCTTTGTTTGGTTGTGTGTGTGTGTGTGTGTGTGTGTGTGTGAGAGAGAGAGAGAGAGAGAGACAGACAGACAGACAGACAGACTAGATTGAGATTGTGAAACTTCTGTGAAATTAGAGCGCTTTTATGAAATGCGACAAGAGCGAACACTAAATGTTTTTCACTTTCAGAAGGCTGTGAAAAGCCACTTTCCCTTGCAAATTCAAACTCAGGAATTCTGTAAAAGCCAACAGGAGGACCAGGTTGTACACCACTCCTCAAAGCCACATGTTCTAGTGGATTAAGCAGAGGGCGGGGAACTAGGATTTCCCAGGTTTTTATTCCACCTCTGCTTGTCTTAATACTTCACACTTATATAAACTTCACCAATATTATTTAAGGCCCAGTCCTGCTTCCACTGAAGTTAATCAGACCAACAAAAGACTCCTTATGTAGGCCCCAATTCATGTGAGCAGACTCTTGAAGCCAATGGGACTCTGCACTGACAGGAAGGTCTACCCACACAGATTATGCTGCATGATCCCTAACTATCAAGCAGATAAATACCACCAATGTCATTTTACAGATGGAAAAACTAAGGCTTACAGTGGTTAACTGATTTGCCCAAAGTCACAGGTCAGGATTAATACCTAGGACTTCTGATTGCCACTAAGGCCTAATCCACTAGACCACAGGACCCTCTGATCTAGTCGCACCTTTTCTGAAAATGAGGCTAATATTAATTACATACCTATCTTTCTGGAGATGAAAACATCTTAAATCCTGTATATTTTCAGACTTCATCTACAGTAAATATCATTGCTTTCATTTTACAGATAGGGGAAATGTATAGCAGGCTGGGTAAGAGATTTGCTTGAGTAACTTCTTGAGTTTTACATGCTTCACTGTGAATAATTTTCAATCCCTCATATTTTGAAAAAATAAAACCCAGGTTTTTTGGAGGGACAAATATCATATGGAACTATAATAAAAATACAGCACTCATATCTGTGAATTTCATTTTTTTGCCACTCTTTCCCAGTTTCACTCAGCTCTGTTAATAACCAAAAATGACTCTTGAGCAGTGGTGCAAGTACAGAGGTATGGTCTGATATGCCGTACCAGTAAGATATTTATAGCTGGTATGGCGTACCAGAAAGACAGAGGATGAGCCTGCTCCCAGCCCCGTCCCCTGCCCTTCCATGGAGCTGCATCTCTTCTGCCTATACAGCAGCCCTGCTGGAGGACAGGGCTGGTGGGGCAGGGCTGGGAACCGTAGCGAGGAAAGGAGCAGAAAGCTGGCAGCTCCTCCGGTGCAGCTGTACCGCCCCCAGCCTTTCCACGCAGCTGCATCTCCTGAGTCCTCCTGCCTGGGGTCTGTACAGCAGAAGTCTCCGGCGCAGCAGGAGGAGGACAGAGCCCCCCCCACCCCCGCACTCCAGGTAACATGGGATGGATGTGGTTCATGGGACGGGGACGGGGAGAGCGCTGGGGCCCAGGCTGGGAGCAGGGCAGGGAGGAGTCACATGCGGAGGTCATGTGCCCCCACTTTGTGTCCCTCCCATGAGTGCAGCGTACTTACAAGAAATGATTTCTACTTGCACCACTGTTCTTGAGTAACAGCAGAACAACATAATGCACTGTTTGAACAGTAATTGGTGATAGCAGCTACATGTACAGACTTACTTTTCAAAAACACCTACAATTAAAATAATTGAAACTGAACAAGGACATGAAATCTTTTAAACTGTTACTTTGAGTACTGAACTTGACACATATCCTTGACACATGTACATCACTACGCAAACACATTACATAACATGCATATCTTATCACCACATCCACAAATGCAGCCTACAATTTTTGGGCTCTGACTTTCAAAGGGACTTGGGCTCATGAGTGTCTCAGTCACTTCTGAAAATGGGACTTAGGCACATATGAAAATGTTATTCCAGGTCCAGAGATCTGATTTAAATTGCAAGTTTTACAAAGCTGTTTGCAAAAGTAATGCCAATTTAAGTAGTTTAAATAAAGCTCCCAAGCAGTGGCAACAAAATGAAGAATTCACTGATAAGTTCAAATGTCTAATTTCTCTGGAGTAGTACAGTTCACATGACCATAAGTTGGGGTTTATTTATTGGGTTTTTTTTTTATAATTTATTCTTTAGAAATTGTTATTTGGAAAGATGACAAAATATTCTACTCAAAATCATACGTTAAATTTGAACATAAATATTTTATTTAACGTACAATATATAACTCAGTAGTAGAGATAAAATGCTACCCATGTTCTGCAACCAAAGAATCACTGGATAGTACTGTCTCTGATAAAAGTATTATACATAATAAACTATCTCAAAATGACAATGAACCTGAGCTGCTTTAAAATAGCATCTAGGCACAACCCTGAGGATTATCCTTAGGACAGTTCTGAACCATTTGCAACTAAGAACTTTGCAAAGTAATGTTTCCCACTCCCGTCCCCCGACAGAAACCAAAAAAACCAGACAGCACTGTTATGTGCTCTGGGAACAAGCCAAAGAGTTTGGCTGTGCTTGTGGATACATAGAGTTCTTTTCCGTGTGTACTACAAGCCAGAATTGTGGAAGGCTTTTCCCACTTTTAGCCTCCAGACCTTAATTGACCATGGGCCACTAAAATCTTTGTAACAGGAATTGATTGGTATACAATTTTCCGGTCTTTTCACAGTTTTCCATGTTCCCTGTTCCTACTAGTTCACAATTCCTCCCTTTCCCTAAAGGTTATTAATAAAGTTGGAATTGAGAAGGCTAAAACTTTATCTTTATTTAAATATAGCCTTTTTAGATAGAAAACTGCTTTCTTTTTCTTTTCTTATGAAAAGGGTAGAATGTGGGATTTACAAGTAAACATACAGGGCCATATACCATTGGAATTCGCAAAACATACCAGGCATGAAATGCAAATGTTGCATTCTTTGTTCAGAATTTTCAGAAAGGGTTAGCTCCCATAATTAGGGCCAGATTTTCAGAAAAATTCAGCTCCCACATAGGCACCTAAATAAGCAGTCAGATTTTCAAAAGAGCTTTGCATGATGAGTGAAGAGCTCATTTAAAAATCTGGCCATAAGAGTCACAGTGGCATTTGCTGGAAGCGACCTTTGGAAAATCTGGCCTCAATTGTGGGTGCTCAGCACTTTAACGTCTGGCATGGAGCTCTTTTGAAAATCTGGCCCTTACTTATGACTAAGGAAAGAAAATGGAACACAGTTAATTACCTCTTCTGACAAAGACTGCAATGGGACTCAGGAAGCAGCACAACAGTAACTAATTCTCATGATGCATTTAATAATATTGGCAAACATTTTCAAAGTTGGGTACTTAAATCTAAGTGGCCTTATCCTGAGAGGTGCTGGGCACTTTCAGATTCCACTGAAGTCAGTGAGAGTTGAGAGTTCTCAATATCTCTCAAAACCAGACCTTTATATTTAGACGTCTAAATATGGATTTATGAGCCTAACTCTAGGCATCCAACTTTGACAACTTTGACCTAGTGGGTAAGTTGTGGGCATGATATATCTTAGGCCTAACCTACACTAGCACTCTAAGTCGATGTAAATTATGCTAGTTAAGTTATGTAAATAATATAACTTAAGTCAACGTAACTTACATTGACTTAAAGCGGTGTCTACCCAGCTCTATGTCAACGGGAGACTCTCTCCTGTCGACATAGCTTCCACCTCTCGTTGAGGTGGATTAATTAAGTAGACAGAAGAGTGCTCTCCCGTCAACTTATCGTGTCTTCACTAGACCTGCTAAATCAATGCCGCTGCATCAATTGCAGTGGCGCCGATTTAGCCCATAGTATAGACAAGGCCTTAATTTTAGTAAGGCTTTTGACACAGTCCCACGCGATATTCTCACAAGCAGACTAGGTAAATGTGATCTAGATGAAATTATTATTAGGTAGGTTCAAAACTGATTGATAACTACTCTTTAGGCACAGTCTTTCAAATGGTTCATTGTCAAACTAAGAGGATGTATCTAGTGGAGTCCTGCTGGGTCTGCCCTGGGTCCGGTACTAATCAATATTTTCACTGATGACTTGGATAATGGAGTATGCTTATAAAATTTGTGTATGACACCAAGCTGGGAGGGATTGCATGTACTTTGGAGGACAGGATAAGAATTCAAAACAAACTTGATAAATTGGAGAATTAGTCTGAAAGCAACAAGATGAAATTTAATAAAGAAAAATGTATAGTACTACACTTAAGAAAAAAAATCAAATGCACAGCTACAAAATGGGGAATAACTGGCTAGGCATTAGCATTGCTGAAAAGGATCTGAGGGTTATACTGGATCAAAAATAGAATTCAAGTCAGCAATGTGATGCAGTTGTGAAAAAGGCTAATATCATTCTGGGGTGTATTACCAGGAGTGTTGTATGTAAGACATGGGAGATAATTAACCTGCTCTACTTGGCACTGGTGAAGCCTCAGTTGCAGTATTGTATTTAGTTCTGAGTGCCACACATTAGGAAAGATGTGGACAAACTGGAGAGAGTCCAGAAGACAGCAACAAAAATGATAAAAGGTCTAGAAAACCTGACCTATGAGGAAAGGTTAAAAACACTGGGCATGTTTAGTCTTGAGAAAAGAGGACTGAGGGGGGACCTGATAACAATCTCCAAATATATTAAGGGCTGTTACAAAGAGGACAGGGATCAATTGTTCTCCAGGTCCATGGAAGATAGGACAAGAAGTAATGTAACCTGCAGCAAGGAAGATTTAGGTTAGATATTAGGAAAAGCTTTCCGACTATAAGGATAGCTGGTCACTGGAACAGGCTTCCAAGATTATGGAATCTCCATCACTGGAGGTTTCAAAGAATGGGTTAGACAAGCACCTGTCAGGGATGGTTTGGAATACTAGGTCCTGTGCAGGGCGCTCGACTCAAAGTTCCTTCCATCCCTTCATTTCTATGATTCTATAATTATGATTCTCTTTTTAGGGGAGAGTAAATTACTGTAATCAAAAGGCCACTGAATAACCTACCTACCCTATGTATTCACTCTCTGAGTAAAATGCTGGTCTTTTCCAAAACTCTCTCAAACAGGTCGGATATGAAAAGACCTGATTCATTTAATTTTTTTTTTAAATCAACCTATGTTTGGCCTATTTTCACATGTAAAATTTTAAAAGTGCCTAAGTGACACAGGCAATTAGGAGCCTAAGTCTCATTGAAAGTCAAGTGGAATTTAGGCTCCTACATCAGCTAGGTAACCAACATTCTGAAACACTCCACTAGGAAAAATTTAGATCACACTGCAGAAATAATACATTCCTAGATGCATTGAACTTTATTCTCCCATGCAGAAAGGGTTATACTTCACAGAGAAAAAACAAGGCAGAATAATCTGAAAAATTCTGGGCCTAATTCTGCTTCCACGAACACCAGTATAATCAGGAGTCATCAGACACCAGTTTAAAACTTGTGCAAGTGAGAGCAGAACCTGACCTCTTGAGCTGTCCCACACTGGTCATGTAAGTCATGGAGCCCATGATTTTCTATCGGACGCGAAAGGCTGAGGGTACATCTACATTATGGGGACTATACTGTCATAGTTATAGTGCCAGTGCTATGTTGTCATAACTCAGTGGTGTAGATCTACACTGATAGAAGGAATTCTTTCTGTTGCTGTAGTAACACCACCTCCCTGAATGATAGTAGCTAGGTCAACAGAAGCACTCGTCTATTGACCTACCTGCATCTACAATGGGGGTTAGGACAGCATAACTAGATCTGCCAGGGGTGTGGATTTTTCATACCCATGACCAATGTAGCTAAATCCACCTAAATTTTAAATGTAGACCAGGCCTGAATGTGACAGTCAGCCACTAGAATTACCAATGGGCAAATGAGGCAATTAAAAAAGGAAGAAGAATATTTTGTTTTTTTGCATCAGCCAGCT
Organism: Terrapene triunguis; assembly: GCF_002925995.2. Lineage (NCBI taxonomy): Eukaryota > Metazoa > Chordata > Testudines > Emydidae > Terrapene > Terrapene triunguis. The sequence continues at coordinate 36,765,658 of NW_020664413.1, read as the reverse complement.
ATCACTGTAGAAAAAGAAGGGAAAATTCTTATTCCAAAGGTTCTTTTCATGGGAAATCAGAGTATGGCCTTTACAGAAAGTGAATTATCCAAGACGGAATTTATGGAGCAATTTGAGAAACCTATCAGGTTTCTGATAGTATTCATCTGAAGGTTCTGAAAGAAATTAAGTGTAAGATAATGGAGTTACAATCAATCCTGTTGAGCAGTTGTCCCTGAAGACTGGAAACCCTAATGTGATGCCTTTATTTTATTTTATTTTATTTTTTGACAAAAGGAATGAATGGAGATTTGGGGATTTACTGACTGGTGAGCACCACTTCAGTACAGGGCAGACGGATTGAGAGTTTCACTAAAAAAAGAGCAGTCAAGCACTTCGATAAGGACAGGTTATGCAACAGTAAGCGAATAGCATTAGGAATGCATGTTAATAAGGAAGGGTCCCAGGGATCAGTAACAGGACCAGTGTTATTTAACACACTAATTAATCATTTGGAGCAGAAGTGGACAGCAAGTCGGTGAAGTTTGCTGATGATACTTTTTTTGATTAGTAACCCTGAGGGCATTCCAGGTGGATTTAAAGACTTAGGGAGATGATAGCTGATGAAACTCAGTTTTGAAAAAGGGCAAGGATTTTGTACTGATGGTTTAAGGACCTGGTTCAATGGGCGTTGGATCAGGTCCTAAAAAGGGATGGGGAAATTATATAGAAAATATGCTAATTACAGTATTGCTAATCTCACAAATTCATAAAACAGATTTTTGAAAATCATAAGTTTGGCTTAAAAAACCCCCAAAATATTTTTAAAACTCGCATAGCTTTTTGGTCTGATTTCTCATTTTGGAACCCTTTGTGGGTATTGCCCCTTTGTACATGGGTGAGCTTTTCAGGAAACTCATCCTGGAATACACAAAAAGTAAACACAAATTTGGGGGCAGCGAGGGGGACCTCCTTTCTTTTATTCCTGGTTGACACTTTCCTACACTATCCCTTTCCCAGGAACTGATCTCAGCTGCCTCCTTCGTGCCCTGCTCTGAGTAACCCCATCACTCCAATGGGAACTGTCTCCAGGCTTGCTCTTTCTGCTAACAGTGGGCACAGCAACAGGCAATCCTGTCAGTATGCCAAACAACAGTATGCCCTTATCTGTAATAGGGTGTCCAGTTTTTATCTCCATACCTTTAAAGTGAATTGCAAGGTTAAAGTGAAACCAATGAAACCAATAGTAATAACAATCCATCTCCGAGACCTACAAATACTGGCTTGGCATACACTTGTGTATAGCCTGCCAACCCAACACAATATGGAGAATACAGGCAAATTGGTAACTATTCTGAATGGCATAAAGGGAGTCACAGGGCACGTCTTCACTACCCGCCGGATCGGCGGGTAGCAATCGATCTATTGGAGATCGACTTATCGCATCTAGTGAAGACGCGATAAAATTGATCCCTAATCGCTCTGCCGTCGACTCCGGAAATCCACTGCGGCAAGAGGCGGAAGCGGAGTCGACGGTAGAGCGGCAGCGGTCGACTCGCCACCGTCCTCACAGCCAGGTAAGTCGACCTAAAATACGCAACTTCAGCTACGCTATTCACGTAGCTGAAGTTGCGTATCTTAGGTCGATGACCCCTCCCCCCCCCCGTAGTGTAGACCTAGCCTAAGAAGACCTTAGCTATACTGCAGGCAACTTGCTCTGCAGGGTGTGCTGTGTCAACCCGAGGTCAGTATCATGCAACTGTCCAAGCAACCTGAGAAAACCAGAGATCATTGTCAACAAAAGAGTGAAATGGCCTCGTAGCACAAATCAAGAAGTGACCCAATGCTGGATTTTGACAAAACCAGGAGAGAGAGGCTGGAAGAAATGAATGCTCCAACACTGGAAGGACAGAAACAACATCAGGATGCAGAAAGAAGTGACCAAGCATAGACTTTGCTAGATAACTGAGAGCTTTATTCCAAAGAAAAGAATTTACACAATTGGAGCTTGAAAGCATGAAAGGAGAGATCAGTGGTGTTGAACCACATGAAAACATATTGACAGAAGCAATGATACAGGATAAACAGGAGCCACAAATGACTGAGGAAATACTGGGGACAAATATGAGTGAAACCTCACCTGAAGAAAGTTTGGGAAATATGAATGATTTGTTGCTTGAGATCATACAGAATTAAGAGACATTGATCACCAACCAATTCTACCATGTATGAAATTTGTAGGCCAGCAAAGACCCAATGATATAGTACAAGAATTGAATGAAGCACTCAAGGAAGCTGTAAGACCAACGAGTATTTGCTAGTTAAATGTATGCTACAGCAACAGTAGCATCTCATTGTCTTAACATCAAGCCTGATGAATGAACCACCAGAAAACTCCAAATATTCCACACCGTCCATGGAAATAAAGGTTAGACCAGAAGATTAAGCTTTTACGCTGATATCAGTCTACTGGATGAATTTGAGAAAAATCATTTGAAGAGAAAACAGAAGTGAAAGGCCCTGGAGATGAAATATCCGCTGAATGAAAGAGATGTGAGAGTGGTAAAGGAACAATGTAAACAAGCTGATCACACTGAGTCATAGGCTTGAAAGATATTTAGCGTGATGCTGTCAGTATCAAGAGAAAAGACCTTTCACGAGAGACCCTAAGAGATTCTTTGATCAGATCAATGTTAAAAGCAGAATAGGAAAAAATAGAAAGTCAATAAATAATGTGGAAGAGTTTCAGTGCTCCTGGAAAGAAATCTGGTCTGAGGATGTACAACATAACCAGCCAGTGGACTGGATTAAAAATGCGAGAGAAAAATTTAAAAACCACACAATAGAAGAATACAGAGGAATATCAAAGAAAGAAGTAGATGAGGTTCCAACAGGAATGAAAAATTGGAAAGCATCCGGACCAGATGGGGTGCATGGATTCTGGCTAAAATGCCTATCTCTATGCCTCTATGGTTGTTTACTTGAACAACTTAATAAATGTTTGAAGAACGAATGTCCAAGATAGATGGTGAGAGGGAGAATCATCCTCATACAAAAAAAAGAAGAAGGCTGCAGTGATTCTATGAATTATAGTCCAATCAAGTATTTTCTAAATATGTGGAAATTTCTAACAGCATCTCTTGCAAAGAAGATCTGGATAGTGCTAGCTCACAATGGAATTCCGCCTCCTGAGCAAAAAGGCTGTACAGTAAACATGAAAGGGACAAAAGACTGCCTTAGGCTGAACAGGAGGATCACAGAAAATGCCAAAAAAAAAAAAAAAACCACCAAGAAAAAATAAAGATGATGTAGATAGCTACCAAAAAGCATATGACCGCGTCCCACAGTCATGTATCCTCGACACACTGAAAATGCACAAGGTTCATCCAAAGATCATTTCTTGTCTGTAGTAATCTGTGGTTAACTGGAACACTCAATCTACCTGGAAGGGACTCTCATTGATGAGGCCCAAATTAAAAGAGGAATTTTTCAAGAGAATTCCTTATGCCATTTGTGGTAGCAATGCTGCTGCAGACATGGATGGTCCATGAGATAAATTATGGTTATCATAACAGCAAACAACAACCACCAGTTAACCATTTGTTATACATTGATGATCTGAAACTATGGATGGACAGAAAAGGAAAGTGAAGACCTGTGTAGAATAGTTTGGTGAAGATATAAAGCTATGGGTTGGCTTACATAAATGTGTGTTGGGGTCCATACGGGGGCAAATTGGTACAATCGAATGGCATACAAGTTAACAAAGGTACTATCTAAGCTCTCTCTCAGCATGGCCCCTACAAACACCTTGCAATCAGAGAACTGTTAGAGTTACACCATAAGGAAGTCAAAGAAGAAGTGAGGAAAGAATATGACAGACAAATAAAAACTACACTGAGGACAAAACTCAACTCTAAGAATTTGATCCCAGCCATTAATACGTGGACAATACATTGCTGAAGTGATCAAGAGAATCAAGAGAAGAAAAAATTTGTCATCCAAACAAGAAAGCTCCTGGCAAAGCATAAAGTAATGAATATGAATCAAGACATGGACAGGATGTACATCTGACAATGTGGTGGAGGAAGAGGTCTGCTCTCTGTGGAGGAAGTAATTGACAATGAAGAATATAACATCAAAATATATGAGGAGTCAGCCAGAGTAGAAGATCATCTGGTTATGATAACATGCAACTGCTGAGCATGCATCCCAGCCCAAGACAGCATAAAAGAAAGAAGAAACCAAATTGCCAAAGAAGGACTTGAAAGATTTACAGAGAAATTAATGCACAGACAGTGGTGGAGAGAGACTGAACCCATTAGTGAATGAAGATTAACGAACTCATGGTCTATAGAAGGACACCTCAAAAAAAATAGACAGAGCGCCTCATTATGAGTGCACAAGAGCAGTCCTTAAGACTTAATTACATTTGAAACAAAATTGACTAACAGAACTGCTCCCCAAACTGCAGAATGTGTTCTAAAGAGCAAGAGCTAGTGGAGCATGTGTTGAACACTTGCAGGAGCCTGTCTGGGAGAGAGTATTTGAACAAACACAATGAAGTCACCAATGGTATGTCTACACTGCAGTTAAAATCCCGCAGCTGGCCTATGCCAGCTGACTCAGGCTCATGGGCTAAGGGGTTGTTTAATTGCAGTGTAGACGTTTGGGGAGCCTGAGCTCTAGAACCCTGTGAGGTGGGAGGGTCCCAGAGCTCAGGCTGCAGCCTGAACCTGAATGTCTACACCGCATTTAAACAGCCCTTAGCTAGAGTCAGCTGGCACTGGTCAGCCATGGGTTTTCAATTGCAGTGTAGACATAACCCAAGTATATGTATTGGAGCCTCTACAGCAAGTATGGATTCAAACACACTATGTGGTATTATGACCACTGAATTGAAAATGCTCTAGATAATGAACAGGCTAAGTTTTTATGGGATTCAACAATTGCCACAGACAAATGGTGCAGGCAAATAGGTTGGACATTGTTGTTGTAGAAAAGAAGACAATTGTGACCATGTTAATTGATATCGCCATACCAGCAGACAGAAGTATAAAAAAAAATAAACAAGAAGAGAAGATAGTGAAGTATGAAGAACTTTGCCATAAAGTGGAATAATTATGGAAAAGTAAAACAAAGATGATCCCAGTGATTACTGGGGAACTTGGAGCATCCCTAAGGATATGAACGAGCAACTCAAGAACACAATAGAAGTGCAAGACATCACAATCAGTGACCTCCAGAAGAGCATGCTCCTAGGTTTTGCAAGGCTTTTAAGGACAGTCAAAGGAGAATGAGAGCATTTGAGCACCTAAAATGCAGGAATTCTGTGGAGGGTTTAACAAAATCCCTGACTACTAAAGTTACAGAGTCATCTTGTGATCAGGATTTATTGGTGAGTCATGGGACAAATTTTAGACAGCAGCTTTCCTCTTTTTATGCTTACATATCTTGTATGGTTTTAAGGCTATTTGTTTAAAAACAACCCCCATGATGTATTAATATTGAGGGATAATAATAAAGTTAATCCTGTATTCCAGTGCTTTATTTACCTGCCACCCGCCACCTTCCCAGTGCCCACTGAGAAGCCTGTGGGGAGCATTCAACACAGAAATAAGTTTTAACTAACTACCTAAAGAAATTCCCTCCCACCACTCATCAAATCCAGCAGTTCCTGGTTAGCTGAAGATATCCCAGAATATGTCATTTTGTGATATGACAGATACCATTTTAGCAAGCTGTAGCATCTTTGGCTTCATAGCATGATATATTCTGAGATGGAAGGTTTTGAGGAGGGCTCAGGTTTTTCACTTTCCTTGATGGGATTAAGTCTTGGCCAAGGCAGGCTTCTCAACGTAAATTTTGCCCATTCTGTTTTGAATTAGATATTATAGGCAAGATTCTGATTGTGATTTGGCCCGTGTGCTGCTCAGGCCATGAAAAGGAGCCAGCTTCTAGCTGTAATTGACTAGTTGAGGATTCCTGCTCGTGGCTGGGGATATCAGAAAGCGGGTTGGCAAAACTGATATATGTAGATGTGCTTCGTTGCCAAATTCAGATCAAGTGCAATTCCCATTGAAGCCAATGTAACCCTAAGATTCTTCACAATCAGAAAGTTCCACAGGCTGCCCCTCAGTTCCATACAGTAAAATGTAAGAACATGCCATTTAAATGACAGGAAGCATTTATGCCACTAATGTATAAGTTAATGTTATGCAGATATTTATACTCCTACTGTGTACAGTAAAAAGCTATTTGTTAAGTAACTAGCAACATAGTCACAATTGTGATATCAATTACTGAGGTCCATGTAAAAAGGTCCTTTGTATTTGAGTACAATTCCTTCTTATTTCAAAATTAGGCAGCTAAATGTAGGAGATATTTAGTACTCAGTTGAAATAAGAAGCTTGTGTTTTTAATAACATTTAAGGTCATTTAATAGCCTGTATTTGCTTCTACTCTGCTCTACAGGCTAAGTGGATAGCCTAAATTCATTTGAAGGAATTTAAGTTTTTAAAAATCTCTACCTACATGTGCCCATTTCTTTTGTACATTTTGGAAACACCATGATTTCCTCAAATATTAGAATATATACTCTCCATTCAGTTATACTGAACTTTTGAATTGACTTCAGGAAGAAGGCCAGATTGTGACACATTTAATTGTATACAGTTGTGTTCCTGTAGATATCATGAACTGAAACTGAGTACCCTAGATGTGATTCTGCTTTCTGACCCACAGAATACATTTCAGCTAATTTTTCATTATCACAAACTACTACCTTAAAAAACCCAACCAACCACCAAATAAAAAGAAACCTAAAGAAAATTTTATTATTCTTCACTTGAATGTAAAGGTATGTGAATCCACAATGAAGCTGCCCTCTCTAGGGATATATTACAAGCTACCGTGTTAAACATCTGAACTGTTATTCATCAGCATTCCTATTTCCTACATGTTTCCTATATGACTGAACAGCCATATGCTTAAAAAAACCCAGTACCCAGTAACAGCCACACATGGAAGTGCAGATTGATTTATGAAAGGTAAATTATAGAATCCAGACTTGCAAGATACTGAGTGCCTTTTATGAAATGGTGAGTACCCCCAATTCTCATTGAAGTCAATGGGGGGGAAGAGGGTGTTGCTGAGAGATTTACAGGATCAGGCTCATAATCTGCAATATTTATCAGGGATAAAACCAAGTATCACCAGAAGTGGTGACATTTTAACAGAATATGGCTCTGGATTAGAGAATGTGTGGATTTTATTGTGAGACTCATAGTGTGTATCAAGTACATTCCTGCGCAAGAGATGGATGGGCAATGTACTCCCATTAGCAACTGTGTTCTATGTGTGTTCTATCCAGCCCAGATTTGCCTCAATGCCTGCTGGTCCCTGAAGCTTCATGAGCCTGAGGGGCTATATAGCTGTGAAAAATACTACCTAAACCAAGAAAACATGTCTACCTGGAAAAGAGAGAGTCATTCCAAAAATAGCCTGATGTAGGGTGGGGAAATAGTCAGCCTGGGATGGGCCTATCGATCAGAGAGACAGGGTGGTGTGGTAATATCTTTTACTGGACCAACTTCTGTTGGTGAGAGAGAGAGAAGCTTTCAAGCTTACACCGAGCTCTTCTTCGGGTCTGGGAAATGTACTCAGCGTGATAGATATGGTGGCAGCAGATTTTTACCACCACCAGCAGGCAGCTGAAGGGATCACAATGCCACTATCAGCACGACTGAGATGACCGCAAGAGAGTCCCACTGGAGTAGCTCGCAAGGGTAGGGAGCTGCACCCTGCAGCCACACACGTGGTGAGTTATGGATCTCCGCAGGGAGAGAGGACCAGCATGCAGCGAGTTGTGGTGGTAAGTTGTACGGAGCTCATTTCCGTGAGCTCTCCCTTTGCCCGAATAGCACTGCAACAAGCTTTTATTTCTTCTTTTTGCCCTTGTCCATTGGACCAAACCTTTCCCTTCCATAAATCAGATTGCTGCACTAAAGAGCATCTGTAGCATTCTGGGCTTGCATGGCCCAGGAGGATGCATGTGGTTGCACCTGATTAGAAACCTTCAATGACACTCACTGTAACATTTAGTACAAATTATTCAATCCAAACCAATCACTAAGTTATCACTGAATTTAACTGAACTGAATGTTATGAGTACAAGCAGAGACATCAGAAGTACGGGTTTGGAGATTTTAAAGGTCACCTCTTTTTAATGGAATAATGCAGTCTACTTAAAGTCAAGTAAGTCATCGGTTTTCTCAGAGAGCTCTATTAAGAGGAGTAGCAGGCTCCTGCTGTGCTGCTAACTGGGAAGTAGATATTCCAGAGAGAACCAGAACTGTCATTCTTGGGCCAGAGGGACAAAGACGTGTCAAAGAGAGGTTCCTACCCCAGTGAATAATCAATGCAATGGCATGGATCACAGCTATAGAAGAGTCACCTCCCTCCTGAACCGCCAGCTGAAGGTAAGATACATGAGGGCAACTGGATGGAGTGAATCAGCTGGTAGAGCTTGGAGTGAAGAAGGTTAAAAAAACCTGCTCACTCAGCAAAGAGGTAGGAACCAGGGTTCAGATTTGCTGTACTCCTAGGCTCTCTGAAGGGGACTTACCGACCTGCCTTTTACTGTTATTGTCTCTACCGTAGATGTGCATGGAGCATTACAGACATAAAAGAAAACCATGCCCCTACCTCAAGGAGCTTCCAATCTAGCAAATTTAGTCACAGGTATGTAGTCCAGTCCTGTGAAATGCTGAGCAGACTCAACTCTCACTGAAGTCAATGGGTGCTGAGGGTGCTGCTGAGAAATTTACAGGCCCACAATCTGGACAGATAACACAACAAACAAAGAAATCAAACTCTGATAAGAGAGAGAACATTGAGATGACTAAACTGGTGGAGGGACTGACCTAGTTACAGGTTTTCTTGCTTACAGAATAACAGGCTCCCAAAGAGACGGCTGAATGATGAGGCAGGGTATTTGTTTTCAGTGCCTATTCCTTTCACCTTGTGTTGTATGGGATATGATTTTTGTGAAAATAATGGACACCAAAGGATTCAACTCACCAATGTTCTTCACAGCCAAAACTGGGGGCGGAGCAGTTGTTCACAGACTCAGCATCAGCTGGGTAACCATCGCTACATTTCAATCTTGAATAATTTTTTCGAACAATGTATCCCCTGAAAGCTAGACAGACATAAGTATGAATAAGAGGAAGCTTCACAATCACTCCTAGACAGAACTAACAGCTTTTCTTATACAGAACAGGCACCCTCCTGCTCAGAGCTGAGTGCTTTTGGCCCCTGTTTAAATAAATGGAGGCCAAAGGCAGTCAGCACCTTGCAGAATTGGGTCCACTTTTAAAACACTGGAAAAATATATAGGGCCGGATTTTCACTTACACTAAGGCCACTTTACACCACTCTGGTAGTGCAAAGAAACTTAAAGTGAGAATAAATGTAATTAATTAGTTTAATGAAAACCAGGCCCATGATATATTAACTAAAACAGTAATAACAAAAAACTATTCAGTTTTACCCACAACTACCAGAATTAGAACTGATTAACATTTTTCAAAATTTGAAATTTTGACTTAATTTTTTGTCAAGTTTTAACACCAAAAGTCACAATTTTTTCTTCCCCTATTTTTCAACCAGCTGTAACCATAACAGAGCTTTTTAAAGATACATTAGGCTTAATCATGTCAAATATCTTCACATGCCAAGAAATGTTTTGAAGTTATACCACCAACGCAAAAGCACACAAGTTAAGCAGCAGGTAAGAAACAGTAAATTAGATAGGAAGCTTCTAGTGCAGTGGAATGACAAAAAGAGTCAGTGGGTAAAATTTTCAAATGTGCTTAAACCCTATGGAAAATCAATAGGATTTTGGCACCTGAGTCAGTTAGGCACTTTTCAAAATTGTAGCCAATATAAATTTGGGCTTCATTCTCTCTAGCATTGAGCAAAGATATTATAACTCCTGTACACAGCACAGGTAAGACCAGATCTTATAAATATGGTGTTGCATTTGAGAAGCAAGAAATTTAAGGAAATTTTAATGTCACAAAGGAAAATAAAATCAAGGGTCTCCTCTCCCCTAGGATCAATATCAAACACTGATTTATTTTAAAACATAAATAAAAAAATGGTAGGAGGGGGTTGACATGAGGAAAATACATACAACATAGTTTAAATACAATACACACACAAAAATGATGATAACCTTCTACTGCACAATATATGAAGCATGGAAACAACATAGGGAAAGGGATTGTTTGTCATGGATCACCCGGGTATAGTAAGAACTAATGGGATGATAACATGCAAAGGAGAACTTGGGGTGAATATGAGGACACATCTCCCAGCAGTGGCCTCAATTAGGAAAGTCTCTCTACTTTAGGAAAGGCAGTAAAGCATCAGGTTCAGTCTGCAGAATCGTCCCACATTGGAATAGGAGAAAGCCCCATCATTTGAGTTGTTGAAATCTAGGCTCTGATGTTGCAATGACATCAGTGAGACTCTGTATGGGCATAGTGGATCCCAATGCAGGATCAGGCCCAAGAAATTTGAGAATATACTGAATGGATTGGTCCTGCACTGGCTAAAGGATGTAGCAGGATGGAGAAGGGCCTGGAGGATTGATCAGAAGACCTACAGATCATTTCCATCTCTAATGCGTATGATTTCTCTGAAATCAGAAATGTGTGTTGATAACAGCTATTTTTCCCAGTATCAGAGGGGTAGCCATGTTAGTCTGTATCCACAAAAACGAGGAGTCCGGTGGCACTCTGAGAAGTGGTGTTTTTCACCAACGAAAGCTTATGCCCAAATAAATCCTTTAGTCTTTAAGGTGCCACCGGACTCATTGTTTTTATTTTTCCAGGACCACTAGGCATTGTCCACACAAAAGAAGACAAAGTCCCTGCCTGGTATAGTTTACACCCTAAAATCCTCACATTTTGGGATTATTCATGGAGTCTCATCTTTCAACATGTAACTACTCTTTTAAAAGCAGCCCATACTGATGTTCTGTTGTATAATAATAAGAGTGTGTTAAAGAAAATAGAAAAATAGTCACCATAATCTCTTTTTAAGGGTTTCCTTAGGGAGAGCTGTAACCTATCCCCTTCCTGTCTAGTTTAATCACAGGATAGCATTAACTGCCTTCTCCTCAACCAGTGTTTCTCAGGAAAATCTATGTAGTCGCATTTTTCTGTGCAATACAAGAAAATGAAAGCCACCTGAACTGCTTGAGCTGTGGTTTGCAGTGCACCATAATAACCTAAATATTTCAGTGCCTTTTGGAGTTTTCAGAATTGCCAGTGTAAGAAGCAGCAAAAAATGCTTTTTAGTGAGATGTCATTATCTTCCACTTAATTTCCACTGAAATAAATAACCATTCTTTTGCAGAAAGAATGATAGAAGTTGGGCCTGCTGAGGTGCTGTAAATACAGCATTCAGGTATCATGAGACTGAAGCACTTTCCTTCCTTAATAAGAAGACTGGAAAAGTCTGCCTATCTGGCAGAGAGGAGGCAAACATTCAGTTGCCTCATGTGATCAGCCTTCCAATCCTTAACTATCTCCTACTGACCAGACAAGAAGCCTACTCTGATGTTGGCTGCAAAGACAACTGGCCAGCAGCAGCTATCTCTACAGAGCTGAAATGTGCCAAATACTGGTCAGTCTATGGACAAGTTTAAATAACAAGGAGCACTGAAAAGAAACTAAAATAATAAAATAATGATAGCAGCAGCAGGTTTGTTTTTCGCCTTTTCTTAAGTCTGAACCTTTAGACTTTTTTTCCTCTTTACTACTATTTTAAAAAATGGAGTGTCACATTTCTTACAATGGCATTTTTTACCCTGTGGATACACTGGACCCCTCTTCACGTTTTTTTTAATGCAATGAAACAATTCAGGATTGTCCTTCATTCACTAAATAAATGGAGCTTGACTATATCTGATTTCACTGTAATAGGCTCCACTGTATTCCTTTGTTTTCATAAATATTTTAGAACTTAGCTTGTCTTTGATTAAACTCTATCAAAGGCAGGTTTCCTAGAATGCTTAGGTTCTGCAAGGTAACAGGTGTGCAATTCCTGATTCTCCTTTGACTCATGGGATAATCTCCGTAGCACGGCAGACCAACATGTTTCCTAGACGTTTCATTCAACATTCAGAGGAGTGCTTCACTTCAGCATTTGTGAAATGGATCCATAATGTTTCCAAAGCAACATACACACAGGGCATTCTACCGAGGGAGGCTGAGAGGTCGGGAAGCTGCTCCATCACAGCAATTTGCATTACTGACTGTGGCTGGTTTTGACACTACGCACTTGGCTCAAAGAGTGTGAAATTAGTAGATTCATGTTGCTAGTGCCCCATGAACAATCATCACATCACTGAAGAAGAATGATTACCAGCTGTCACTTTATTTTCACCTTATGTATTCTCTACCGCAAACTTTACAGCAACAGTATATTCAGTCCTGATCCTTTACATGGCTAATGACAACAGGATTTGCGCTTCGAGCAAAATGGGATGTGAACTGTACATTATCACTCATATTAATAGTCATTCGGTGTTAAATATTATATGTGCCATGCACTTTGGATACTGATGCTCATATAAAATGAGTTTTCCCTCAGGTTCAGCAGATAGCAAGTTGCAATTATTTTTACCTCCAGGACTCTGAGACGTGATGCTTTGCTGGTAAAAACCTTTATTCACAAAGAATTTACTGAGCCATATAGATTACACACAAAGTTGTTCAATTTTGGTCAGCAGAAAGTCCAGGCATTTTCCTGCTGATTCGCAAAGGGAATGCCATGCTACAATGGGCTGTTGAGCACAATGTAGAGAGCAATCAGGACAATCGTAGATTGATGCATAAAACATATAGGCAGGAGGTACGGAAACATTTTATAGCAGCAAGAGAGGATTCATCCTTCTCAAGAAACATCTCTCTCTCTCTTCATTCCTAACCATAAAAGAGCATGTAAAACAGCTACTTACTCCTTACATAGACAGACACTTTCAAATCCTAATCCCATTTACAGTAACAAACAAGAATTACTGTGCCCTTGGAAATGCAAACTAGTCACTTGTTGAAGGGAAGATACCATAATATCATGATACTTTATAGGCTCAATTTTGAAACTTGGGTTCCCAAGTAAGACCTCTGACTCCCTCATTTGTCTTCTCAAATAAGCACTTCCAGTGTTTAAATGTCAAAATTTGAGAGGGTTTGGACACCGTGATTGTCCACTCTTTTACACATGACTTTTACACAAGTTTGATGCCAGCCTAAAACTGTTGTATGGTGTAAGGATATGGAGAATCATGCCCCCTCTCTAGGTATCCAGGGATGCCCATTGTCTCCTGTGGATCTCAGGAGGTTGCAGGTTTATGTAGTACAAAGCTCAGGGGGCAAAACACTTCTCTCCCCCATCCCCCATTCCTTCAGTGGAAGAATGAATAGAAAACTGAGTTTCAACTTGTGGAATTTCTTTTCCCAGCATGTGTTCTCTCATAAAGGGGAGAACAGAGCACTAAATGTACTAGTAAGTATTAGCACCCTTTCTCCAGGGTTGCAAACAGGGCTTATGCTGCTGCTCTGTATTACTGTTTGCACAAAGTGTTTTAGATTACTGGCTGTTATGGTAAAACCTGAGGCACAAAAGCCTGTGACAGCACCCAAAATTGTGGCTGCTAATTTGAACCTCTTAAGTCTAGCAATCAGGCTGGACCAAGTAGGAACAGGTTCACCAAGGAGTTCTGTCCTTTGCTGGCTCCAGCTGGGTGATGAAATAATGCAGGAATAGCCTGCCTGTCCAGTGACCTTTCAGTGCTTTTCCGTTTACAGTCAAAACCAGGAAGTACAAATCTAATGGAAATGTAGATACACTCATAGGGTACGTCTACATTTGGAGCTGAGGGTGTGATTCCTGAGCACTTTTGAAAATCCTAGCCATATACATTTTACATACATATTAACTTAATGTAAATGGTATGTAGTTCTCCACAGTCCCAAAATTTTGCTCTTAGAAGGTTGTTAGTTAAGGCTGTGCAAATAGTTGGTGAGCAACATCACATGGTAAAAAGTTACAAGACAGAAGTAGTTCATAAAGGGATTCTCATTTCTCTTTCCTCCTGAGCATCCACCATTTTGTGTTACAAAAAAGAACTTGAATCTTGAGTTCTCAGTAAAGAATTTCACAGTAAAGTGTGGCATATGGTGAGTGCATGAGTGTGTGTCGGAGGAGGGGATGGTGGCTCAATGGATTAGTCATTTGCCTTTCACCTCTGGAAGCAGAGTTTAAACTCAATCCTGACTAGAGTTGCACAGCATATTCCAGATGGCTAAAGAGGCCTTAATTAACATGAGTTCAGTGATGTCACCTCAGATCTAAGTGAATCGCATGCACCACTCATTTGGCATTTTGGCAGTGTCTGCTCACAAATGAAACAGAGATTAAAATCCTCTCTTAAGTCTTTGGAGAGAGCTGTCACTCGACATGGAAATCCACGCTATGGTGACTGGGAATGGAGTAAAAACAAACAAAAAAAATTACCATTATAATTGTACTTACTTGGTTTTAATTCTAATTCTAAATGTGGTAATACAAATGTAGCTACAGATCCAAAGCTGGTGTAAATCAGCATCACTCCACTGAAATCAAACAATGGCAATACACTGATTTACACCAGCTGTGAATCTGGCTCAATGTAATGTTAAAAGTATTTCAACAAAGTGATCTTTTCCTTATCCTAGGCTTTAAACAAAGCAATACAAACCACAGCACAAAGAAACAACAATACTTCATTTTTGTCTGAGGAACTCAGTTCTTTCACAATATGTTTGCCTTCTCTATGAGGTAGAAAATTGTTGTTATCCATATTTTACCAATTGGGAAACTGAGACACAAAGAGGTGGGTAAGGTTTTGCCTACACTGGGGATTTTAGCCACCAGTGTAAATACACGGATGTAGCTCACATTGTGTGAGCCACTAGTATAGATGTACTGAACAGCTTAAATTCATAAACATGTTACCTATTAGCAAGGGTTTTTTTTCCAGCTCAAATAATGACTTATTTTTGGTGTAATATTATACACATAGGAAATGTATCTTCATGTATACTTGGGTTTTTTAAAAATGTGTTTTTTCTTCCAACATTTCATCAATGGATAGTGAACTGCTTGGGCCCACTGAGATCTCCAGACCACCAGCTCATGTATTTGAAAGGCATCTGTTTATTTTTAAAATGCAAATGTAGCCTACCTCAAAGACTGACTTCAAGAAATGAACAATCTGAACAAGTCAAGAGGTTTCCAATCAGAAGCTGTGTTCCTCCTTTCTATCAGGCTGTGATCACTTGCTGTCAAAACCACTTAAACAATATCCTGGAATCTGAATGAAGTCCCCCCACAATTAAAATGAGCAGGATAATCCTGCAAGAATTATTCAGCCAAATCATTTTTCACACCGTTTAAAGTAATGATAAGGTCATTTACAAAAGAAATCACTGCCTTTGAAATGTTGACTTGTAGACAGAGGACTGCCTGGAGGAGGGCCATAGATAACAGTGAAAACTGGCCTCCTAACACCACCCTTGCAGTCTTTGGAACTGATTCCGATGAAGAGAGGGCCCAATAAGGTTAATACCCCTACTTTGATCTCTGTCAAAGCGTACCAGCAAGAATTAATTTACATTTCAGATGAAAAAGGTTGACAGCATGAAAAGGCATCTTGTTTCTGGTATGTGAATGTGCTGTAATAGATCGGGAATTCTGAAAGGAAGTTCTGAGGAAGCTAAAGGGATAAGCCGCACTGCTGCTTTTATTGGGAAGGAGATGAAAGGAAAACAAATTTCAATATGTGCTGTTCTGTAGAAACATGTAAGCCAAATGCTTCCAAAATTTCAAGGACTGCTTTATTTTGCTATATATATTTTAATTATATGGTTTTACAAATGCCTGACCAGCAAACGCAAGTACTGTATCTCTGTGATCTAAATTGCTCATTCTTTAAAATAATGTTAAAATGACCACATTTCTTTTTCTTGAAATGCAGTCCTTTATCTGTACTTACATTGTAAGCTCTTCAGTGTGGAGATTATGTCTATTTGCCTGTTCAGCACCACACACTTTTATGGTGGCATGGAAGTAACAATAGTAATAGACAGTCTATTTTAAAACCCAGATAATGGTCACACTTTGCAATTATTTGCTCAGCCTTGAAACACAGAAAGACTAATGTGCAGAGATAAACAAAAATGTTTAGAAAGAAGTTTCAATTAGAGAGTCCTAGATATAGATTTCCTAAGGCAGAGAGTCTCACACAAACTGAAGTTTGATTTTCTGAAATAAATGATTATGCACTATGAATTCTAAAGCTGTGCCAAAGATGGGAATAGCTGTAAAGCATGATTAACACGAAGGTGTGCTGTGTCACTCTGAACTCTGTAGTCCTAATGCACATCCATCCAATCTGATCAACACAATGATTTAATGGTTCTGTCTGGCCCTGACATGGGCATATGGTGTGTGCTGAGGTGGGAGGAGTGCCAGGACCGTTCCACATTTGTCTGGGCTACGCAAGGACCAGGCTGTATAGCAGTCTCTGCACTCAAGGGAGCTCTGTCTACTCCACTGGGTGCACAGTGTCACAAAGGTGACAGAATGGAACATGGCTCTGCTTCTGTCTGACCCTTATGTTCCCTGGAGGGAGTGGGAGTGCATAAACAGCACTCCATAAAGGGTTTAGCAATGGGCATACATATTCTGCATGCCCAGGACCTCTACATGGAATTCTGAGGCAGAATGCCTCCTAGCACTCTCCAGGGGCTGGTGCTGTACCACATTGCCTTCCTATGTGCTGTGCATACATGGGACAATCTAGTCCCAAATGACTACTTTAAGAACTGGTACTAGTGCAGACTGAAGGGTCACCTCTGACCTAGCCCCTCTTTCCCCCGTAGTGCACAGGCTGTTGGGTTAGCTGGGAAATTGAGGTGCAGGCTTTCCAAAAAGAGCATAACTGTCAAAAGTCTGTGTTTTGCAATACATCTAAAGATGGATTCCCTGTCTGAAGAACTGGTACTCTGTGTTAAAATGAGAACAATGGAAGATAACAGCACAGGGGAGGGGAGCAAGTGGAGAATATGATTATCCAGTCACTTGGTGTTTGTTGTAACTTGGAAAAACCTTCCCATTCAACAGCTCCTAATTTCACTGAACATACAGCATATAACCCTAGAGCGAGGGACATGCTATTTTATGAACATACAAAATGTTATGTATAAAGAGCCTCGCCCTAAGAGAAATGTACATTGCCTTTCTAATTCTACAGCCAGAATTGTATTATTTTGCCTTCCTCTTGAAAGTCATAGTGATGCTGACTCTCAGGGAACAGGGTTGGGGAAAGGAAGTTAGTTGTTGGATTTATAATGAAAATGGCTTGTCATTAACATTTTGGTTTTATGTTCAGAAGTGAGAGAACATTCAGCAGAAATCTTTTCTTTCAGTTTAACTATCATCTAAGCAAAACAGAACTCAGAGGTAACAGAAGTCACATAATTATAGTATAGGCAATGACTGGACTGAAATGTGGAGCACAGGTTTCTCTGTTGGTACATCTGCTATGGCTCTTTTTAGATCTGTTACAGAACTCCTTCACCCTTGGTTGGAGGGAACAATGGCATGCACAGGTGTGGTACATCATCCCTAGTTTGCTTCATGTTGGCTGCATTTGAAACTATAGCCTCCCTGCTACTCAGTTCAGTAGGCTAGATCTTATATTTTCAGTGCCATATGATCTCTTGCTCTCTACTAGAGACCTGCACCACCCTGCGGGCCTGTTCCTTCAATAATCTCTTTCAAGTTTATTCAAATTCATATTGATATGAGTGCATTGAAGCCTGGCAGGGAATCAGAGGCTTGGCCCAAACTGGAAAAATCAGCAGCAATTAAGAATAAAACCTGGCAATCTGCCAATATTAGGGCTAACCACAAAGCCAGAGAGATGGCATGTTCAGTGCCTATCATCCACACTTTAAGCAAAATGATTCTAGTGCTTCACACCAACTCTACACATGGTTAATACACATTGACTCTCTGAGCCCAGATGAATCCCTAAGAACTCATTCAATGGCTTTTAATCAGTATGTTTTGCTTTCAAAAAGGTATTCACCATAAAAGCTCCAAAGTGCTAGAGTCCTGTCACTGGTGACATTTGATATGGAAGAACACATCATCAGAAGCAGTATTTTCTGATTGCTTTTGTTTGGGCTGTTTACATTTCTCTCAGCTATAAATACTGACATGAAGTTATCCATAGGAAAATAGATATAGTCTGTGGAAATAATGTTTTAATTACCTGCTTGAATATGTATAGCAGCATCAGTTCTTCTGTTCCTTATTTCCTTGTACTTCCTGCGAGCTTCATATCCTCTCCAGGCTAAAAATACAAACCCATGTGTTGGGAATTACATTTATTTAAGGAAGTGTTATAGAGTCAGAGATGTGCCTAATCTTTCATCCTCCCTGCCATAACCACCCCCTCCCACTATCTCTTCCTCACCCACCCACCAGTTGAACTCTGGACTCATGACTGGAGTATAAGCATCTCCACAACTTCAAACGCATCTCCATCTTCCAAATTTTAATTGTCAACATGTGCTCTCTGATGTCACAAAGTCAAGCAAAGACTGTGAGGTGCAGAATCATTGGAGGTCAAAGTTCAATGCAAACAACTGCATCCCTCTAACACCCCACCTCCCAAAAAATAAATCAATAGAGTGAAGCATGATAAACTACAAATAATCAACCTTCCCAGCCCATGGCAGTATTTATGTTATTTGGAATGCAGAGGTACATGCAAAAAGGAGAATGTAGCTATTGCATCTCTTCTGCGTGCTGCACATTAGTCGAGAGACACTGAACAATACTCTTCCTTTGTTTACAGGCATAGTCTATAATAGTAAAACATTTAAACAAAGACATTAGTGCTTACTAAACTGATAACTTAGAAATTAATCTGTAATGTTGGTATCAGTTAGCTGGAGGGAAAAAGTACCACATGTTATTTTGATTTCACAGCAAACCATTGAGAAAATGAATAGATAATTTGCAGGCAATTTAAAATGCCAAGATTGTGCATGAAATAAGGAATATGAATGTTTACCTGACTGAATGGCGACAGCACTATTTTCTCTTCTCTCTTTGATTCTCTTATATCTCCTAGCTCCAAGCCACCCCTTGGTATAGGCCTGCATTACCACCACCCTGCCTATAACTTCTCGCAGGAACAAATTTAACTGTTCTATATGGTAATACTTTAGAAACACCTGAAATGGAACAACAGGTTCAGCATTACATGTAAGCAGTAGAATAAAATCTTTTATACTGCCTCTTCATTAGTATTATTTCTATCTACATTACAGCATCATTGCTAGAAAAAGGTGCTAAATCTTATAGCTAGAATTTCAGAAACCATGTTGTAGAATATATGTTTTTAGTTTATTCCACTAATTACAATCACCCATTACAATGTAAGTCACACAATTATCCCATTACCCCCAAGTAAATCACCCATGACAGCTTGGTCAGAATGCCGCTTTTCTGTATCAGCAATGTTTAAATATAGCTTTTCAAGCTAGAGCTGATTTGTGGTAACATTTTCAATAATGGTCTCTTTCATTAATGTGGCAATTCACTGGAAATCCGGTGGGAGTCCTTAGGATAAACATTAGCACAAAGCGTTCCTCATGATAATGATAAGAGGGGAGAGGGGTGAGTTTATAAATACAATATTGTATCCTAGTTCAGGGGCCAAATCCTAAGGGCCCTTATTCAGGAAACTCCCTTTGGCTTACTTCTAAGGAATGAGAAAGCAATTCAGGATTTGGCCCCATATTTTGCAAAATCAGTCACATCATTTTAAACCATGAACAAAGGCTGCTACTAAAATAGCCCAGAGCAGCTCATCTGAAAGGCAGGACAACTTCTAACACAGCAAACCGATACCAGCCTAAAGTGGTTCACAGATAGCAAAGGCTAAATGGTGGCATTAAGCCACAACCTGCAGTAGGGAGGATTGTGGAGGAGCCCCACACCATGGAGGCATCATGCCTCAGGTGCACCCAGGGGTGGTGCAGGTACTGTGTCACCTTTGGGAGAGGGTTTTATGTGCATCTCTCCTTATGCAGGCTAGGGAGGAAAGGGGCAAGGCATTCCCTCGATCTAGGGAGGCTAGCATCTGCAGCACTAGCCTGGAGCAGCAGTCCACGTGCAGGAGCAGGGGACATTCCGTGCACCCTCTCCCTTTCCCATCACATCCACACAATGCTGGGCAGAATGAGCCACGGCTTCATTAAACCACTCATTAGACACGCCTCGCTGCAGAGAGGACACCCCTGGAGAAAACCAGAAACGTGCCCTACCTTTGTTTTCCCAAGAACCCAATTGTCTAGTTTCGATTTTTCCAAAATAGCAATACAGCTTTCTCTGCTACCAAGAGGGGCCTGATGTGCCTTGAAAGCCAGGTAATAATACCTACAAACACCAAAGGACAAAGAAAGAGCAAGTTAATTGCTACATAAACACACTTTGATTGCAACAGGGAATTATTATACTCCAGCTAAAGAAGTACTCTGAGTATTGTGGGCCAGATCCTCAGCCCTACTAAGTCCCCAGACCCCTTTCCACTAATAAGGTGGACAAAGGTGATTAAAGTCCTAAGTGGGCAGCTGAGGATACACCTGACAAAGGGGAATCTTTGACCCAACACTGCCACCACCTATTCCATCCTTAGGTGCATGAGGAAAGGCCTGTGGCTGGAGTATGCTGCACTCTAGCAATCCCTGCCAGTGTAATTGTCCATAAGGAGATTTTATGAGGCAGTGCCATTTAGAACAGCCTAGACGCTGCACTAAATTTTGCTTGGGAATGGAGCTATTCCACTGAGAGGTTGGGGAGGTGGTAGAAAGCAAAACAATGGAAAGGAATGAGAAAATTAAAAAACTCATCTCCCTCGGGAATCTACAAATATGCCCCTCAAGTTTAGATGTAGCTCTAAATGTCCCGAGAAGTGGGAGAAAGAAAGCACTCCTCTTTCCCTATGTGACACCATTGCATTTGCACTCAGCAAGGCAGCAGAAGTGCTCAAGCTAAGTACTAAAGACAGTTTAAATGGAAGAGGGCTGCTTGCACAGTATTTTCCTTGAAGACCCTTTTTCTTTGGCACTTGCTAGCCTTCCGGCCACCCTGCAAAGCCCTTTTTTCAGGTATTTGGGAAAAGTGTGGGGAGACGAACGTAAAGGAGGTGCTTTGCTGCTGTTACTACTGCTGCTAACTAGCTAGTAATTATTAGTTAGGATTGCGTGAAGAGTCTCTCTCTCTCTCTATATATATATATATACACACACACACACACACACATTTTTATTGATATTATGCATTTTTAATCATTATGAAAGCCTCAAGGGCAATGGTCTGTCACTTGTTACAAAGCATTAAAATAAATACATGATTAGAAAATCAGTCTTATTGTTACACTCCATTATATTCGCCTATGCTACATGTACCTCTGTTTTTTGTATGTATATAAAAACCATGTCTAAAAGCAATGACGTCTTTTTAAAAACGAAGGGCCACATTCTCTGTTGGTGTAAATTGGTGCAGTTCCACCAGAGTCCATTGGAGCTGTGCTAGTTTACACTAGCGGTGAATTTGACCCTGCAACGTTTTAAATATTAGTACTTCTTAACTGTCAGTTGAGCCAACACCTTTTTTAATAGGGAGGAAACAAGCCTAAGTCAGCATACAATGTATGAATTCAAAATCAGACTTTATCACCACCAATTATGGGACCGTATTCAGCTTCATACTTAGCTCTGGTCCCACAGGAAGTGATTATGGCATCTGGAAAGAAGAAGCATAAGAGAAAGGTGCTAATCTGGAACTGGTGTCACACTAACAAAGAGAGATGACATTCTGGCTCCACTGAAGTCAATGAGAGTTTTGCCTTTAACCTCCATAGGTCCAGGATTTCATCCAGTGATCACTCTTTGTGCCTTTAAATTTCTGGAGTAAAAGTCTGTATACACTCAGCAGTCATGCCCCCAGTCTGCCCCACCCTGCTCCAGAACTGTCACCTCTACCACATTTAAACTACTTGGCTGTTAGTCCTTAAGTTACATCTGTGTAGGAGCTCAATTGTTTAGACCAGGGGTGGCCAACCTGAGCCTGAGAAGGAGCCAGAATTTACCAATGTACATTGCCAAAGAGCCACAGTAATACGTCAGCAGACCCCCCCCCCCCACCATTAGCTCCCCCCGCACTCCCAGCGCCTCCTACCAACTGGCAGCCCCACCAATCAGCTCCTCCCCCGCCCTCCCCACACCTCCCGATCAGCTGTTTTGTGGTGTCCAGGAGGCTCTGGGGAGGAGGGGGAGGAGCGAGGGCATGGCAGGCTCAGGGGAGGGGGTGGGTAGGGGTGGAGTGGGAGCAGGGCATGTGACAGAGCCAGGGGTTGAGCAGTGAGCACCCCCGACACATTGAAAAGTTGGCACCTGTAGCTCCAGCCCCGGAGTTGGTGCCTATGCAAGGAGCCGCATATTAACTTCTGAAGAGCCGCATGTGGCTCTGGAGCCACAGGTTGGCCACCCCTGGTTTAGACTCTGATTGATGGAGGGGTGACAGGCCTAGCTAACTGTTCCCCTGAGATATAAAATGAGGAACAGCAACCAGGTGCCCCTTAAGATCCAAGGAAGGGGAAGTGACCAGCGAGAGCCTGAAACATGCAGCCATGTAAGGACAGGGCACAGTCTAACTCATACTAAAGAAAACATGGACAGTTATGGATGATAGAAAACAGGAGAATATGATTTTCAAATATTAGCTTCAGTTAATCTCTAGAGAGCAGCACCAATTGTCACAAGAAAGAAAAAAGAACCACTAAAATTGTGAATTAGGATCAAAGGGTAACAAACCAGTGGCTAAAGCATTGTAGCCAATACTGGAACAGACACACTGAGGAGCTATGCTGATGCATCACAACTGAAGACATGGTTCACACTGTGTAATGAATGGTGGCAGACTATGTATTATTAAAGTACCTTTTTTAATGCAGTGAATTTCTCCATACCAGCCATATCTCATAATTTATTGAGGCAAGTACTTATGAAGGAAATTTAAGGGGGATACCATTTAGCAGCTATGGAGAGCAGTGCTACATTCAGGAGAAAATAAAGGAGTGGATCTAGTTTATTACTAAAGTTAACGTTGTTTTTAGTGTTGTAGGCTGGTTGGTCCCAGGATATTGGAGAGACTTCTGTTGGCAAAATAGACATGCTTTCAAGCTATACAGAGCTCTTCTTCAGGTCTCAGGCCCTGAATGTTGTCAATCCCCAGAAGAGTGATGGGCTTTTGAGCTGTATTGGTGAAACCCAATCAAAACACCCCCAACATTTCCCAAAAGGTATGTGCTAGTTTGCAGCTCCACAACATCTATTTTCAACCTGGCCCACAGTATACAATTTATGTAGAGTTAAATAAGTTCTGTCATAAATAACACTGGATGTTCATGTGATTTATGCATACTGATAACTTACGTTTGTTTTCATACTTCTTTAGAAAGGTTATATCAGTTTCCCAATAATCCATGTATTTTTTATTGTGTGGGGTGGGTTGGGGCATATAAAAGTATAGAATAGTTTTCAGATCGTCTGGCTTTTTTGTAATTAATATCAAATATTCTTTCAACATCTAATAATCTTCTGCGCATTAATATATTACAGTTGGCATCCTAGTAATTTAGAAGCTACATCAGGGTCACATAGTGAAAAATTCTTGGTTATACAGGTTTTTGAGGTATTTAGCTTATGGACTTGACCATACAATTTAGTTACATTATAAACCCTATTACCATCTTATTTAGTTTCCTATACAACTTTGTATTTCAAACTGTTCATGGCTTACTTTCCGCTGCTATCCTTATGAAACAGTATATAGCTGAACTGTAAGTAAAAGCAATGCCACTTTTCAGTACCAAATGCTTTTCCTGAGTGCTATGTTGACTGCCTGCTATTTATAAAATGTTAATCTTGTAAAAAACAACTATGCACTTTATTAACTGAGAGCTGCTGGGAATTTATTTTTGTCTAAAGAGAGTGTTCTATCCATAGTCAGTCTTCTGATGGTTCATAAAAGCTTTGTTTAACTTAACCTGTGCTTTTCTAAATTTGTCAAATGTTCTTACAAAGTACAGCCACTGGATGGAGGACTCCACTTAACTGGTTAAATAAGTTTCCTTTAGTGTCAAGTTTCCTGTTGGAAGCTACAACACTAAACTTTTTTGTTTATGGTATCAAATGTAAAAACAGAAGTGTCGCCATCATAGCATACGAAAGAGCTGCAAGACTGGCAAGTCCTTTCTCATTGCTAAATGCTCTTGTGTAAGAACTTTTTTCCAGAAATGGTCCTGGAGTTTGAATAGTCCCAAAGTTTAAAGGTACTTAGATTTGGGTTCCAAAATTAAAATCCAGGTCTAGAATTGAGGTCTAGATTTTGGATCACCCCTGAAGTTCAGTGTTTGAGACCAATTCTAGTTTTTCTCTTTTTCTGTTAGTAGATATCCAGTCTCCATCTGGTTCCTGCCTCTTTTGTTATATTGTAACCCATGCACCTTCTGGGTGTGGTGTTCTGACCCTTCTAGTCAGGAGTGAAAGTAACTTAAGGGACTTACCAGTATGCAGGGCAGCCGGGGTCCTGAGCAAGGTAGGGAAGGAGCCTCAACCAGAAGGGGCGGGGCCTCAGGCAGAAGGGGCAGGTCTGGGGCCACACTCCCCCAGCCAGCCCTTCAGCACAGCACAGCGGCAATTAAAGGGCCCAGGGCTCCCGGCTGCCGTTAGCGCTACCCCGGGGCTCTGGCAGTGATTTAAAGGACCGGAGCCCCGGGCCCTTTAAATCGCCATTGGAGCCCTGGGGCTCCCGGCCACCGCTGCTTCCCCGGGGCTCCAGCAGTGATTTAAGGGGCCCGGGGCTCCGGCTGCTGGTGTGGTAGTGGCCATAGCCCCGGGCCCTTTAAATCGCCACCGGAGCCCCAGGGCATCCGGCTGCTGCCGGTACGGTCGGCTGTGTAACCAGCTCTTACTGGTACACCGGACTGGACCAGCTTACTTTCACCTCTCCCTCTAGGGGGGGAATGGTGGGAGGAGGCAGGGAGAGAGAGAGAAGATCACACTGTTGTAGGCACCTATTTAATCTGCCTTCATGTACTAAGGCTCACTCCCTGTTGGAACACAGGATTTGTCAAATGAGATCATACAATCAGTTCATCTAATCTAACATCTTGGTTCTGGCAATGGCAAGTACCTGATGCTTTAGAAGAAAGTGAAACATCCACTTGAGTCACTGTTCAAC
Source organism: Terrapene triunguis (assembly GCF_002925995.2). Taxonomy (NCBI): domain Eukaryota; kingdom Metazoa; phylum Chordata; order Testudines; family Emydidae; genus Terrapene; species Terrapene triunguis. Next base: position 36,740,236 of record NW_020664413.1, on the reverse strand, counting down.
TGTGCAATCTTGTACATGGTGGAAGAGGGAGGGCAAATGTGGCTCAATTGAGATACACACCAAAACATCTGGAGGCTATCCAGAGCAACTGAAATTCTGAGAATTTCTAGTTATTGGGCCTAATTCTGATCTCAGTTGTACATGAGTAAATCCACAGTAACTCTACAGAAATCACATACAAGATGGAGTCACTCGGGATTTACTCAAGTACAACTGAGGTCAGAATTAGGCCTATATGGTTTCTAGCAATTATGTAGGGACAAAATTAGAAAGGCCAAGGCACAAGATGAGATCAAACTAGCTAGGGACATAAAGAGTAACAAGAAAACATTCTACAAATATATTAGAAACAAAAGGAAGACCAAGGACAGAGTAGGCCTGTTATTGTCTTTCCCCCCTCATTGAGTAACAGAAAATGTGGAAATGGCAGAGGTGCTTAATTGGTACGTCTACACTTACTTCCTGGTTCGGCGGCAGGCAATCAATCTTCTGGGATCGATCCCGGAAGTGCTCGCCGTCGACGCCGGTACTCCAGCTCGGCGAGAGGAGTATGCAGCATCGACAGGGGAGCCTGCCTGCCGCGTCTGGACCCGCGGTAAGTTCGGACTAAGGTACTTCGAATTCAGCTACGTTATTAAAGTAGCTGAATTTGCGTACCTTAGTCCGAAGTGGGGGGTTAGTGTGGACCAGGCCACAGACTTCTTTGTTTTGTTTTTCACCAAGAAGGTTGGTGGTGATTGGATGTCTAACATAGTGAATGCAAGTAAAAATGAGGTAGGATCAGAGACTAAAATAGGGAAAGAACAAGTCAAAAATTACTTAGACAAGTTAGATGTCTTCAAATCACGAGGGCCTGATGAAATGTATCCTAGAATACTCAAGGAGCTGACTGAGGAGATATCTGAGCCATTAGCAATTATCTTTGAAAAGTCATGGAAGATGGGAGAGATTCCAGAAGACTGGAAAAGGGCAAATATAGTGCCCATCTATAAAAAGGGAAATAAGGACAACCCAGGGAATTACAGACCAGTCAGCTTAACTTCTGTACCCGGAAAAATAATGGAGTAAATAATTAAGAAATCAATTTGCAAACACGTAGAAGATAATGAGGTGATAAGTAACAGTCAGCATGGATTTGTCAAGAACAAATCATGTCAAACCAACCTGATAGCTCTCTTTGACAGGATAACAAGCCTTGTGGATGGGGGGAAGCGGTAGATGTGGTATATCTTGACTTTAGTAAAGCTTTTGATACTGTCTCGCATGACCTTCTCATAAACATACTAGGGAAATACAACCTAGATGGAACTACTATAAGGTGAGTGCATAACTGGTTGGAAAATCATTCCCAGAAAGTAGTTATCAGTGGTTCACAGTCATGCTGGAAGTGCATAACGAGTGGGGTCCCGCAGAGATCGGTTCTGGGTCCAGTTCTGTTCAACATCTTCATCAATGATTTAGTAATGACATAGAGAGTACACTTATAAAGTTTGCGGACGATACCAAGCTGGGCGGGGTTGCAAGTGGTTTGGAGGATAGGATTAAAATTCAAAATGATCTGGACAAACTGGAAAAATGGTCTGAAGTAAATAGGATGAAATTCAATAAGGACAAATGCAAAGTACTCCACTTAGGAGGAACAATCAGTTGCACACATATAAAATGGGAAATGACTGCCTAGGAAGGAGTACTGCAGAAAGGGATCTGGGGGTCATAGTGGATCACAAGCTAAATATGAATCGATAGTGTAATGCTGTTGCAAAAAAAGTGAACATCATTCTGGGATGTATTAGCAGGAGTGTTGTAAGCAAGACACGAGAAATAATTCTTCCACTCTATGCTGTGCTGATTAGGCCTCAGCTGGAGTATTGTGTCCAGTTCTGGGTGCCACATTTTAGGAAAGTTGTGGACAAATTGGAGAAAGTCCAGAGAAGAGCAACAAAAATTATTAAAGGTATAGAAAAGGTGACCCATGAGGGAAGATTGAAAAAATTGGGTTTTAGTCTGAAGAAGAGAAGACTGAGAGGGGACATGATAACCGTTTTTAAGTACATAGAAGGTTGTTAGAAGGAGGAGGGAGAAAAATTGTTCTTCTTAAATTCTGAGGATAGGACAAGAAGCAATGGGCTTAAATTGCAGCAAGGGCGGTTTAGGTTGGGCATTAGGAAAAACTTCCTAATTGTCAGAGTGATTAAGCACTGGAATAAATTGCCTAGGGAGGTTGTGGAATCTCCATCATTGGGGATTTTTAAGAGCAGGTTGGACAAACACCTGTCAGGGATGGTCTAGACCAGGGATCGGCAACGTTCGGCACGCGGCTCGCTAGGGTAAGCATCCTAGCGGGCCGGGCCAGTTTATTTACCTGCTGACGCAGCAGGTTTGGCCGATCACGGCCCCCACTGGCCGCAGTTCGCCGTCCTGGGCCAATGGGGGCGGTGGGAAGCCGCGGCCAGCACATCCCTCGGCCCGCGCCGCTTCCTGCCGCCCCCATTGGCCCGGGACGGCGAACCGCGGCGAGTGGGGGCCGCGATCGGCCAAACCTGCCGCGTCAGCAGGTAAATAAACTGGCCCGGCCCGCTAGGGTGCTTACCCTGGCGAGCCGCGTGCCGAACGTTGCCGACCCCTGGTCTAGACAATACTTATTCCTACCTTGAGTGCAGGGGACTGGACTAGATGATCTCTCGAGGTCCCTTCCAGTTCTATATTTCTATGAGTCTATGATAATAATTAGTTAAAATAAAATAGGAAATAAACTGCAGTGTTGAGTTTCCAGTAACAAACTTTTGGCTGCTAATTTTGATGCAAGTCTGTTGTCTAAATATTTTGAAGTAAAAACATTTGAACTTAGATGCAACCTGGTGCAAAAAGAAATATTTTATTTTCTAAATTTGCCTGTTCCCATTTGCAAAATTCCTGTGTATTGTATGTATTCAGTTATTTAGCACCTAAAAATACTTGACTAGTCACATTTGTAAGAGCAGCAAGACTGCAAGCTAAAGAGAAGGCAATCCCTCTTCAGAAGGTTTTATACAGATACACTTTGAATGGCGTTAATGATAATTATATTTATATAGCCTTTTTGAACCAAATGGTTCCTACATTGCTTTACAAACTATGCTGCCTGATGTGCAAACACATATATTTATAATATTCCCAAACAATATGTTAAAATGGAGTTAAGATTAAGTGTACACATCAGTAATTTAGGGTAAAACAACATTACAAAGAAGTTGTATTTATCCCAAAATCAGGCATTATAAACCTGGGAAATTTAGAGTTAACCTTAAACGTAAAAGAAATCCAATCACACTAAGGTATGTAAATGCCGTGGAGTGGCACTGTCCAATAACCCTATGATTATGATTGAGGAATTTGAGTGTTTGTTGTCCCACATTAGATTAAACTGACCTTTAAATAAACATTTGAAGTTTTCTTTTTGGCCCCCTCATATGATAAACTGCATTTATCATCCACCTATGACTACTAGGTCTGTACTCCGCCCTCTAGCCTATCTCAGAAAGGTCCATTTCTAACACTCCAGACCTCTGAGCAGCTGCACAGAGCTGCCATTTCGAACAACCAAAGAAATGATTAACCCTTTCCCTCCCACGATCAAATCTCTGCCCCAAAGTACACTGGTATGAAGTGCAGAATGGACAATGTTCAGTGAAAGGTTTCAGGTCCAGTATCTAACAACCCATTACGAGGTGATCCCTAGCTATGAGGGGAGATTCCCAACTTTCCAACAGGACACAATGTTTGTTCTTAGCCCTGGTAGGTCCTGAGATATTGGACCTTCAAATCATGACATTTTTGTGCATGTAAAAAACTATAATTTTCAGAGATTTCTAAGTTGTATTGGCTATGATTTTTCTCTCATTCTGATGCCTGTACAGTTGAACACCTGGTTCTAAGGGACTCTGGCTTTACTGGTGGAAAATGTGGAAAAATGTACCAGCAATAATATTTTTAAGACTTTTTAAAAATCCCTCTACAAGATCGCTAAAATAGTTCTTCTGTAAAGGATGTGGCAAACAGGGTCTGTCTACCCTTCAACCTGGGGTGTGGTTCACAGGTCGAAGAGAGACACTCACACTAGCTGTCATTAAGCCAGTATACTACAAAAAAGAGTGTAGCTGGAGTGGCGCAAGCGGTGGAATGAGCTAGCTGCCCTGAGTATGTGTGCCTAAGGTCTCAGAGAGATACAGACTCGGGGCAGCTGGACCTTCCCGCAGCTCACTCTGCCTGCAGCTACCCTCTATTGTTAGCAAGCTAGCTTGGTGAGAACTAACACAAGTGTATCTCCTCAGCCTGGGAAACACCCCTCTCCCCCAGCTCTAGGTGTAGACATACCCATGCAGATTACATGCATGTGTGGTGTGGTGTAACAGTTTCAGTGGTGCTCATTTGGGATGCCCTACATAACTCATGAGTGACTCTGTACGTACTTGCACATAGGCAGTCATTTTTGTCCACCTATTGATTGCAAACCTCTCTGGAGTAAAATTCTACCCTGCAGCTGTTTAACTGTGCACAACACATGGCAAGAGTCCAGGAACACGATCTGGAAGATACAGTAGTTTATCACATTTAATTTACAAGAGACATTTGGGTAGACCGACTAGGTGAAATCCTGATCCCACTGGAGTCAATGACAAAACTCCCACTGACTTCAGTGGGGCCAGGACACTAAAGCCATGTCCCCAAACATCATGTTGGCTGACTCAGAAGGAAGAGTGCCAATAACTTTACCACTTATTACAGAATTTAGGACGAAATATTGGCTTCAATGAATCAATAACTAAACTCCCATTGGCTTCAATTGGATCAGGATTTCACTCTAAGTTTTCCATTCTGAAGTGCTCTCCGTTTGAAAAAACAAACAAACCATAGGAGCTGCAATACCAAACCAGATCTGTGGACCAGAGAGATCCCACATCATCCCACAGTGGATGATTATGGAATAAACTGCCTATATAAGGGACGTTTCTTCCAAAACTACCACCGGAAGCAGGATGTTTTATATTACTTTTTAAATAAGTATCTAGTGTAACTGAGGATGCTTTTAGTATTCATATAAATATCCAATCTATTTTATGCCACTAATCTCTTGTCCTTGATGATGTCAAGATCCCAACAAGGGCAGTCAGGGGCAAGAGTCACAGCAGGGGAAAACCTGAGGCTGAGAGTAATGGTGGAGTTTATGGTCAGGTTGCAGGCCAGAGTAAATACCATGGGCCAGAGACTGAGCCAAGTTTCAGGGTCTGAGCCAGGAGGCAAAATCCAAATCAAGCCAAGGTCAAATCCAGGAATTCAGATGCAAGGAGAAGGAATGGTCATGGCAGCTACAGTAGATGCAAACTGTTGCCTGCACACGTCCTGGAATGCCCCTTGGGTTTATATAGGCTGCTCTCTGTCAAACCCTCAAGGCAGAACGTCCCATGGTTTGAGTCCACAGCAGTTCATGGGAAGTGGAGTGCAAGTTGGTTATAGCTTCTCTGGGATGGCAGTCTGGAGATGTCAGCTGCCTAGGAGCTCTACAAGCCCAGGTTCTAGATTTGTGGAGCCTTATAAATACCTTGTGGAAATCAGTTCCACAGTCTGATTTTTTTTAAAAATAAGTATATCCTTTTCTCAGTTGTAAATGTGTTGCCTTTTAATTTCATTCACCTGTTCTTGAATTAATGAATGAGATTAGACAAAAGCACATATTGAGGGGACATGGTTTGAGGATTGCATATACTGATGAAAACATATTAGGGATTTAGAATGGCAGAGCAGTACTAAATGCAGTGGTTTCCACTCCTCCTTCTCCCTCCTCCCCCGTAAAACCCAATGCTATCACAGAATTTGTGTGGGTGGATCCTTGTGCCCTAGGGAATCTATTAATGTCAATGGTGCCTCTACAGGTTCATGAGCCATCTTGGGTAGCTGGAGTTGTAAGATCAAGGCCATGGATTGTAAACTTTTTGAGACAAACAGTGTATCTTTTTGCATATTGTATAGTGTCTAGCACAATCAGGACCTGCATGGGCCATCCCAGTGATATAATAATAATATCATCATCCTGCCATTGAGGAGGCAATGCTCTCAGGAAAAGCATAACAGTAGTGTGCCCTGCCACAATCCTGGAGTAAGACAGTCTGTGACAAAGGATAGGAGACCAGAGAAGAAGGTAATGAATAAGAAAATCACAGCTATCTTTTATTTTTTCCTCCCTAACTTGTTATACAACACTTAATGTCACATTTTCACATGCTTGTGAGGATCTTGGAAGTGATACTATTCAGTTGTGTTTATATGGCTAATGGATTACTTCTTTTCTACTTCAAGGGAAGGGATATACATAGATATATATTTTATAACAGATGGTTGTATCCTTGGTTAAGGAAGCAGTGTGTGAATGGGTGAGAATTAAGCTCTTTTTCACTATCTGTTTTTAAACCCAATAAACTATCTTCCAGGTCTGCAACACTATGAAATAATCTGTTCTACTTGAAAACAGAAGACAGTAAAGAATAACATTAAACAAGACTTTATCTTTTATTTACCTCCACCTGATAAACCCTGAATGGCTCTGCTCCCTGACTTTGATTGTTTTGTCCTCAGATTTCCTGCTAAGAGTTTACAAAACACCACTATTGAACAGGAAGATAAGCAGCACACCTATTTGTTTAATAACATCAAGGGGGGGAAAATGCTGGCTCATCTATTTTGTTGTTAAGTTGCTCAAAAGGATCAAAATACCAATTAACTTGCTGGCTTAGAAAATCTTTGATATCCTCAGATTTACTGACATTTTGAAACTCTTGTTCATAATAGCTTTTTGATTATGAACAAAGAAGTGCCAATCTCTTTAGCATTTGACCTGTTTTCTCAAATATTTTTATGTCTTCAACTACTTCAATGCCTAAAAACACTTGACTAATCAGAGCTGCTAGTTAAGGGAGCCTGCTTTCCCTTCTATCTATAAAAAAAATTAGCAAAGCTTAAAAAAATTTACGTAGGGGATATGGAAATTGTTTTAAGAGAAGTGGGAAGGTGTGGTCTGAAGACAGGGCTGGAGCAAGAAACTCCTGGCCTATATTCTGAGCTCGAATACTGAGTGCCCTATGGTGTTGGGCAAATCAACTATCTCTTGGCCCTCATTTTTGCTACTTAGATTCTCTTCACTAGAAAATTACATCAAGTTAGACCACAAACCTAAGGACCCTTTGACAAGATGTTAAACACAACTTGCACCTGTCTGCATTGATGGCAAATCTGCAATTGGCATTGTGTTAGACTTACCATGGCTTTTCAAGGTTGTGTTCTAATTCTGTATATTTATAGAGGAGAAGCCTGCTGATAATACTGGCCCTGTTCTCCATTCAATTTACAGCTACATTTCAAGGGCGGTAATCCTGATGTACTCAGGTGTAAATGAGAGAAGAATCAAGCCCATTAATTCTCCTTCACCTCTCTTCAGAAGTGCTTTGAGGATTAGTTAATGTTCATAAAACACTACCAAGATGAAGGGCCTGGTATAACCCCAGTGAAATCAATGGAATTACACCAATGTAAAACTGGTATAATGAGTGAAGAATTAGACTTGAAAAGTAGAGTGCTTTCAGTAAACAGAGAACTCTTCCTACCTGAAAAATCTGTTTCTTGTTTTATTTTCTTGCTCTCTTCCTTCACAATCTATTTTCCTATTGTATATTCATTAAGGGTATGGCTACACTACGCAGCTTTTAGCAACCCGGCTGTGCCGCTACAGCTGTGCCACGAAAAGCCGCACAGTGTAGATGCTGTTTGTCTGCAGAGAGAGCTCTCCTACCGACAAAAAGCTCCCACCCCCCACAAGCAGCATCGGCTTTGTTAGTAGGAGAGCGCTCCTGCTGACAAAGTGCTGTTCACATTGGCGCTTTTCGGCCAACGAAGTGCCAGTGTAGACGTACCCTTAGCATAACAAGTCATTAAAAATTTAGTTAGTGATTGTTCATGAACGGATCCTGGTTTTCTTTGATTGGATTCATTATTCATGAATATTCTCTGTATTGTCTGGATGAACAATTTTCAGACTATGAGTTATTTGTGAAGTGTTTGCTTTAGCTATTCACTGCTAACGTTGTCACCTGGTACTGGTTCTGATCCCTGACTAGATGACAAATATTTTAAACAGGAGAATAATGAATAGCAAATAATTCACAGATTCAGAGATTTTTAAAGCTAGAAGGGACCATTAGGACCATTTAGTCTGACTCCTGCATAACACAGACCATGGAATTTCACCCAGTGATTCCTGCATTAAGCCCAAAACTTCTGTCTGAGCATCTTTTAGAAAGACATCCAGGTTTGATTTACAGATTATTAATTATGGTACTTCCAGTACAAATGTTCAGGTCAATAAACACTTGTGTTAAAATTCATGATGCTTCTAGGAGACACAAACATTTTCACAAATATCCAGAGGCTGTCAGAATGCTCACAAGTCGCAGGGTTTTCCTAGCTATAACTATAACGACGCCAATATAGTGAAACCAATATACACCTCTACCCCGATATAACGCTGTCCTCGGAAGCCAAAAAATCTTACCGTTATAGGTGAAACCGCATTATATCGAACTTGCTTTGATCCGCCGGAGTGCGCAGCCCTGCCCCCCTGGAGCGCTGCTTTACCGTGTTATATCCGAATTCGTGTTATATTGGGTCGCGTTATATCGGGGTAAAGGTGTAATTATAACCCCCATATGGACACTCTTATTCCAGAATAGGCCCTCATTCCTGAATGAGTGGCTTTTTCAGTGTAGCTTAAACCTCTTCCAAAGTGACATAAACTAAGCCAAAAAGGTGCTCTTCTGCAGGATTAAGAGTGTCTACATGGGAGTTA
>NW_020664413.1:36633353-36730964 GCF_002925995.2 Terrapene triunguis | reverse complement strand
TTCCCCCCGGATGGGGATTTGAGTCCCAAAAAGCCGGACATGTCCGGGAAAATCCGGACGTATGGTAACCCTAATACTACAAAGTTTTGCCGGCAAAAATTATGATGCTTTAATTAAAGCACTTTAATTAAAACCGCTGTTGCATGTCCACACTAGGTGTTTGTGTCAGCAGAGTGCATCCACACTAACAGCTCTTGCATCGACACAGAGAGCAGTGCACTGTGGTAGCTATCCCACTCTGCAACTGGCCGCAGGGTGCTTTGGGAAGGGTTTGCAATGCCTCATGGGGCAGGTACGGTGTCACATTATGCAGGTTTCTCAATCCCATCCTTCCAGGGGCATCCTAGTAGATTGTCAGCCCCCTTTTCAGCTGAAGTGTGTGGGCGGAGGGAGAGGAGAGTGGCGTGTCTGGGACAGGGAAGACAGCAGGCTGACCGACCTATCAGGAGGCAGGGGGAGGGGACACCCCCCACGTCAGCCCCCAGCTCTGCTCGGCACAGCAGCCTATCCCAAAGCAGCCGCTCTGCCTGCCTGCCTGCGGTTCTGTAATTCCCTCTGAGTTCTCCCACTCTCTCAGCTGCCTGGAGCAGCGTCCTAAGCAGCTCTGTGAGCCCTCCATGCTGAGGAATGTCACAGCAGCACAGCAGACCCCCACACACTCCCCACACCAGCAGTCTGCCTGCTGCTGTGTTCCTAGTGCAGGGCAGAACAGGAGCATTCCACGCTAATGATTTGCTCTTTGTTCCCCAAAGAGAGCAGCAGGCTCAGCTGTCAGATACTTGGAGCTTTGTAAGGGGAGGGGCGCATGCCTGCATGGCAGCAGAGATCAAAACAGTGAACAAAGTGGTCATGGCAGGCATTATGGGATACTGGTGAAAGCCAGTTCTGTCGACAAAACAAATAGCAGTGTCTACACTGACACTTTATTGCTTTAACTTTGCTGCAAAAAGCTTTATGCCTCTCATTGAGGTGGTTTTGTTTTGCCGCCAAAAATAGCTTTGTAGTGTGTACACCTCCCCTGTTTTGTCGACAAAAGGCAGCTTTTGCCAACAAAACTTTCTAGTGTAGACAAGACTGAACAGTCTGCTCTGAGAGATTTTGTATAAAGGTTTGTGTTAGTTCCATCTCTAACCATGTCTTTTTATAATGGTCAAAGGTGATTAATTTCTCTGTACTTGTAACACAAGTGTTCATTTACACATGTCACAGGGACACACGATGGGAACATTTTTTCATATAGAGCATTAAGAGCTTGATTCTGGTCTCACATACACTGGTTTTATACCAGTGTAACTTCATTGACCTCAGCAGGGTTATGCCGGTTTTCAGTGTTGCAACTGGGAGCAGAATCAGGCCGTAGGTGTAAAATGCAACATTTACTGAATCTTCTGCAACAAAACACAGTGTGTCCAAGAACTCACCGTCTACTGAATGGAGTTTTGAAGGGAGAATCATGTTACAAAAAGAGACCTGTTTTACCTTTTCACAAACTCTTCAAAGAGGATGCGGTGAGAATAACCTTGTTGACGTATCTTGACAGTTTCTAGAATTCCTGTGTACCGTAGCTGTACTAGAACTCTTTCTTGGGAAAATTTCAATGCCTCTCGGTCATCATTTGGTTTAATACAGCGGACAAAGTGAGGCTGTCCAACCACCATTTTGGATAAAAGATCCATCAGAGAATACTAGCAACGAAAGCAAAAAAAAACATACAATTGACAAGAGACCCCAGTACAATTATTTTAAAGCAATAAATATCCATAACTATATGTATATGCCTGAAGATATCACATATAAAGGCTGGGAAATTATTTCTTTTTCTAAGAAAATGTTTTCATTAATTTTTTTTTCATTTTCATTCAAGTTTTTCTTTGACTTTTTTCATTTTTACCTAAGTGCCAAACATCCAAAAACCAGTCCCAATCCTACCCCCAGTTTTCAGATGCCACAAACAAACAAAAACTAAATTATTTTAACAATTATTGAAAACTGAAATTTTTTAGTTGTTTGAGGAACACACTAAAAATTTTGATGAAAATTGATTTTTGGTGCAAATTTCCATTTAGACATTTTCTGTTGAAAAATTCAATTTTTACAAACTTTTGACGAATTCTAACATCCATCATATTTGGCCAAGCAATATAACAAAGAACATACCAAATTTTACTAGAATGAAAAATATATTTAAGTAATTAAAATATCTGCTACTCATGGATACTTCTATAACATGGGTACTATTATAATCTGGCTGAGTACCCCATTGTCTGGTCACCAATCTGTCGCAAGTGGATCCAATGACTGAATCCCATGCTAATCCAAGCCAACTTGATCTGTATAGAGTCTAGTCACTGTTTCTAGTTCTGGGTCTACACGGCACATTCCCAGAATCAAACCTCTTGTCTGACAACCTTCTTTAGGATTTAGGTACTGCCACTCAGCTGGTCTAGACCCCAAAATCAGTGTCTCAGACCTCCTGAACCCCCCCCAGTATGCTTCCCCAGAGTTCCATCTAGGCCAGGGGTGGGCAAACCTTTTGGCCCGAGGGCCATATCTGAGTATGGAAATTGTATGGTGGGCCATGAATGCTCATGAAATTGGGGCTTGGGGTGAGGGCGAGGGTGCTCCGGGCTGGGACCGAGGGGTTCGGAGGGCAGGAGGGGGATCAGGGCTGGGGCAGGGGATGGAGTGTAGGGGGGGGTCAGGGGTGCAGACTCCGGGCAGCACTTACCTCAAGCAGCTCCCGGAAGCAGCAGCCTACCACGGTTCCTTGCCAATGGGAGCTGCGGGGGCGGCGCTTGGGGCAGGGGCAGCATGCGGAGCAGCCTGGCCATGCCTCCATGTAGGTGCCGGAGCGGGGACATGCTGCTGCTTTTGGGAGCCACGCGGAGTGGGACAAGCCCTCGACACTGCTCCCCGGCTGAAGCACCGGAGTAGGGCAAGTCCCTGACCCCACTCCCCAGCAGGAGCTCGAGGGCCAGATTAAAATGTCTGAAGGGCCAGATGCGGCCCCTGGACTGTAGTTTGCCCACCCCTGATCTAGGCTGTGGCCAGTCTGGGCTTTTAGTTCAACCAATCCAGGAACAATATAGCAGGCCAGCAAGGAACACAGGCTTAGCAAAGGAACTTCTTATCCACAGAAACTTTACCCTTAAAACATTTGAGAGTTACAGATCTTTGAAGACAGAAGTCCTGAGGTGCATCCTCCCCTGACCTGATCTCACCCCTTCTGTGAGTATGAGGCCTGTCAGTGGTGCAGGTTAGGCATTCACTCCTGCTCTCATCCTCCTGCAAGTCTTTCCTACATGTGATGATGGTCAGCCCTTCTCCGCCCCCCCCCCCCCCCGAGCAACACCCTGCTCTTAAATAGGGTCTCTGTTTCTATGTCATGTGCTTAACTTTGAAAGCTTCAACCCCTGCCTACCATGCTTGCCCTGCCCCTGCCTTCACTGCCCCCACACCCACAAGTTCCCATATAGAAAAAATATTGTTTCAAGGTGTGGGGCAACAGTTGAGAGATGATCAAAGTTGAATGGCCCCAGTTTGCAGTCTTGATGGATTCTTAGTGATAGTTCTTCCTTCCTGGACAGGGCAGCTGTCTGTAAAGCATTATGTTAGGTTGCCCTCAGGCAAGTTGAGCCACAGTTCAATACATAATACAAATGGAGTTCACCACCCAGTGTCATGTAATTTCTGGACTTTCAAACTACAGAAGCAGTGCTTTTGGAAAGGGCAATTTCATATCAGTGATGCGACATCTTGGCCCCCATTCACAAGGCACTTGATCATGTCTCTAATTTTAACTGAGAGTTCCAGGGACTGCAATAAATATAGTCCCAGCATCTACTCACATGTTTAAAATTACACTCACATACGTAAAATACCTTGCCAAGTCAGGCCCCCATAAAGAAAATCTTTAGAGAGTTTGACATGCTCAGACTTACATACCCCAGGATACCTAGACAAGGTCTGAACCGATTATTGTGCTTGAAGTAAAAGTAACTAATAGTCTGGAGGTAAATCAATTATAATAATTTCTTTACTATGAAGCTTAATCCAAACTATAAAATCAAGAGCTGGCAGAATACTGGAAAACATTTTTGGTTTTCAAAAATACCATATGCAACTTAATAAGGTTCCTGCCTCCTCATTAGTCACTATTTGAAAACATTCCTGTGAATGGATGTTACTCGGAGGTGAAAGTAAACCGGTCCAGTCCGGTATGGTGTACTGGCAAGAGCCGGTACATAGCCGACCATACTGGTGGGGGCAGCTTCCCCAGGCCAGCAATTTAAAAGGGCCCTGGCCCTTTAAATCACTGCCAGAGCCCCAGGGTAGTGGCAGCAGCCGGGAGCCCCAGGGCTCTGGTGGCGATTTAAAGGGCCTGGGGCTCCCAGCAGCAGCCAGAGCCCCTGGCCCTTTAAATCACCACCAGAGCCCCACTGCTGGAACCCTGGGGTAGCGGCAGTGGCCAGAGCCCTGGGCCCTTTAAATCATCACCAGAGCCCTGGGGCTCCCGGCCACTGCCGCTACCGATACCATCGGGCTTTAGTGGTGATTTAAAGGGCCCAGGGCTCCCGGCTGCTGCTACCGCAGCTGGCGCCCTGGGCCCTTTAAATCACTGCCGGAGCCCCAGGGTAGCGGCAGCGATTTAAAGGGCCCAGGGATTTAAAGGCCCCGCCCCTTCTGCCTGAAGCCCCTCCCCTTCCGGTTGAGGGTCCCACCCCCTTTTTTCAGGACCCTGGCCCTGCATACCAGTAAGTCCCTTAAGTTGCTTTCACCCCTGATGTTAATTAATGGTTAAGAAACGGCTGGCCTGTATGCAAATACCTATATTTACATGCAAACAAGTGTATTTGTGAATGAACAGTATTGGCATTTGGCTGTGAGCAAGAAGACAGTTAATTATGTTCCTGCTTTAAAGTTGCAGTCAACCATTCAGGGAGCAGAAACAATAACATATTACTTAGGGCTGGTCTTCAGTACCCGCCCGGATCGGCGGTAGAAAATCGATCTCTCGGGGATCGATTTATCACGTCTCATCGGGACGCGATAATCGATCCCCGAATCGACGCGCGTAGTCCACCAGCCCAGGTAGGAGTAAGCGCCGTCGATGGGGGAGCCACGGCGGTCGATTTGCTGCTGTCCTCACAGTGGGGTAAGTCGGATCAGATACGTCAAATTCAGCTACGCTATTCCCGTAGCTGAATTTGCGTATCTGAAATCGATCCCCCCCGTAGTGTAGACGTAGCCTAAGATAAACAATCACTCGTTCTAACAGTGAATAGTTGAATTGAACAGTTTCCAAACAACCCATAGGAAACTGTTTCTCCAAATCATCCAGCAAACAATTTTGAACAACAAAGACTTCACTGAAATCAGGATCAGTTTGCAAAATATTTGTGAACACTATAAAGAGCAAAATCCTTGGGTACTGCCAGAATCCACAGAACACAGGCAGGTTAGTGTGCCAAGGTGGCATAAAGCTTCCACTAGAACTGCCCTGATCCTAGTGCTGTGCTATACACTTCTTCCACTATGTGCTGTGTTTCAGCAGCTTGGGAGCTGCTCTAGGCTACGCTGGCCTACAATGACCACATGAAACCAAAAAAAGTAACCCAGGAGCAGCATATCTTAGGAGTGTTCTGACCTGACTCCCTTTTAATAACCACCCCACCATTTCTGTACCAATTTGATTGTAATAAATTCACCTGCACAGCCTATGTTAACTCAATCACAGAATTATTACAGACAGATTGACTACCTCTATCTTCTGTAATGGTGCTTGCAAAAATGGATTGACTTTACTTATTTATTAACAGACATATGGCCAGTATTTTTAAAAAGTAGCTCACTTGCACAAGCAAAGATGCAAGGACAATTGGGTATTTGCAATTATAATATTTGTACGCACAAATACAACTGCACACTCAGTTGTGTGTGCTCAAACGGGCCTTAATTCTTGGCCCATAGTGTTTTAGAGGGAGAATATTCAACTGCAGCTTGTTATGAAATCATAGACTGCAAGTCACTGTCCAGGCCCTAGATCCTAGTGCCAGTAGATTTTTGGCCAGTTCTGAGAAGCACCATGGTCAAGTGACAAGAAAGAGCAAGAAAAAGAGTCAGAGTTCTGTAGGTCTAGGGAGGCATCATAGTGAACAAGAGATACTCTCTTGTCCACCGCTCTCACTTAGCCGCACAAATACTAGATTAATCATCTGTTCAAGTAATCAAAATGCATTTTGTAAAGATTACATTTTATACCCTAAAATAAGAAGCCACGGTTTGCCTCTTCATGTTGGTTGTTTCCTCTGGATGTCGCATCATCTCCATTGTGTCAATCTGGAAATATAAACTCAGACATCAGTGGTGTTTTACAGACCGTCTTGGATCCCAAATCTGAGAGCAAAGTACAATATTTATCAAGATCATTCTTTAGTGTATATATACACATTATCAATAGTTCATTAGAGACCTATATTTACACAGGGCCAGTTCCCTAAGAGGTGCTGAACACTCAATTCTTACTGACTTCGATAGGAATTGTGGGTGCTCTGCAGCTCTCAGGACTTGGCCTGCAGAATTTCAGTCTTGTTAATCCATTTGTCAGCATTGTCCTTCACAACAGAGAAGAGCCCAGATAATAATCTTTTATCCCCGTCCTTCTTTGAGCATTGTCCGCTCTGATGCAATGGAACTTGGATCTCATTCACCGTGGTTTGGATTTGGGTTTTGCAAACCCAAATCTTCTGATCTGAACCACTCAAATATTAATAATTCAGGTAAAATGGAACCCAGATCCACGCAACCCCTCGTTTGGGTTGTACAAAACTAAAATCTGACACACGCAGCATTGCAGAAACAAAACCTGGTGTCTTCTGCCCTTGTCTGTGCTGAGAGAATTTAAAAACAGTGACCATCTGAAGGATGTGCAGGCTACTTATTCTCCACAGGGTATCATTGGCACCTCTCAAGTGAGCACTACATTACAGTATAGAAACAAAGTACCAAATCACCAAATTACTAAAGTAGTGAATAGAAAGCAGAGAAAACACTGGGAATCCATTCAGCAAATTTACTAAGAATTTGTGGCTCTCTTATGTTTCCAAGAATTACTTAAAGTTGGTTTAAAAACAATTAAAAAAAAAAACCAAACACTAACGATTTTGAACATCTTGAAGGAAGAAAAGAAAGATTAGTACAATAGGTTCTTTGGTTCCAAGCTATGTATTGAAGCATTTATTACTGTTTTATTATTTTTACCCCTTATTGTTACAGTTCCACTCCAAGATTTCCACTCATATACTCATTCCTGACAGTGCAATGAGGGCTGAAGTGCCATCCTTTAAAAACAAAGGTCCTTTCTTCCCAAATCTGCTGACTGTCTATACAGATATTAAAGATCTCCTAGCCCTTAGTGAAACATATGGTATAAGCTCAGTGTACCAGCCAGCATTACTTCTTTCACTAAAATTTTTCTTATTTTCAAAGTTGTTTATGAGGTATAACAGACCACATCACAGCTGCCATGTTTGCCTTTGTATTACCAATATCCAATTTGTTACCTTGTAATGTGCTTTGAGACAGCTCGTGTATGAAAGGTTCTACATAAAAAGTCCACATAGGTATCACTCTTCTCTTCTATAAACTAAAATGCCAAGGTTAGAATTTCAGTGAAATACAGTTTAACAACCCGTTTTCCCCTAACCACAGACAAGGACTCATGCCTATAAGTACAACTACAGGGTATAAATAGCAATGACTAGGCAATTGCTGATTTTCAATGGACCCCATAAAGTACGGGTGACATCTCTCTGACCCCAATATTGATTACTCCTGTCTGATAGCTGGGTCTTGTCTCAACCCCCTTCCCTAAGCAACAAAGTGTACTTCACCTATATCTTCCTGCCAGGACAAGGACTCCCTCCAATCCTGTTAATCCAGCCTTTTACTAAATCATCACAGATTGCTAAACACTTCTCACAGAGTCAGGGTCTCAGTTTAGGATTCTCTGCATGGTAACACAGCTCTTGGTCCATGGAGCACTCACTAAAATATATTTACCTTGAAAACTGATTTAAAAAAAAAAAAGAGTTCCCTCCCCAAACCGCTGGGAGGAAAAAAAAATGGGAGGAAAAAAATCTGACTGTTTTTTACATTTCCTGTAAATAAAATGAAATGTTGAAGAAGGTCAGGAAGTAAACTGTAAAACAGCTGCCCTGTTTTTGTAATGCACAGAAAAATTACCACTGTCAGTTAATTAAATAGTATGTCGGAGATTATGAGGGCGCAGATCACAGAAGTTTTTGCCTACCCACTGTTGGGATTGCTATTACAGTAAAAGCTTTGTTATGGGGAAATGGGAGATGCCGGTTAGTCAAAAATTCTGGTTAACTAAGAGTTATACTTACCAATGGAGGGAGGGAGTTTGGGTGCAGGAGAGGACTCAGGGCTGGGACATGGGAGGGGGTGCAGGCCACGGGCTCTGGGAGGGAGTTTGGGTGCGCGAGGCGGCTTGGCGCAGGGGATTAGGGAGCGGAAGGGGTTTTGGGGTGCCAGATCTAGGTGGTGCTCACTTCGGATGGCTCTTAGCAAGGGGCGACTGCCCAGAAGCAGCAGGGATATGTCGCCCCTTGCTGGGAACCACCCAAGGTGAGCGCTGCCCAGATCCGGACTCTTTGCAACCCTATTGAAGATTTGTATTGGGAGATATCAGAAATGCTGATTTCTAGAGCGTTCCGGTTGGTAAAGTGCCGGATAACACAGCTTTTACTGTAATTACCCTCTGTGACTGTTTAGAGGCCCAGCAATTCTGTGTCTCACCCAACTGAACCGCCATTGCTCAAAATACCACCTTCTTGGCATTTCAGCATAGAACACAAAGTTAATTTTAGAGGGTAGATATGGATAGCAAGTATATTGTTCCTCGCACATCTCAATTATACTGTCAATACAGCTGTTCTTATGAAAATCAAACCAGAATTTGTGAATGAAAATAACCAGGGTTACCAATCACAGGCAGATTGTGTTGCTCTATTACAGCTCAACAAAATTACACAAAACAACCAGCACACAGCTTAGTGCTAACTTGCTCTGTGGCAGTTTACCATCTGCTCTGAACAGGTGGCATTTGGATAAACTATGAATATTTGAACCAAATAATGCTGTTGTCAGCACATGGGCTACACTTACTGGACTTTGCTTCACTGATCATTTCCAAAGCTTAAGACCACTCTTTTTAACTCTAAAAATAGTTGCAGAAAAATTATTGTTCTCAATAAAGTAACTATGTGTCTTACCTTGAGGAGATATTTAGGAGACTGCATGCAAAATATAAAGGAAATGAAGCCCTAAGTAGTATTAGATCAAGACAACAGACTTTATATTGGGAAAGAAATCAAAAGAAAAGATTGGATTTAGGATACAGATGGTTCAAAGGCGACTAGATTCCATTAAAGGTGACAGTATGGTTTTATAATCTGTGATGCTCTCCCTTGCCCAAAGTTGTGTATGCATCTTATATCAATAGAGAAAAAGATCTCTATGAAGTATGGTATTTATTTTTAAGTTGCTAAAGGAAAGACCCTGTAACATAGCACAGGAGAAATGCTTCATCAGCACAGATAACATCAAACGTTTTGGGAGTTCAAGTGATAATATAAATAACAAATATCAATGTTCTGATCAGAGCAGCATGGATGTCCATTGGAGGGATGGGGAAGAGTTTCAGAACTATTTTGGCCAGGCAACTATTTTGAGCATTCCTATCTGAACTACAGAATAAGGTCACATAGGAGACAGGACCACACTATTGAGCTCTGGACATTTAGGCAAAGGGGATAGGGAAAAGTTGCTACTATAATTAGTGTTACCTCTAAGAGGTTTAAGGATGCAATGTGTCTCACAATAGTGATGTACCATAAAGGTCAGTACAACAAACAGGCTTCTCTTCCTACAGTCATTTTATTTCTAAAGAATCCATCTTGAACGCCCACCTGGGTGTGCTGAGTCCAAAGGTGCTACTATAAGCAGGTAGACAGACACATTGGGCCAGATTCTCATTTACACTAAGCCTTCTTTATACTGCTCTGGCAATGTAAAAGCACCTTAAAGTTACATTTACACCCACTGAAGGGCACTTTCCACTCTTGACTGTAAATGATTATCAGGCCCAAGGTCTGCAATGCCTGAGGAAAGGGCAGGTGTGAAGTTTACTTAAAGCCTTGTCTATATGGGAACATTTTTTTAGTAGAAACTAAGATGTGAATTTAAGCCAGCATAGTCATCCCATGTTCAGACACCCTTATTACAGTATAAGAGTGGTCTTTTTCCATTTAGCTTACGTCACTTGGGAAGTTAAACTGAAAAAATCCTCTTACACTGAAATAAGACTGTCCACAAGGCTGCTGCTGGTGGGGGGATAGCAGTAAAACTATATCATAATAACTGGTAAAACTTTCCCATGTAGACAAGGCCCTAGTGTTGGACGCTAAACAGCCTCTTCACCCAAACAGAAAAAAACAAAAACAGCACCCATTAGAGTCTTCTTCTTTCTACAGATGGAGCTTTAAATGCATTTCTCTAATAGTTGCATGGACTAAGACCTGACTCTAAATTATTTCAATCACATAGGCCAGCATCCCATTCTGCACATCTATTGGTTCTTTTTTTTTTTTTTAATCCAATTCAAGGATTTGGATATAAATAGTTTAAATATTATTTAGTTTAACGGAATGCTTTTACTAAAGCTGCCAAGACAGAGTTGCTCTGATCCACCCACGCTGAATCAGTAAAATGTATGCAGAGGTGACTAACGGTGGTTGAAGATGAAACTGGAAAGACAATATGGGTGTAAGTGCTATCTTGCAAGGAAATTCGATAGGGTATTTCCCTTCAGCACTAAACGAGTTTATACCAGTGAGAGAATAAATCTCTGAAATCTGAGTCTATATTTGCAGGTATAGTGAATGTACAAGCTCCAGGATGATATATGAATGGCCATAAAAGGCCCAGAGGAAAAAAATCAAAACAAAACAAGCCTGGAAACTTATTTTAATATAGCTATTATTACGACTATTTATTAATAATATGTACTGTAGGCATAGACAAAAGAACAAGCAAACAAAACCCAACCAGTAATATACTTGGCCAGCAGAGTGCTAGAATATATAGGGAAGGACCAGGAGTAACTTCTTGAATTCTTAATACTATCAACCTGACTCATAAACGTTCTCTCCCTTATTGCCTGAGCTTGGTGCAACAAATGTTATTAATGGTCAGAAAATTATCGCATCCTTTTACAATCTTGCCACAGTATTTACTTGATGAAATCTAGCAGCAACTAATTGCATAGCTCCACTATATGTTCCATTAAGAAGCATGTCCTTTCAGTGGTTCCTAGGATGACCAGATGTCCCGATTTTATAGGGACTGTCCCGATATTGGGGCTTTGTCTTATATAGGCGCCTATTCCCGCCCCCACCCCGTCCCCATTTTCACACTTGCTGTCTGGTCACCCTAGTGGTTCCACATTGACTGTCCATCTCTTTCAAATGTTTTTGCCTTAAAGGCAGGATAAAGCAGAGGAATGGGTCAGTTTTCTATTTTGCCCTTCATAATGTTGAATACTCCAACCAAATTCCAATCAATTAAATCTCCTTTTCAGGCTACACACTCCCAGGGTGAAATCCTGGCCCCACCGAAGTCCATGAATATTTTGATATTGGCTTCAATGGAGCCAATATTTCATCCCTAGTCTTTTCAATCTGTTGTCATATATAAATTCCACCATTTCTCTAACCATATCTGTTTGTGTTTGCTGGACTCTTTAATGGGCTGGTGACCAAAACTGGATACAGTAATCCAGATCAAGGTGAATATTTTCTGAAATAGGGCCAGATTCTCAGCTGATATAAATCTGCCCCATTGTGGATTTACAGCAGCTGAATATCTTGTCTATAGTTCCACAATAATATCTGCTGACTTAAATTTCTTCCCTTTTGCAAATGCCTCCAGGCAATATAATATTACTAACCTTGATGCGCCCAGCACTAAGCTGTGGAGGCAAAGACCTAGATGCTGCTGTCACTCTGGCTCTTGCCTGTGCCAAGTTACCTGTTAAAAGAGATGGAAACACAAATTGAAAGAACAGTTGCTGTTTCGCTGAGAGAAGGGAAAATCTGAAAGGTGAGAAAGCAGTCTAAGTAGCAGCACTAAGAATGCTACCAGATAGAACCACACTTCTTCTGCTGAACCCAGATAATCACAGATCCTCCACATCACTGAGCATTCAGCAATGGTAGGGGTAACAAAAGAGAGGTACCAGGGTGCAGTGTTGATTTCAGAGGAAAAAAGTCGGTGATAAGGAGGCATGTCATTGGCCGTAGCATATTGAGTTGATGAAAGCAGCAGCACAAAGGCATAACAGCTCAATTGCTAGTAATTGATTTATCAGTGAATCATTCAAAGTTTTGAGAGAGAAAGAGCAGAAATAAAGCTATTTAGTAAGAAATCACATGGAGCCCTGATGTGCGTAGATGGCATCTAAAATCACAAACTAATTAAAGAGATGATAAAACAATCTCTTTTTTTGAGCTTTGGACACATAGGCCTGCTTAATCCTGAATGCTATTGTCTTTTGGGATTTTTAAAGACTGACTGGACTCCTTGGTCAAAACCACATTGTTTTGCTGTGGAGTCAATTGAATGACATGTTTACATTTTTTAAAAGTACAGTATGAATCACCCGAAACATTTCAGCTTTATTTGCAGAATAACAAAATAACTTTACAAAATAAAGGTTCAGAGAAGAGAGAGGAAGTGATGCGGACTGTGCATACATATGCAAGACATACCATATATTTTAAAGTTTTAGCAAGTCTAGCACAAGATGTCCAAATGTTTTCTCTGGCTATATCTTCAGAGGCTAAACTGTGATTAATAGCATTGAAAGAACCCTTTGAAGCAGGATTGGTGACATCAAAGTCCTAATCCATGGGTGGCAGGATTTTTATAATGAGTGGGAAGCATTTTAACACATTTCAAAGGATTTACAACATGAATAAACAATAGACCTCTGCAGATGTACCACACACCTCTCAGAAACATAAAACATAAATAAGTTTCCATTTTAATTTAAATGTAAATAAAGTGTTAACACTTCTCTCAGATGGTAAGTGCCTTGTTTGCATCATTCCAGTGTTTGGCTATTTGCTTTACAGAAGACTTGTAACTCCAAACATTCTTCAGGGTTTTGCTAAACTATACATTATATAACTGGTAAGGAAGTAACACGAAATATACAAAAAGCAAAGAATATTTATTTAATAGTACTTATCCCACCAGGGAATTGTGAGAGTACATTACCCACATTAAACTGAAAAGAACCTTTGACAGCCTATGGTCTCACTTCCCTTCTAACAAGGAAACTGAACCTTCTGAAAACAATTTGGAGATTGACACTCGAAATTTGGAGATTACATGCTCAGGAGCAATTCAAACATTTTGGACATTTATTCATTCTCAATGTCTTTTTATGTTAAGGTCCTGTCCAGTCCAAACAGAATGTGTGGCTATTTGTCAGGCCATATCACATCACAGGACACAAAACGTGTCAATGTTTTCAGAACTTGTTTTGGAATGTAACTTTTTAGATGCTAACGAATGTGAGCCTGTTTTGAAAATCTGCTACAAATCTAAGGACAAAACGTGGACATTTTCCTCCTAATTGTAACAAAAGAGCTCAACATGAGCTAATAGCTGGCAATTCTCACATTAAAACATTTCCTCTTATTGAAATGTACTTTTGGTTAAAAATGACTGGGGGTGTTGGAGGGGGAGGGGAATAAGGGTTTCTGCTCCTTTTTATATGAGGCCTGAAAATGTGGAAAAAGTGTTTGATTTGATTTGGTTTGTTTTTTTGGCTTGGGTTTTACAACAGCCATTCAGGTCCTGTTTAGGCTGCAAAGCCATGAACTGGAGAACTAGTATCAGTACAAAAGGGTAAAAGTTAAGCAATAGAGAGGGGAAGGAAATGTAAGTTGGATTTGTTCAAAACTCTTTGGTTTTTGTTTGCTTTTATTAAAGCATATCGAACTTCAATGGATAATTAACATTTTGGATAAATGATGTTTTTGTTAAAGGTTCAATTATGATTGTAGAGCTCACACTCAACATCCCAGCTCCAGACATCCTCCATCAAAATTCAGACTAAACCTCACATTCCTGATAAGGCAATAAACAAGCGGGGGGGGGGACGACTTTCAATAAAAGCAGACATAACCTTTCAGGCCTTCTTTACACATCATAAGGAATAAAAATAATGGAACAAGGCCAATTTAAAAAAAAAATACTTTGCAGATCATGATTTTATTGTTGGTTATTTTCAGGTTAGGGATAGATCAGAGCTGCAAATTCAGGTCCAGATTTCAAACGTCCTAAAGTTCTATAGTGTTATATTCTGGGAACTTGGTTCCAAGTCATCTCTTTTATTTTTTTTTAATCTGATATGTTATTATTTGTGTATAAAAATGAATTTGCTGTGCAGTTAGAATATTTTTTTCCAGTGTGCAGACTAATTCCATTAAATATTAATCAAATACAACTTTATACCATTCCAACAGTGTTCTCTTTATAAACAGATTTTTTTTAAAAAAAAAAAAAATTCTGTTTCCAGGGCTGTGGAACAATTTGATAACTGGACATCTTCTTTGAGCTTGTAATAAAATAACAATATCATCTCACTTTTACAAAGTGCTTTCTAAAGGAAATCAGTATAATTATTGCCATTTTACAGCTGGGGAAACTGAGGTACAGGGAGGTAAAGTGACTTGCCCAAGGCCACCCAGTAGACCAGTGACCAAGCCAGGAACAGAACCAAGATTTCCCAAGTCCCACTCTAATACTCTCTATCAATTAGGCCATCTTATAGAACTCTGACAAACATTATTGGGTCATTTGCTATTATTATTGGTGGTTTTATCTATCTCTGAAAATGAATAAATGAAAATTTGTTTTAAAACTGAGGAATATGTTAAGGTCAAATGAATTATTTGTTTTTGTAGAGAATTTCAGGTTATTGAACTTATCACTTAAGAAACAGGTTTATCTGCTATTTGCTATGAGGAGAAACAGAGAGATTCTGATCCTCCAAACACTACTATAAAGCCTGACACTGCAGTCTTAACATCAGCATAATTACTACTGATTTCAGTTAGAAATTTGCCTGGAATTGAATTTAACTGATTTAATTGAATATTAAGAGACGAGCGGGGTTCATTCCAGTTAAATTTTTCCACATACCTTGGGAGAACTGAAACATGGGTCTATATGTTCTGTCTAAAACAAACTTTGAATACTCCCTGAGTTGTATTTACATACCTAGAAGATATAGGATTGCTTTATAATGAATGTAGTGAAGCCGATGGTCATCCTCACTAAGATTATTATCCTGTGTTGTTTGCTTCCTGCTTTATTAGCTCTGTGACTGATAGACTCTTATTTTGTTACTGCCTCTTTAGACCATCGGTGCACGTATATGATTTTCCATGATATTATACTGGCTGATGATGATGTTTAACATCAACACAACATTTGTTTACAATAAATAATCCAGGCATTTATCATGTACAATGCACAGAATGTGTGATTCTGTCTAAATACAGTGTGGCTGAAAGAGACTGCCAAGGAAAAAAATAAGATTCATACACAGTGATTGGCTGCCTCTTCCAAACAGCTGATTTTATTTATTTTTACTGGCAAAAGCAATAGCAATTCTAGACCAAAAATAAGACACACCCTCCCCTCTTTACCTTTATAAATTCTTATCCATTCTTATTTTGGACTTCATTTTGTATTTCAAATGAGCTCCTATGTAATTACTACATAATGGATAGCAGCTTCAGTCAAATTGAAAGAAAGTTTTTGTTAGGATTTTCCAAATCAAATACAAAATAATACTTTAAATAAAGGTTTGTGACCCAATAATCTCAGAAACTCAAGTTCAGGAAAATAATTCCCTCACCTACTCCTCTATACCATTAAAACTAACAAACAGAACAAGCCTTCTTTGCAAATCACTCCATATAACAAAAAGTGTTAGACAAGAATTAATGTGTGGTTTATTCCCTGATCAGTAAATATTAGAAGCTGTGCTCTCTGCATTTGATTTTCATTTACAATGTCATTTATTACTTTACACACCAAAATAATTAAATTTTATTCCACTTTATGAATAATATCAATATTTGAAGAATAAAAGTTTTTAGATAATATCACACCCAGTTAAAACAGCCCATGTGTTCCTGGAAAGGTTAAACCGATTAAAGATTATAAGACAGCACTGTTTCTTTTAGAAGTCTAGCTTCCCACATAAAGCATGACAGACAATCTAGAGGAAACACAGTATCTGCAGGTGCAGATGTGTTTAAGTAAAATATTGCTTATATTAAATCAAAACCCATAAATTTTGGAAATTAAAGTGACTAAAAATTAGAATTTTTCCTAAACTACCAACATAGATGTTTAATTAGCAAAAGAGGGAGCACTGCCTAATGGTTACATAAGAACAGCCATGCTGGATCAGACCAGTAGTGCATCTAGCCCAGTATTGTGTCTTCTGACAGTAGTCAATGCCAGGTCCTTGAGAGGGAATGAACAGAACGGGCAATCATCAAGTGGTCCATCCCCTGTCATCGACTCCCAGCTTCTGGCAAACTACAGGACTATGGCCCCAATCCTGAAAACATGCACGTACTTAACCAGGGCCAGCTCTGGCTTTTTTGCCTGGGGCGGCGAGCCCCGGCCGGGGCTCCGCTCTCTCCCCTGGCGGCCGGGGGGAGGGCGGCTGGAGCCCTGGGAGGAGGGAGGCGAGCCCCGGTGGGGGCTCCGCCTTCCCCCCAGCCGCCGGGGGGAGGGCGCCGGGGGGGAGGGCGGCCGGAGCCCTGGGAGTAGGGTGGCGAGCCCGGCCATGGCCCCGCTCTCCCCGGCGGCCGGAGTGCCGCACCGCCCCCCTCCAGGTGCCGCCTCAAGCACAAGCTTGGTGGGCTGGTGCCTGGAGCCGGCCCTGACTTAACTTACCTTAAGTGGGACTACTTACATAAATCATGATAAGAGCCTCCTGCCTTAGTGTTTGTAGGATCAGAGCCCAGAGACTGACTTGCTGTGACCTTGAGGGAGTCACTTAACCTCTCTATTCTCAGTTATCCCTTCTGTACAAAAGAGCTAATAATGCCACTAGGGTTTAAGTAGGCTTCATTCATTAATGTTTGCAAAGTGCTTTGAGAGCCTTCTAGAGAAGGTGCTGGAGTCGTGCAAAGGACTGTATTATTATATTTCAGTTCAGTGTATGGATGCTTATCCAGACAAGGGCTGGCTCCAGCTTTTTTGCCACCCCAAGCGGCGAAGGAAAAAAAAAGAAAGAAAGAAAAACCCGATTGAGCTGCCGCCGAAGAGGAAGAGAGGGAGTGAAGGACCCGCCGCCGAATTGCCGCCTAAGACCTGGATGTGCCGCCCCAATAACGGACGGAGTGCCGCCCCAGGCACCTGCTTCCTTCGCTGGTGCCTGGAGCCGGCCCTGTATCCAGACTCCTTTTGTCAGAAACTGTGCTGGAAATTTCACAAGTACAGGTTTTCTTTCAAATACCCTCTTTAGTGTTGGCTCATTTCAACCATGTAAGAAAGACAATACTGTCAAAATACCCTGCCTCCTCGTTCCACCTAAAGCCAAGTAGTAAAGGTTTTTAAAAACAATTATAAAAAATTCACTAGACATTTACAAACTGCAATAAAGATCAGGGTTTTCTTTTTTCAGGTTCAGTGTCTGGAGTGTTATCTAGCTGTTAGAAAGGGAGGGGCCTCACAGGACTCCTGGGTTCCAATCCTAGCGCTGAAACTGACTCACTGCAGGATCCTGATGAGTTGTTTATTTTGCATGATCATCATTTTTTTCCAACTGTATTATAGGTATAATACCTACCTGCCTCAATGAGGTCATGGTGCTTAATTAAGGTTTGTAAGTCCTTTACTATTTTCAGATGGCAAATGCTACAATATCTAAATAAATATTAGTAAGCATTATAATAATCATTTGGGTCAGTTCTGATTTGATTTGAAATGGTTCATTTATTCCTTTAAAAGGGGGCAAGGATAACATTGTTATTTTGGCATAATATTTACTTTCTGAAGTGAAATTGACTCAGAGCAAAACATCTTAATGACAACGGCATCATACCCATACAGACTGTATCAGGAACATTACTGAAATGTGCAGCTACAATATAGAGGGCATAGCACAAGCTCTTCCCTTATCTTCATCTATTTTATTAATTTCATTCATGCTTCTTCCTTAGATATGGATGGGGCACTTTAAATATCAAGTAATATTATACGGTCGGGAATAGTAAAATGCATTCATATTTCATTGACACTGCTTTTAATCACAGCTAAGCACTTGCATCCTGGAAGAGGTACAGAGTCAGACCATGTCTTTGACATACAGAGATTCTTTTCTGCCTTTCCTTTTAGTACATTTTATCTTGCCTAAGGAAGTCAACTGCTTATCTCCATAATGCATTTTCATCTTCTGCTACTGTAAAAAGCTAAGCTTCTCTGAGCTAGACTATAACGGAATACATGTCATTTTTTATTGGGTGCTCATTTGAATCTGGTCACTGACTATCAAAACTCTATTGAGTCACTGAAGCCGTTTAAGTTAATCTGTCTGCAGTAAAATAGCTAAGAATCCAATTTTCACGCATATTACACATTTTACATACGAATATAATATTTATATAAATACTATATATGGGATAGAATTGTTTGTCAATACACACACCAGATACTGCAGCCTCAGATACTATACTGGAAAATACAGTGTACTTTCTACCCAAAATGAGTGATCAGTCCTGTTGAAGTCCCTAGAAGTAAAAAGAGATCCTAACCAGTTTTTCAAAATCAAGAATGTACAAACAGCATGGGAACCATGATATTTTAGTAACAGTAGTATGTATCTATGTATGTGTATATAGCTCCAAAATTATTACTATCTCCACAGCACATGGAGATAGTAATAATGTAGACATGTAAATGGTCTTTGTAGACAAATAAAAATGTCAAGCCCTGTGCCACAAGGCTCTAACAGTTTGAGCCTTTGATTCTCATTTACACAAAGGCCTCTTTACACTGCTCTGGTAGCATAAAGGGGTCTAAAAGTGGGCATAAATGAAAATTATACTCACTTCAAAACCCCTTTCCATTGCCAACGTGGTGTAAAGAGGCCTTATTCTAAATAAGAATTAGGCCCTAAAAGGCTTCCTTGTGCAGACTTCCCATAGACTTGGGCAAATCACTTAGCCTCTCTCTGCTTCAGTTCCCCATCTGTAAAATGGGGAAAATAGCACTGCCATGCTTTCCACAGGTGTTGCAAGGAAAAATACATTAAAGATTGGGAAGCATTTTGAGATCTACTGATAAAAAGCACTATATAAGAGCAAGTTATTATTGTTATTCGTCAATGACCAGGCCCTAAGTTAGACATAGCACACCAATGGATGGCAAACAAAGGAGATTATGGGAAGCAAGAGGTTTACATTAAATATGTTAAATAATATGAATGCTTTTGTTATATAAGCATATAGATCATTTCTGTTTTGAAATCATTATTTTACTGGAATAAATTAATTTGTCATTTAAAGGAATAAAGTTATCAAAGAGTAGAGGGTGACAGAATGGATGCCAACCAGCCTATTGTTTCAAATTACACAAACTTATCTCAGTAACAAGGTTTTTATTTTCAAATTGACCACTAGGATTGATTTAATTGACCAGATCATTTCATTGACCAGGACACAGTGATCAACTCATTGGTCAAATAGCAGTATTACGATGGTTATCCTGAAGCACATGAATTAATTATACCAGTTATATTAGTTGAGTACCTGCGGAGTCTGACCAAGAGCTAGTTGGCTGATGCTCAAACCAGACAAGACAGAGGTGATGATAGTTGCTTGGGGGGAAGCAACCAGAGGATATGTTGAAAAACAATGTCTGTCCCTTTAAAAGAGGGGTTGTTCACCACGTGAGGGTCATGGTTGAACTCTCAAGTCAGTCCTACCACAGGCATTTCAAAATAGATGTGGGGGATGAAGGCAGGGATTATAAGGGTGGTGAACTGCTGAATGAGGAGGGGAAACATGAGCTTTTAAACCTGCTTGGCTTACTGCTGCACTTACAGGATTGTCTGGTGTATTGTGACTTATGTCAATAATACCAAACTCCTGGTGTAAACTGAGGCACAGAAAAAGTTAACCAACTTAGCCCAAGTAACATTGAGTAAATGGTGGAAGTAGGAGTAGAATTCAGAAGTTGTGATTTCCAGCTCTCTGTTTTTGCACACTCCCTTTCTATACACTTTATGTGTTTTATTTTAAATATCTCATTATTTAGTGCCTCATGCTGCAGCTGCTCCATACGCAGACCCCCCCCCTTTGAAATCAGTGTGAGAATTCTTTGTACGGGGTGACTGCAGCACCAAGCCTTTATTCATTCTGTACAGTACTATGGTAATTTTAAGGATCATAGTACTATGTTTGCTGATGTAGTCACCTCTATGTTTAGCTGTTCCCACTGTTATAAGATGTACTGTAGGATTGTTCATTATGGGGTTTGAATTCAGCTGTAGGTTGTGCCACGTTCTCCTGGCATTTTACGGGGCATTGGGAAATCTGCTTGGAAGTTACTGCAGGAGACCCACACTTCCTATTCCCTTTGAGACTTCATAACCAACTAGCAGGGTCCGAACACTGGACAGTAGTGACTGGAGAGGGGGTGTTGGCAGGGCATCTCAGGAATGCATTGTTTCAGCTCCTCTCTCGGACATCCTCTGCTGATTGAGCTTCTGTAGCAGCCTGACCACTACAGAGTTCTTGCAACTCATGAGGAAGAGCAGCGGTGCAAACACAATCTGCCACCCCCTGGCATGTAATTTTGTGGTGTGTCAGGGTTGGGGGGGGGGGTTGCTTGTTTGTTTTTTTAATCAGGACATCCCTCTTCTAAACCTTTACCTTCCCACTTGAATGCTGCCCAGTTGTATTGTATCTCTAAAGAATACACTAAACGATTGAATTTAAGAAGTAATATCAAAGAGAGAGGAAAAAAGGTATCTCCTCCCATTCAAACAAAAGGTAATTAGGAACCCAAAGTTAAATCTTCAACTGGTATAAATAGAATGTACCATGAAGGGGAGAGTAAATTAGTTAGTAAATGAAATAGCCTGTTGTTGGCAATAAAGACTTATTGTTAACAACTAGAGCTGGTCAGAAAAATGTAATTTCCATATTCCGCCATTTCGAATGACCCCTCAAAATATAGATATTTCCTGCAGAATGGAAATTCCAAAAAATTCAGTGTGGAACCATGATTTGTTTTGCTTTGGCTCTATAAGTGTTGAAAGATGATCATACAAAATATTAAATAAAATATTTAATACAATACATACAATAATATTAAAATATTATAATATAAAAGTTTACATGAAATAAAAGGGAATGAAAATGTCAAAACATTTTACATAAGAACATAAGAACGGCCATACTCGGTCAGACCAAAGGTCCATCTAGCCCAGTATCCTGTCTACCGACAGTGGCCAATGCCAGGTGCCCCAGAGGGAGTGAACCTAACAGGTAATGATCAAGAGCATTTTACCTTATTAAGACAGAATCAAAAAGTCAAAATGGTTAAAGTTAAGCTGAAATCAACATGTTCCTACAAAACATTTTGATGTAACTATATTTTCTGACAGAAAACTATTTGGTCAAATTTTTTTCAACCAGCTGTATGAAGAACTGTCAGTTGTGTAGAGCAATATTGTGGATAGACCGTATTAACTCAGGGTAGTTATAAAAAGAGGTTTCATCTTCAAAGTGTTTGACATACTCTAACTAGTCTTTATAGTATCCCTTTACATAATTAGTAGTAATATTCTCATTTTCTTGTTATGGAAACAAACTAGGTACTTCAGTTGACATCTAACTTTAGGCACAGGAGAAGTCCAGTTGACTTCATGTTCCTAATACTAGGCTTGTTGTTTACATTCCTTCCTGAATCGGGGCCATAGAGAGGCTAAGGCAGGGGTGGGGAACCTTTTTTCTATCAGGGGCCACTGACCAACAGAAAAAATCAGTTGCAGACCACACACAGCCCCGTGGGGGGGTGGAAGTTCGGGGCTTCCCCTAGGCTCCAGGGTGGGGCCAGAAATGAGGGGTTCAGCGTGTGGGAGGTGGCTCCGGGCTGGGGCAGAGGGTGGGGTGCAGGAGGGGGTGAGGGCTCTGGCTGGGGGTGCAGGTTCTGGGGTGGGGCTGGGGATGAGGGGCTTGGGACTGGGCCCAAGGAGTTTGGAGTGTGGGAGTGGGCTCAAGCAGGAGTTTGGGGTGCAGGCGGAGGTCTGGGGTATGGGCTCTGGGAGGGAGTTTGGGTGTGGGAGGGGGCTCAGGTCTAGGGCACTGGGGTGCAGGTCGTGTGTGGGAGGGAGTTCCGATCTGAGGCAGGGGGTTGGGATTAGGGTGGGGGTGCAGGATCTGGGAAGGAGTTGGGGTGCAGAAGGGAGTTCCAACCTGGCGCATGGGGCTTGGGGTGCGG
Organism: Terrapene triunguis; assembly: GCF_002925995.2. Taxonomy (NCBI): domain Eukaryota; kingdom Metazoa; phylum Chordata; order Testudines; family Emydidae; genus Terrapene; species Terrapene triunguis. Next base: position 36,708,335 of record NW_020664413.1, on the reverse strand, counting down.
GTTCTGGCTGGGTGCGCTTACCTCAAGCAGCTCTCGGTTGCGGGTGCAGCGGGGCTAAGACAGGCTCCCTGGCTCCGTGCTGCTCCCAGAAGAGGCTGCCATGTCCGGTCCCTAGGCGGAGGGGTTGGGGGCTCTGCATGGTGTGTGCTGTCTACGCATGTGGGCACCGCCCCTGCAGTTCCTATTGGCCACAGTTCCCAGCCAATGGGAAATGCGGAGCCAGCACTGGCGGCGGGTGCAGCGCACGGAACTTCCCTGATTGGCCCTGCTCCTAGGAGCCGCAAGGACATGCCAGTCATTTCCGGGAGCTGCATGGAGCCGACCGGACTTTTAGTGCCTCTCTCTCTCTCTTGTGCAAGCACTTATCACTGTGTGTTATGTGAGCACCTTTTACTATATTAGCATTGGTTCCTTTTCATAGATAATTTTAATTACCACAGACATACTAACAGAGGGGTAGCCGTGTTAGTCTGAATCTGTAAAAAGCAACAGAGGGTCCTGTGGCACCTTTAAGACTAACAGAAGTATTGGAGCATAAGCTTTCGTGGGTGAATGCCCACTTCATCAGACGCAAGTAATGGAAATTTCCAGAGGCAGGTATAAATCAGGATGGAGATAACGAGGTTAGTTCAATCAGGGAGGGTGAAGTGCTCTGCTAGCAGTTGAGGTGTGAACACCAAGGCACTAAATAATGAGATATTTAAAATAAAACACCAGCAATACCATCACAGGACCTAACCAGATCAGCTACAACATCACCGGCTCATTCACCTGCACGTCCACCAATGTTATATATGGCATCATGTGCCAGCAATGCCCCTCTGCTATGTACATTGGCCAAACTGGACAGTCACTACACAAGAGGATAAATGGACACAAGTCAGATATCAGGAATGGCAATATACAAAAACCTGTAGGAGAACACTTCAACCTCCCTGGCCACACAATAGCAGATGTAAAGGTAGCCATCTTACAGCAAAAAAACTTCAGGACCAGACTCCAAAGAGAAACTGCTGAGCTCCAGTTCATTTGCAAATTTGACACCATCAGATCAGGATTAAACAAAGACTGTGAATGGCTATCCAACTACAGAAGCAGTTTCTCCTCCCTTGGTGTTCACACCTCAACTGCTAGCAGAGCACCTCACCCTCCCTGATTGAACTAACCTCGTTATCTCCATACTGCTTCTGTGACAATATTTCCTGAAGCATCACCTTCCAGAGTCAACAGCAATGTTGCCACTTTTCATAATTTTATTACAAATCTCACGATGTTTGTCTTGAAGCCCTAGCTCCTGGCATCAGGTGATTAAGTGAAGATCTCCACTTTCTTTTTAAAACAAAAACAAAAAAAGCTGTAAAATGTGTACTCTAAAGGCTCCTACACAAGAAAGTAAATAAACCCAAAATGTATTATTTTTTAAAATCTCATAATTTTTAAGCTATTCACATGATTGGGGGACCTGATTCACGATTTTTGAACACTTGGGGTTGGGAATCCTGCATCAGGACTCATGGAAACAATATCAAATTGCACCAGATTGGTAGTTCAATATTATTACTACTATTCATTGATTTTCACAGTGAAAACAACCACCTCGGTCCCTACCCATAGCTCTTTTTAAAATCTGTCCCATAAAGCACAAATCAGGAGAAATAACAATAATGAGACAAGGGATATTAAAAACTACCAAGTAGCTGCCATCTGAAGGTAGTACTGCATTGTATTTTCTCTTTTCTTAATTCCAAATTTTCTTTTACAGGTAAGACTAACATCAGCCAACTAAGAGAGATTTTCCAAATGTAGGAATTCACTCTTTAGAGACAGCAGTCACCTTCTTCAGGTTTTACTTTAGTACAAAAGACAGCTATAGAGCCTTGCACAAGATGCAGAGGACCCATTTTGGAAGTCTGTGAGTTAAAGAAGTTGGCTGTTAATTCTTACTGAATTGGGTCTCTAGGCTACTCAACTGAGTGTTTGTTCCTTTGTATGTCTGTATATCTGTATATTTTATGTCATGTTTCCAAAAATATCATAAAAAGATTCATTTCTGATAGAATATAATATTTAGGGAAATTATTCTATTTTTAATCTATGCTAAATTAATGGGACAAATACCCAGCTCTTTTGCTATTTTTGACATTACCTTACTGAATCATTGCTATCCATTGCTGATGCTGTTCTCACAAGTCAAGTCAAAAGAAACAAGACTGTGTTAACTAACAGGAAAACAGACATGCTGGTTCAAAAGACCACTGACCTTTGCAGCTTGTTGTACGGTGAAAGAGCAGTGAAGGTGGTGGACCTTGTTAAAACAAAGTACAAAATCAGAGCACAACAGCACCACCATCATACAAAACACTGAAATGAATATATGAGCAAAATCTAACGCAGACTCAGAGGTAGTTTGCCATAAGACATGTTGGCTATTAGCTACAGTAAACACAAGCTGGATGATTTAGAGACATTTGGATTTGTTAGCACATTCTTTATAAAAGTACAGTACACCCGCAAAATATTATGGATGCTTAAGTTGTCAGTATGTTGCATGTATTACTTGAACATCCCACATGCTTTATCTGCTGTACCGACTCATATGAAAGCTTAAGAATTATTAATTGCTCATTTGGGTCTTGATCCTTTGAGCTGCTGAGAGCCTCGTGTGAGGTGACGAGCACCCTCAATTCCATTTGACCTCAGAGCACTCAGTGCCTGGCAGGGTTAGCTTCTAATAAATTCACTTTTAAAATAATCAGTGTACATGTTTTGTAAACATTTTACTATTAAAATGATGATATATAACACACAATGAGATCCATATTCTAATAGTTAACATTAAAACCAATAATATCTTCTGTATAACACATCTGTTGCTATCTCTAAGTTAATTTATATTTTAATTAAATCAGTATGAAATGAAATATTAAGATTAATTATTGTGTATCTATGTTAAATGACATTTTATAAACAGGTAAGAAGTTAGGTTAGAAGTAAGGCTGACTGGATAACACAACCACCATTCCATGTTGTGAAAAATTTTGAGATTTCCGCATTTATTTTCATTCCACAATAGAAAGAAAACTAAGACCTTTTGAATCTTGGTATGAAAACAAAAAAACAAATTAAAAAAACCCATGATTGAGAGAGAGACCCTAGAACGGCCAAAAGCCCAATGGTTAGGGCACTCACCCAGGATATGGGAGACCCAAGTTAAAAGTCCCTGTTCTTCCTGATTTGGAGCAGGGACTTCACTGTGTGGCACTCCCACATCTCTGTAAAATGCCCTACTGACCAGTCTACTAGCTATTCTGGGGTGGGTCAGTGTAGGTCTCACTCTCTCTCTCCTGGACCTGAGAAACCTTCCCAATAAAGTCTTTATTGAAACCAAAATGTTTCATGGAAACATATTGGTTTAGACAAAACAGCATTCTTCCACAGGAAAAATTTTCATCAAAAATGTTTCGACCAGCTCTAGTAGTTGGAAATATTAAAAGAGAAAGCATCATCTTCCCTCAGCTATAAGAAGGCAGAGAACAAAACAAAGTTCCTCCCAAGTTTTGCTTATTAGGAATGGCCTTTTACAAACTGACACAATTAAACCGTCAATATCTATTTCTTAAAACGACTCAGTTCTATCTGTTAGGATCCAAGTCTTCAAACACTTACAGACAGATTCTGCCATCTTTATCCAGGAGTAATTTATTCTGCAAGTACTCACACTGAAATTGACTTCTTGTGGAGTAAGATACTATTTAATGAGAGCAAGGATAGCAGGATCTGGTCTAAAGTAACAGCTGTAATGCTTACTGCCATGAGTAATCCCAGAGATTCACGTTACTCTTGATTTTAATGGAATTATTGACAATAGTGACAATTATATCTTGTATTGTGTGTTAGCATGATTGGGCCCTTACTTGTGATTTTGATAGAAGGTTCTGTCCCTAGGTGAGCTCCATTTTTATGGCTATCCGAGATAGCCTATATGGGTGGCATGCTCTGGATCCTACTTTTATTGAATCTCATTAGGAGCATCTGTATATTTCCATTGCCCTGTGACACAAATCCTGGGATCTGAGGAAAAGCCTCAGACAGAGGAAGCATGGAACTGTATGTATACTGTGCAACTGGGAACCTAAATAAAATGTAATCAAACACCCAAACTCTAAAGCTCAGTTAAGCTACATTTAATTTAGTTTACTGATGTCCCACATCTGCAACCCAGTAAAGTTCACAATTGTTACAATGCACAGCTGTGGTTTAAAGCCTCTCTTTGCACACAATACACTGGCAGCAAAGCAAAAACAATTAATTTTTATATGCTTTTAACATATGGATTAGACAGTCAGAAGTAAGAAAGCCTCGTGTTCTAAAAAGAAAATATATAGCTTCTATTAACTTGACCCAAATTCTTAGAAAATGTAAGTTCTGATTCATCTTTAAGTAGAGAGATTATAATTATAATGGCTTTGTATCGGATTCATTTGATTTAAAGTGCCTGCAGTTATCTTTTAATAGGGAAAATATATGACACAAACGTCCCATTATAAATAGATTTTATTATGAGATAAATTAATAAATTGTAAAATGTTTGGAGTCTTTTGTTCTATTGTGATCTGTGGAATTAAAAGGAGAAAAAAAAAAACCCTTTAAGCCTAAATGGAAACACATTTCATTTCAGTGAATAAACATGATGTACACCAAGCCAAGGGCCCAATTCTGCAAACAGTTATCACCAGGCAGAATGCTTGTACTCAGTGGGATTACACAGTAATAAGCAGTACAGGTAAAATCCTGACTCCACTGATGTCAATGGCAAAACTCCCATTGACTTCAGTGGATCTAGGATTTCACTCTGTGTGCAGTAGTAAAAGGATTGAAATCCAAAATAATCTAGTTATTTTTCACTATTTCTGATTGTTCAGTAAAGTACCATTTGCTGTCAAAAATATAAATAATTTATACTGAGACACAGTATCTTAAATTGGAAAATTGCCAAGTTAAATTGATAACTGCAAATCAGTTTAAAAAAAAAAGTCATTGTGCAACATAATGGTAGGTTTGAGGATGTTGCAGTATGTGATTTGGAGCAGACACTAGTTGTTGAGTTTTTAAGCTGACCTCCAAAAAGAGGGAGGAGACAGTGTTTGTGCTTGTGTTTTGGATTCTTTAGGGCATGTAAAGAAAGCCTGAACTTTTTATTAAAAAAATAAATAAATCCAGCTTTTTTTTTTTAAGATGACACATACCGGGTTCATCTATTCTGTTTTTCTTGGAGTACTATAGGGATGACTGGAGAACTCATCGGATTAAGATAACACAAAAGACAACAGACTGAAAGTAAATATTGAGGTGGGGAAGGGATGATCAGGCAGACAGTTTATAAATAATTTATATTTGTAAATAACTCTTTACCTCAAACTCCAGAAAAAAATGACCAATGAATGCCAGCAAAAAGAGAGATGATAACTCATAATATTTCTGATAGGTGAAATCCACCCCCTATTGAATTCAATGCAGCCAAGATTTCATCTGATATATTTAATGAAAAAAAATTATTTTAAAAAATAAAACCCTGCTACTCACAGTGGGGGTATGTCTACACTGCAAAGTTGTCGACAAAACTTTTGTCTTTCACGGGTACTTAAAAAAGCCTCCTCGCGAAAGACAAAAGTTTTGCCAATGCAAGTGGCAGTGTGAACGCGGCTTTGTCGGCAGGGGCTGGAAGTATTTTGTCAGCAAAAGTGCCAACAAAGTACTGACAAAGAGCGTTTACACACGCTGACTTTTAGTGACAAGGCTACATGGTGTAGACAAGCCCTGGGTGAGATGCATCCTTAGAAAACCAGTTTTAGCTTAACTCCTCTGAAGGGAAGCGGAAGGCAGGAGCATTGGAAAGTTATCCAAAAGACTGAACAAAGGAAGCCAGGTGGGTTTAAATAGTGAGCCACACAGGAACAAGGGGGCAATAAAAGAAGAGAAAGCATGGGGCAGGACATAGCAAAGTCTCAGTGTTGCCAACCCTCATGATTTTGTCATGAGTCTCATGATAATTATTGTTTTCCTTAAAGCCCCAGCTCCTGGAGTCAAGTGAATATGTGATGATTTCAGTGTTCATTCTTAAAGCAAAAGTAAGCTTCTAGTTCTTGTGGCTGTGGAGAAAGTTTCAAAATGTGACCCCAATGCACTCTAAAGGCTCAAAACGCAGAAGGCATATAAAAAGAACACCAAATCTATTATTTGTACATAATCTCAATATTTTAACGCCAATCTCATGATTTTTGGTGAGCCTGACTCATGATTTTTGAACATTCAGGGTTGGCAATACTGCGTCACAGAAGCTGGGAAGGGGCTCCATGAGGGAGAGAGACCACCTAGCATGCAACAGACTGCATGAGGAGGAGACACCCTTCTTGCCTTCCTAGACCCAGATGGTTCCCCAAGGACTCACAAAGGAAGTGAGAGAGAGAGAAAGTGAGGAATATTGTTCTTTCAGATGTTTATTGTTTTGTATCATGTGTACTCTCCTGTGCATTACATGGTTAAGTATAAAAGAGCACAAAGGTGTTAGATTGTGCAAAGGGTGTGTGTTGACTACTTCAGAACTACTCTGTGCCTCTGCAAGTTAAACTGTGACCAGAAGCTTCGTACTTTTTGGGTGGAGTTCTGGGAGAGGAATGTGTTTAAGTAACTGGGGTATCTCAGGGGTCAGTGCTGGGCCTGAGGCATACATCAGGTAGGCTGAGGCGCTCCATTTTGGAGAAGGGATAGCAAACTGAGAGCCAGTGCCCAGGAAATGTGCTAGAGAGGCCAAGGGAGAAACGAGTGCTGCAGCTTACTGAGGCTTTAGAAACTTGAAGCACCCAAGGGTTCCATAGCACAAAGGCTTGGATTCCCCTGGTGATGCTTCCCAGGGCACCCAGGGCTGTGAGTCACTTTGTTACTATGCGAGGGAGTCTTGCCTGTGCTAGCTGGATGTCATCTCCCTAACACAACCAGCCTGTCAGCCACTCAAGCACTCTCCTCTGGCCTACACCAGGCCTGTCTTTGCCTTGTAGGTTGACCGCAATCCCTGAGTCCCTTCAAAATACCCCCTGTGGTATCCAGCCTTTGATCACTGGATACCCACAGAAATCCCAGATGGAACAGAGTACCACAATTTATCAGTTTTGGCTTAGACCAGGGGTCTCAAACACACAGCCCACAGGGCTATTTTCTGCGGCCCACAAGCTCCTCGCGCCCCCAGCTTTTACCTAGAGTGGCTCCGGCCTAACGCGCACCGGGGGAAGGGCAGGCTCTATGATTCTATGAACCCTGCTGTGGTTCATAGAATCATTGAATATCAGGGTTGGAAAGGACCTCAGGAGGTCATCTAGTCCAACCCCCTGTTTAAAGCAGGACCAATCCCCAGACAGATTTTTTGCCCCAGATCCCTAAATGGCCCCCTCAAGGATTGAACTCACAACCCTGGGTTTAGCAGGCCAATGCTCAAACCCCTGAGCTATCCCTCCCCCAGTTTCCCATTCCCGGCCAATGGGAGCTGCTGGGGGCGGTGCCTGAAGCAACAGCAACACACAGACCCCTGTGCGCACCGGGCCAGAGCCCGCCCCCCGAATCCCTCCTGCAGCTGAACCCCCTGCCGTGAGCCCCCTGCTTCACCCCTCCTGCACCCCGACCCCCTGCCGTACCCCACACCCCTCTTGCACCCCGAGTCCCTGCCCTGAGCCCCCTGCCGCACCCTGCACCCCAACCCCCTGCCCTGAGTTCCCTGCCACACCCCTCCTGCACCCCGACCCCCTGGCCTGAGCCCCCTGCTGCAACCTGCACCCCGGCCCCCATCCCCCTGCCGCACCCCACACCCCAACCCACTGCCCTGAGCCCCCTGCCGCACCCCTCCTGCACCCCAACCCCCTGCCCTGAGCCCCCTGCCATACCCCGCACCCTGACCCCCTGCTGAGCCCCCTGCTGCACCCTGCACGCCGACCCCCTGCCCTGAGCCCCCTGCCGCAACCCGCACTCCTCTTGCAACCCAACCCCCTGCCCTAAGCCCCCTGACCTCTTCCTGGCTTGAGGCAGGAGTAGAGAGAGTTAATCTGATGGTATGAGTATCAGACTCATCAGCTACCATAGGGAAATGCCAGGTATAATCCTCACCAACTTGCCCTTCCTTGTGGACCACAGATCCACACCCACATACCACGAGTTCAAGCCAGGAGGGCATATGCAAGCCCTTAGGGGCAACCTGCTCTGAGGGGAAGGGAACACCACCAGGTAGGTTTGCAGGATATTTACCATAGATATCGTAAAGCAAAATCCAGTCTTTAAGAGATTATGACAGAATCTGCTCAAACATCAAGGCGACATCAGTATCAGCATCTATAAGTGAAGTTACTAGGGTTACTTCTGTAACTGCTGCACGAGCCTTTTATACAGCCATCTTCAATTAAACTCAGTATAATGTATAGTTCTCAGGTTACCCTCTTTCCCAGATTGTTTAATCATTTTGTCTCTGACACTGTCACTCATGATACCAATCCCCCAAAATCTGTGAAAGAAAAGAGACCAAAATAGTTGCATTTGGCTAAAAAAGGAACTTGCAAATTCAGCAAAATAGAGGCATCCTGTTCCTTGCAAGTACACTATGCTTCTCTCTTTTAATTGGGGCACATTCTACACTCATTTCACATACACACTTCTCATCAGCAGGAACTCTGCAGATGGAAATAGTGTAGAACATGGAAGCAATTTGGAAAATGAGTGGGTTAATATTTAGGTTCACTATGCAGAACATTTGAAGTTAAAGGTCACTAGAAAGTGCAAACAGATTCCGCAAGGTTCTGAATGCACCTTACCTCCCATTGAAGTAACAAAAAGGAGGTATGAACCCTGTATAATCAATCCTAGAATGTTCACTTTGAGTATGGATGTCAGTTAGTGGGATCTGTGAACTCTTTTAAACTATACTACTACATACATGTTCTTTACATCCTGCTGTTCATTTCTGGCACTTTAAACTACACAGTCCGCTCCAACGAAATAGAAGCATTCACTGAGAGGGGGTCAGAACATTTGATAAATTACAGAGATTCACATGATCCTAAATTAGGAAAATAATTTTGTCTTTTTAATATTTATTTTCTTGCTGCTGCTCAGTTTTTGACACTTGAAAACTATATGCAAGGCATTTTGATAAATTTACTTCAAACAGAGAAGAGTTTGTCAGGGAGTGGAGGGAAGCAGGCATTCGGTTTCCTTATTTTCATTCTTAGTGGCATTTAAGAATAATTTTGTAATAATCATCATGCCCATGTTATTTTCAAACTTCTGAGATAGCACCACCTAGTGGCCATTGCACAGATGGAAGAGGGCTCATCGGCCAACAGCATGAACACCAAACATTCCAAAGCTAGTTGTGAACAGATGTAAGACAGCGCTGTTGCTCATCTTCAAACAAAGCATTGAAGACACTGGCAGAAAGGCTCATATAAAGCCAACGTTGCCTTGGCACATTTTTTTAATGTAGCCGCCATTTAAATTATTAACTTTTTGTGCCAGTAAAAAATCTACACAAACTGAAGAAAATGTTGCAAAGTCTTGGAATGTTAAATGCAATCCTGGAATGAAAGATGGTATTTGATTTTGGCTTGCTTTGCTAATGAAGTATATGTCTGGGGGTAGGGATGCATTCAAACACAAGCAGAGGATCTTATGGGACATTTACATAATCTCTATTATTTTGTGCACAAGAGCTTCTTTGTAGAAAGTTACGAGGAGACTGCCTTTAACTTCCTTCACAAAGCAGGGATGAGGTATTAATAGTCATACTTATACATTCGATTCTCTGCCAAACCTTTCATTTATCCTGCAGGCTGCCAAAGACAAACCTGGCAACAATCTGATTTCAGAACACAGGTCCCTACACCAGAAGTGGTGCCAATTATATTAGATGGCTGAAAAAAATAGAGCATAAAGTGTTGGGTTTTTTTAAGACCTTGTAGCATCATACGCAGAAGTACATGCTTAACCATTCCAAGGCTCCAAACTATACTGACCTGGCAGAAAATGTTGCTGCTGCTAGTTCAGAGAGAGGCAAGAATTTTGTAACGGAAGGCAGAACTCACCCTATCCATTTAGAGAGTGACAACAGTAAAGAATTTAAGATACAAAAAATGGTGACAGCAAATCGGTATACTTAGCATATATAAAGTAATAGTGGTCTGCAACTCCTAATCGGCATGCCAGAGTGCAGTTCCTACTGTGTCTCAGGCAAAGCACTCAGTTCAATGCTGCTGCTGGTGAAAATATTTTCAAAAGCCAGAGAGACAAGTTTATGTGAAAGGACCAGAATTCAGGAGAAGCTTGTATGGTACGATTGCCTTGCTCACCATCAAGTTCACTGCTAACAACTGACAGTTATTATAATAACTGGGACTGCTAATTGGGACAAATTCCTAAATGACAGATTAGGTTCTAACAGGAAAAGCAGAGACATTGGATCAGAATGACAAAAACATTGACAAGGTAGCACAGTCTCAGATATCTGACTAGGTGCAAGGCTTCTTTTGCTTTGCCTCACCCTACCAGGATGAATAGAATAGGCTCTCTCATCAAGTCAACCAGGATCCAAAAATCAAAGCATGTAAAGGTAAAGGGGTTTTCACCCCCAACTAGGCACAGAGCATGCTGACCCCAGTCTCATAAGATAGACCTCACCCACATTTCACCAATTGCTAAGCTCACAGCAGCAAAGGGAGAAGCAGACTCCTCCTTAACTACATCATCCCTTCACTAGCAGCCACTAGGTAGTAAAAAGTACTTCTACCCTCTCCCTTCCAACAAGGCTAAGATCATTGTCTCTATCTTGTTCAGCCCTAGTCAGCAAGGGACGAGAATCCCAAAGTCACATCCAAATGCAAAACCACAAGAAATAGGCTGACTTATATTACTTATTAAAAATTCAGCTTAGGTTGTGCTGTGAGGGGCAGGCCTTGACTTTATCGACTTGTTGCTAACATTTCCCCCTAGGATCTCCTAAAAGGAGGACAGAACTGACATTTTGAAAGAACACAATAATCCTTGACCTAGTGAAGTTACAGCAAAGTGCCTGTTAAGATCAATCAAGTTAAACAGTAAAGTCTCATAATACAAAAGGTGAACGATTTTCTTACAGGAAAGTTCAGATTCTGAGCTCCACCTCTCACCTCCTGAAAGGAGAGAGAGAAGGTACCTTCTTAGGAACGGTTTGTAGAGGCCCAAAGCAAAGCCACACTAACAAAAATAGTCCTCAAACTACAGAAAAACAATAGAGCCAGTATAATAGGCATCTATCCTATGCAGAATATAGACAAATAGACTCAAAAATTGCTATCAACTACACCTATGCAAACCCACTGAAGTCAATGGAGTTTCATGGGTTACAGAGTGGAATTCAGCCCAAAGCATTTACAGTTATTTGAAATGACTTGCTACTGTACTCTACATATTAGTTTTGACATTTTGTATCAGCAAGATACTGATTATTGCATGAACTGCATGGGTATACATCACCGTATTCTAGCCGGTAACTCTCTAACCACAAGTGAATTATCAAAGGTCTCCTTACTCCTGCAAAGAAATGGCATATCAGACCAAAAGCCTTCAGGTGTCTACATCCTTTTCTAACCTGTTCTGAAAGAGACTTTTCCTTTTATGTAGCAACTCCTGACAGTCTCTTAGCTTTGTATGTGTGTTGTAGTGTAGGTGTTTATGTAACATGTCACATGCACACTCTACTGTAACGTGCACAGACTCGTTTTGGCTGTGGGTGTGTTGCACTGTTGGTGTTTATGTGGCAGAAGTGTCGGGCACATTCTATTGATTTATGGCAGCTATCTTTGAAGTCATTGAACTTCACCTTATTGTTATAAATTAGCAATAGACATAGGCACATGTGTGTAAGTCAATGTCCCCAAGTTTCAAATCATCTGAAATAATTAATTCTATCAGTTCAGTATATTTTTTATTCCATAACTAGTAAGATATTTTAAAGTATTGTGCAGGTGTGTTTAAACAGAGAGGATGTTACCTGCAAAAACTATCTTTGCCAAAATTGGATATACATGGTTTACACAATGTAAAGCAAATTATGCAAGAAGCTAGAGACAGGGAAGTGTTGTCTAGTGGTCTGAGCACAAAACTAATACCCAGAAAACTCCTGACGTCTCATCCCTACTCTGACAATGAAGTCGGGCCTTGGCTATCATTTAATCTCCCTCCATCTCTGAAATGTGGATACCTCACAGTAATGTTGTGATTAATTAATGCCCATAAATTGCCTTGAAAATAGCAAATGTTAAGTATTTTACAACTCCAGATTACTTTTTGTAACCCTGATGGAAAACAATGCCAGGGTTCTGTGCAGTAGTAGAAGGCTGCAGGGACATCTAGTCAGGAAGTCTTACTATTAACAAAGTTATGCAGAGAAATACCTGTTTTGGTTAATGGACTAGAGAACAGCTGCTGAAGAAGTTTGTTCTCTGAAGTTCTCAGCACCACCACTATATCAGCAGGAAGAGTGTCTCTGTTCTTCTCAAGGAAACCGTAGGCATCATATAATACCTAGGTGTTGGAGACAGAATGAACAAACAGCTGAAATAGACTACCAAAACCCTGTCATTTACTTTAAACAGGCAAGTTGACCAAGTAAGCTAGTTCAGACCTGACAAGCTGGTGAATTACTGCAGTGTTCTCAAAGTGTGAGCTGGCTTTAGACAGCATCTGCATTCATAACATGTCATTGGTATATCAAATTGGTTTAAGTGGCTTAGGCTGAGTCACACTGTATTACGCTGTATCACATCAAACTATGACGTGCCCAATGCAACATAACACAGTGTAGCACCACACTCACCGCATCACTTGACAGGTTACACATGAAATATGCAATGGTTTTCAGACGGAGCAGCCACTCTGCATTTCCTGCATGTAGCCAGAGTGTGATCTGTAATTAAATCTTCTGGAGAAACAGGAGTAAATTTCATATCTAGCACACTGGCAAAATGGATACAAAATGTACTACCACTGTTACCAAATGGATATTTATTCATCTGGAATCCTCTCTTTAATTTGCACTGGCTTAGGGCACAGTATTTTTAAAATTTTAATTCTGAAGGCTTTGAAAGGCAAAACTGCTCTGAATTGTTTTTCTCACAGTTATTAGTAATCAATGATAAAATCTTTGTATCAAAATTGGAATAGAGTTATTCTGCTTTAGATTTTATTTTTTAAAACTACAGTAATTTCCAGCATACAGCTTTACTATAAATGGCCTCAGTGCCAGAAAAACACAGGCACAGCACATGGGGCAGGTCTACACTACCGCAGGGATCGACGCTCTGAGATCGATCCACTGGCAGTCAATTTAGCGGGTCTAGTAAAGACCCACCAAATCGACTGCAGATCGCTCTCCAGTCAATCCCTGTACTCTACCCCCATCAACCTCCTGCAGTGTAGACCCCACGGTAACTCGACCTAAGGTACATCGACTCCAGCTACTTTATTCAGGTAGCTTGAGTTGCGTAGCTTAGGTCGACTTACCGCGGTGGTGTAGACATAGCCATGGTCTTGAAGTTACATTAGAGCTAAATTTGGCCCTACTGTGGAGAATGACTGAAAGTCAACACTGCCTCTAGGATTTGACATTTGGGTGGCAAAGAATTTACTGGAGCTTTGTGGAATTTGGTTTTCCTTAACAAACCCCAAAGTTGGGCAAGGTTTACCAGAAGATTTGTGGAGGTTCTTGACCCTTGCATTGAGAGCTGAGGTCTGCATGGAAATCATGCAAACCTAGGCTGCTTTGGTTGAGTTTTGTTTACAATTGGGAATTTAGACCTCAAATTCCAAACAAAACTCAGTGGACATGAAACCAACTAAAACCAAAACTGTTGAGTTCTGCAGAGCACTAGAATATACCTACAATATGTAGGAGGGGAATTCTTCCAGTCACTCCTCTGCCCTCTACAGGAGTTTAAAAAGAAAGCACTATTGCAGAGAGAGTTTTATACTCTGTTTTATTCATTGAACCTCCTTTCCTTTCCTGCTCTTTCTCTTCCACACAAACAATTACTACTGAGTATATGTGTTAATGGATAGAGATGTTATAATTGGCAGGTTGTTCTGGCTCAAGGGGGGCCACCACTTCTACGAAATGTCTCAGCTGGGGTGACCAGATGTCCCAATTTTTTATAGGGACAGTCCCGATATTTGGGGCTTTGTCTTATATAAGCGCCTATTACCCCCGTCCTGATTTTTCACAGTTGCTAACTGGTCACCCTAGTCTCAGCTGGGGTGGCATTTCACGAGTCGGGATGCCACCTCCAGAACTGTAAGGAGCATTTATAACACGGGCAATTTTGAATTGCAAATCTTATCACAAATTCTAGGTTTCTTTAAAAACAATTAATCCATTAAAAAGAGAGAAATCTGCAAGCAATTTAAATGCCTCTGGATGGAATAGATAGTGACTCTACCACTTATTACATTCAGACCATATGGCCTTTACCTTTCCAGCATAGTGCTGAATGCCAAAACACAGCTCCACTCGTTTGGGCCTCCAAAAGTATTTGCATCTTAAATTATCTTCAAACTTATCTAGTCATTAAAAAAAGGTAACTGTTAAAGGTGAACCACAGCAATTTAAATCACAACTCTCCACCATAATTAGGGACAGCTTACAACCCAAAAAATCAGAATTAGTATAAAATACTCTTATAAGTTATCACATTGTCCACCAATGATGTCAGCCTTTGTCAGCTTTTCCTACAAGCACCTGTGTTCTTTCTTCCAAGTTGCCACTTATAAATGAACAGCCTCCCCAAACTAATCCTTCAAATCCCTCACGACTTACTTCTAATGGGATGCCTATCGGAAACTAACAAATGACAATGGCTTGGTAGGTAGAATGCTAGAAGAAACTTCTCATATTTATCCTATTTATTTATTCATTTGTTTATATCTTATATTTTTAATAAATAACCAACTCAAAGCCCTCTAGCTATGTACATATCTGCCCTATGTGAATGCCCTTGTTCCTTCCCATAGTTTGTTATATCCACAAGAAAGGGCACAACACTCCAGCCAACAACTATGTCCCCTCCAAGATTACACCTGTCACTTCTGTGGGAAAATCTTCAGGGCACGAACTGGGCTCCTCAGCCACCTAAAAACCCACCAATGAACCCCCTTGGCAGACAACATCCTCGCATCAAGGGATAGCCAAAGAAGAAGATATCCACCTGCACTTTCATTTAAATACATGTTAAGGTCTTTAGGCATCTTTTATCCTGCATTTGAACTTCTACAGAAAAACAGGCTTATGTCCAAAGGGGCCTTCTGGGATATGTCTACACAGCAATTAAACACCTGCAGCTGGCCTGGGTCAGCTGCTTGGGCTTGGGCTGCGGGGATGTAAAACTGCAGTGTAGACACTGGGGCTTGGGCTGGAGCCTAGACTCTGGGACCCACCCCACTCATGGGCTCCCAGACCATGGGCTCGAGCCTGAATGTCTACAGTGCAATTTTACAGCTGCGCAGCCCAAGCCCCGGTTCTTGAGAAATACACACACTCTATGAGGTACATGCCCACAATACACTGAGCTAACAGAAAGAGAGACAGCTTATTCAGCTGAGTGAGAACAAGGCCTTTTCTGCCCTGCAAGATAATCCTGTGATATTTTGTACTGAAACTAGTGCCTGTATAGTGAAACTTCCCATTGCATTTGTTTATCTCTATCAGCAGTTATGGGCTTGATACAGGAATCACATGGAGAAATTCTCTGGCCTAAATTATGCCAGAGATCAGACTAGATGATCAGAATGGTCCCATCTGGCTTAAAATCTGTGAATCTTAAATTTCATGATTTTTTTCTATTTATGTTTCACACTGCCACTAAAATATTCTTTAGTTTAAGACACAGAATTAGGCTTGGAGATTTATTTGGAGTGAGTTGCTGGCTGGCACACCTGCATAGAGTCAAAGATATCAACTTGCTACACACATCTTGAGATCTTCCAGCACGCCCTGATTTCAAGGCAGCAGTAATAGAATTGAACAGCTCTGAGGCAGGGAGTCTGCCTATGGGGAAATGTAAGCTCAGTATTCAATATTGGCCTATTTATAGGACTCACAAGCAAGCTTCCGGCTCCAGCATATGAATGGGGATTGGAATGAAACTCTCTCATTCATTGCACCTTTGACCTAAAATCAAGTGTGGACCCAGTTCTCTGGAATTGAAAAACGTGTGTATGCACTATGCTATCTAACCTGCAGCTATTATTTTAAGGCAAAATTCAGCTCTCTAAATCGCAGTGAGTAGCTCTACTGTGTGTTCCATTGACAGCAACAGGAGCTCTGTGTTGCTGATCAGAGAAGAGAATTCCACCCTAAGTAAATAAAAATAGGATCATATTTTAATATTGGCTGCACACATTTTAAAGTTGGCAACAAGATTTATTAAAATGTTCATAAAATAATAATCAAGTTAAGGAACTATCTAGTCAGATGGCACAGCAAAGTCACACATACTTTCTACTTATGATGAGGCAATCTGTAATAAAACAGTGGTGTGTAATGGGGTAATGATGTTAAAAGCCAGGAAGATTTGAATTCTACCCTTGTCACTACTACTAACTCAATGTATGGTCTCGGGCATGTCTCTCTTCCTTTCTCTGTCTCAGTTTCCCATCTCTTAAATGAGGATAAGAATCTTTGAAGTACCTAACATACAGCAGCATTGTGACGATTATTTAATATTTGTAAATCCCGTAGATTGTAAAGCCCTATGTGGATAGATATTAATATTTAAACCATAAAATAACATTAACTGTATAAAAACAACAAGAAACTAGCAAAATAGTTGAAGTGAGCACCTGAGCAAAAAGAGAGAAAATAAATACTTAAGTAAATAAAAATCCATTTATTCATGTCTGAATATTGGTGATATCATAGCAGAATTTTCAAAAGCCTTCTCAATCCATTGCTAATGCCACGGACTCAGTGGTTATGTAGACTAGCAAAAATACTATAAGATGTCATGTCTCTCACTCAATGTGTATCAGTCATTCTTTAGAGGTTTTTAAATTATTATTCATACCAACTAAAGTCAGGTCTGTCGCCTGGGGAAATCGACTTTCTTCGTCAAGTAGAGAAAGTACTCCCATTGGTTTCTGAAGGAACATATCTAGAAGTGGACGATTGTCCTCATACTCCACTGTAGTAGCATCAATGCCCTCATTCTGATATTCCATCTACAAAGTCATAATTACAGTTAATACTGAATTGACCATGAGAACATTACCATCAGGACATTTCTGGCACAAAGCTTCTTTCTTGTTTATAGGACCTTATAACATTTAATTGCCTACAAAGCTCACAACAATTGTGTGGCAGCAAGGTCACAATATCGTGTGGGAAATGGGTCTATCTGATTGAGGTCTAGTCTCTAAACTTCCATTTTCTTGTTCTGTAAACTCTTAATTTTTCTTTAGCTTAAGTAAGATTTGTATTAACAGAAAGCGACAGCGCTTTTTCTTAGAGATGACCATATGATCAAGCCATAGAATTGTTAGTGGCCTAATTCTATGCCAGTAAAAAGCCCAGAATATTTTAAGATATGCTAAGGGAATGGAAATATGAATGGATGGAAGTAGGAGTGAAGTAAGAAATAACAATAACTTAATTAAGTCTTCAATCACTCTAGACCACATTTCTTTCTTTGGTTTGGTGACTTAGGTTGTTACAGAACTGCTCGTAAGAGACGGGACTTTCCAGAATGATCAAAGGTCAAACTCGCCTACCCTCAACCTGGATTGGACCACAGTATCAGAGTGGGAGGTCTATGATCCCCGGATTTGCTTGGAAGATTTCCCAGGATGTGGCATGGGGTAGAGTGAACTAGAATCACAACCTTAAAGATCTAAGTGACCACAGGTGTTTCTACCAGGCCACCACAACACCAAGAAGGGCTGCTGCCATCCCCCAACACCCTTTCCCCGAAAAAGAAGAGCCAGACCAAGACCACTTTAGGCTACGCCAGCTGACTAGCCAAGTGCGCAGAGGCAGCCTGCTGGCCAGCGTAAAATACCAACTAGAGATGATGTCACCTGGTCCCCTGAATTACAATTTTTACTTTGAAAATCTGAAACCCAGCAAGCAGAAGCACCGTTAAAACATTTTTCTTTTAAAAAACTTTTATTATTTTTCCTATTTTGTGGATTGGTAGAGGCGCCTACTTCCTGTATTCATTATTTTTTCTGTTAACACTTTTTAGATATGAAAGAGAAAGGGGGAGGGGGAAGAAGAGAGAAAGAGAGAATGTTAAAGACATAGCACATGTGTATCCAATTTCTAAGTAAATCATATCTTAAATCACTTTGTGTTACCCTTTTGTTCTGCACTAACAAGGGAAATTATAGGTTGTTAATCATTCTGTATTACAGTAGAGCTAAATTAATCAGGAAAAAGTCAACCACTCAGTCAATGGAAACCTTGAAGGAATCTAGCTGCTTCAGGGATCTGAGAAGTAAATTACATCCCCTTAGCTTTCCAGGCTTAAATATGTATAAGACTTGATCATGCACTATGCTAACTTCATGATTTAAATCCTGATTGTGTTCATCCAGTGATTTGATCAATTGCTGATTTCATTCCATATTATTGTCAATATGTTGATTTATTAACTCAATTATAATTTTGGTTTGATAACTGTTCTCTTTAATCCTTTGTTTAATAAAAGTCATAATAGTTATTTTTAGCAAGAAGTTTCTTGAATTTTAGGTTTGTCTTTTTATTAATTTGTAATACAATCCATAAAAATTACCTAAAACTAGTTTTTCTTTCAAAAATGCAACAAGGGTCACAACACTCTTCCCAATGGCAAAAAGTCATTTAGTAAAGTTTCTAAGTGCTACGTAGCTCTGTCCCTAAATTAGTACCTGTATCCCTCACAATATGGTATATTGTTCAGCCACAGTCTTGTATTAAAAATAAATTATATATATATAAAGAGAGAGATATCTTACAATCACAGCAGCCTTAAATCTACCTGTTCAAGTGCAAAGATGTGCTGATTGAAATAAAACTGGATTTGTTCATTAGCAATGTTTATGCATAGCTGTTCAAAGGAATTTCTTGTGAAGTTCTCAAATCCAAAGATATCCAGTATCCCAACATTCATCCGGCTTTCAGCATTGCTATGTAGAAAACACACACAAAATCCAACATGGAACAAAACCCAGGAAAAATAAAAAGAAACAGGATAATCAAGATCAGATAAAGCAACAGAGAGTCCTGTAGCACCTTTAAGACTAACAGATGTATTGGAGCATAAGCTTTCGTGGGTGAATGTCCACTTCATCGGCTTTTTACAGATCCAGACTAACACGGCTACCCCTCTGATACTCAAGATCGGATACTATCATTAATTCAATCCACCACAAAAGGAAGAGACACAGCCTGTATAAATCAAACACAGCTTGTGCATTTGTTTACAGTCATTACCACACTCCTTTTTAGGGTGACCAGATAGCAAGTATGAAAAATCAGAATAGGGCGTGGAGGGTAATAGGCAACTATATTAAACAAAGACCTGACTATCAGGATAGACACTATAAAATCAGGACATCTGGTCACCCTATCCCTTTTCAACTCTGAGATTCTTGCATTACACAAGTTCTGCTAAGGTTTTGGGAGGAGGAAGAGAGAAATCATTGGGAAATGCTGATTCCAAGCAGCACCTCTTCAGAGGTATTCAGGGAATGGTTCCAGCAAGTAGATCTCAACAGAAAACTATTTGACAGCCTCCTCAGGTAGAAGAGGGCTGTGTAGACTCTTAGGTAGGCAACCTAGATAGCCATGCCGAAGTAGATTGAGAAAGAAAGAGGAGCTCTCATGCACTGGCCATGGAAGAGGAGGAGCTCTCCCTCTGCTGTTGACAGAAGAAGGGGAGCTGTGCTCCCTCCATTTCCCATTACTTTGACCCTGCCTAAGCCAAACAGACAGGCAGTCTCAGACTGTGGTCTGCATCCTTTACTGTGTTGAGCTCAGTTATGAGGAGACAAAGGAAAGAGAAATATAAGACACCTTTCCAGTTCCCCAATTCTGGCACTATCAGGGAATGAAACAGCCCCCAGCATAACTCAAAGCTGCCTAAGGGCTGCTCTAACTTACACCACCAGCAGCTGTCCCATGAGGACATATGTTGCTGCAACCCTGCCCCCAATATATCCTCTCCATGCCTTCCCTCACTTCCAACATATCCTCTCCATGGAGAATGTGGGGGGAGCCAACAAAATCAAAGCAGCTATGGCAGCTTTACACCACCTGAGCGATTCACTTATGCTTGGGAATACCCAGTTGCTCCTTGAGAAGTGCAAAGCAGCTAGAACGGGGTCTGAGGATCTGTCTTTGTTCCAGGAAAGAAATAAGATGGCACAGTGTAAACATTTCCATAATGCAAATTGGCATCAAAGTTTTCATAATTAAATGTTTTGACAGCTGGTTTTAACAGCTTGCATTGGAATGTCAAAAATATATTCATTAAGTAGCTGTTCTGTAATCATTTATATCTATATTTTATCACTAGTTTAATACTACTTGAGAACTGGAAGGATCACATAGAACAATACTTGTGTTTAATGTACCCAGCCTACTCTAATTGGTTATCTATGGGCATCTGGTATGATTTTCATGCTTACCAGATACACAGATTCTTTTCAAAGACTTGCCTGGGATTTTAACCACACAATTCTCATTGATTTCAGTAGCCAAATCCCAGTCAGCTCTTTGAAAAGGATGGGGTTAATGTCCTGGAAACAGAATTTAGGATCACAGCATGAAGGCCATTTTGAGGTCTTTTCCAAATAAACACAGTATTCCTCCAGCAAAATCAAAAATACAAAAGGGGATGATCCCATCACACACACATCAGCAATATGTAACTTGCCATATATTTTTATCTGGCTGCAGCAGTGTATTAATACGATTTACAATCCAGCTGAAGAGTCGACCATAAAGTGCTTTAGACATGGCATCTCGCACATCAGCGGCTTTGTCCACAGTGTTTGTTCGGATAATAGTCTCTCCTCGTGTTACAACACAGTGAGAGGTTAGAGCTTCCTGGAGCTCTTCTGATCCAATACTGAGCAGTGCAGCAGCTGGAAGATAACAGATGGGAAAGATGGCTGTGACTGGAAAACAAAAATTGCCAGCACTACCTACCTACTACCCATCAGTTAGAGATTCTTACAAATGCAATCAAGCTGCATTTATAGAACTGACAATATTAAAAACATATTTACCATTATCTAAGGCCTCTGCATTGGGAACTTCACTTTTATCAGTTTGGTGTTGTGAGGAAATGGCAGCAAACTCAATGTTTCCTGTATTCAAGATTCCAGCCAGAATTTTGTAAACTGAATGCACTTCCTGCAAAATGAGACAAGAACTACCTTAACAAGACACAATTAGTTAGTTGTAGCCCCCAAATGCGGTCTGTTTAAAAATAAGATAGGAAGAGTGTGTGTAAAGCCCATTGGGTCATTCTGAGGTTCTGACTTGCCCAGTTCAGTTTTTACTCTATCCTTACTCAGGTAAACTCCCTCTGAAATGGAAAAGTGAGATAGAAATGGAAATGTGAATGGGATAGAATGGCGCTTGCCTCAATAAAGACTGAAGCCTCAGTCAGTCCTCCAGTTCTGTGGGTGCAGTTTTGTACACACAATTACAAAGGTGAGATTCTGTGGCATAATGGTATATTTAGATAACAAATGCCAGCATTTGCACAGGAAATATTGGAGGTGGTTTTTAAAAATAAGGTCAATAATGCTTTGGTAGCTAGTTCATGATTAATCTCTTACCTCATCAGTGAATCCTATGATCCTAAAGCAATGTTGAATTGCTTCAAATTGTCTTCCATACGAGTCTTTAGTAATAATATCTTGCATTACTCTTCCAGTTTCATTATCAATATACCTAAATAAAATGGCATAATTAAAAGGCTGTGTTAACAGATGTACAGCTACAACCCCCACTGATTTCAGTAGGATTGCATCAGTAATGGAGCAGACCACTAATTTCAATGTTTTTTAACCAAATAAATATTGTTGTGCTAATCAAAAGGTTTTTGGATTATTTTCTTTCTATTAGTTTTTATTCCTTCAGCACAAATTAAAATGTTATCCCAACATTATAGTTTTTCAATGAAGAGACAGATAGCAAATGAAATTAGTAACTCAAATTTAACGAACAAGATTCAGCCCTGAAGTAAGACACTGCAATTCCATTTACTTTAGTTGAAATGCACCTTCTACTACTACTACTGCATTCAAGTAGAATTTGCCCTAATATCCAAAGAGTAACATAAATTTAAACCAATATATTTTGAGTTGCTCCTGCAGTATTACCAGAAAGCTCTACATTCACAGCCATTCATTTCTGGGGATAGAGAAGACCTGAAAGAAGGAATGAAAATCTAGATAATGAGGAGATGGCTTTTTTCCCTCTTATTATAAATGCTGCAAGTCCTCAAAGAAAATAATAATGTAATTCCTTGTTGTCCATCCTCATCTGTACTTGGGAGGATTAAGAAAGATCCATAAGGGATAGAGAAAGATTAAGAGAGATTTTAAAGCATCACACTGAAAGCAAGCCCCGATCAATAGCCAATTACAACCGCATTAAAAACAAATTAGTGATAGTTACCTAGGAGGCTTTTTTTCAGGAAGTCTATACTCAGAAAGTGTCTTCTGATGAAAAAGACCAGCATAAATATAGTAAAATATATGGAAGTTTTTTTCTCCTCTGGAAAAAAAATGTATTCTTTTAAAGCTTACAGGTATATCTGCATCTACATGTTTTCACTATGTGTACACTGTCAAGTTAATGGAAGAGGGATTGATCCTATGCTCATTGCAGTCAATGGCAAAGCTCCCATTGACTTTAATGGTGCAGGACCAGGGCCAGAAGCAGCAAAAGCCCAATGAAAAGCTCTTCCATCTTATCTGTTAAACACACAAAACCCACCCAACCAGACAGTGGCAATGAGTCTGAGATCAGGCTCTTCTCCTTCCCTTTATAAGTTGTTGGAGGTTGAGCACAAAGGTACAATGATATGTTTATAGGAGATAGGCTCTGGGAGAAACAATATACTATACAGAGCATTCTTTACCAAACAATAGAGTGGTATTGGTCTCCAGCCCAGAAGAATGAAACTAACTGTACTTCCAGCCATAGTACAAGTGCTGTAGCACAAGCTGCCAGTGGGTTAGAACAAGATTTCATTGAAAAGTGTTTTTTGAAAAGTAAAAACAAACCAAAAAAAAAGGTAGAGTAGATTTGAAAGGACATAGTATTATTAACCTACACAGCCTGCTTTATGACTCTGGATTTTTCAAGTAGATATTCAGAAATTTTTGCCCCCATTACAGCTCCTGTTGGTGTAAACATCATTTCCAAGTACTTTCCAAAACGACTTGAGTTGTCATTGATAGCAGTGCAGGCGTTCCCAAACGCTTCAACCAGAGGGTTCACTTGAAGAATCTTCTCACGCAAAGCGCGGTTATTGGCCTAGACAGAATACACACAGATCAGAAAGAATGCCCCAAAAGAATGCTTACTCAAGGCTTCTTCCCAGCCTCTGAAACATAGTGTGCATTATCATGTGTCCTACAGCTACTGGCACATGTCAATTGACCTAGTTACTGATACAACAACACACCCACATATTGAAGGGGAAAACAAAGTCTCTAGCAGGTGTGAAGATATTGGATTTTTTCCCTCTTTGCAATATATGCACCTTAGGAGGCTCCATATATTTTATTTAAATAAAATATCAGACAATAAATATCATTTAGGCTCTGATCCTGCAAGCATTTACACATGTGTTTAACTTTAAGCACTTGAGTTTTCAAAGTGCCGTGACTTCAATGGAATTGTTCATATGCTTAAAGTTAAATATGTGCATAAGTGTTTGCAGCAGCAGGCCCTTCCCAATTTCATTCTGGCACTGATTCTTATAGTCTGAATAATGGACCTAGGTCATAAGCACTGTAGATAACCAGAGGCACTAATCATTATGGGTTTGATCGTTTATCCATTTAAGTCAATGGCAAAGCTGGATCAGGCCCTAAGGTCCCAATTCTGCAAACAATGGTGCATGTGACTGACTTTAATGGGACAACTCATGTGCATAGAGTTAAGCATGTCCATAAGCCTTCGCAGGAGCTGAGCTTAAAACTAGCATATTCTTTATGGTCTCTTCAGTGTAAAATATCAGATCCAAATTAATAACAAAGTCCCCAGTCCGTACTGCTCAATTTTCAGTGTTTTCAACAAGCTAAAAATAAATGCATCAGGGATTTTTTCAGCAAAGATAGTTTAAAAAACACTGATCACTGGGCTACCTGGCTGGCTATAAATACCTTTCCCAGGAAGGTCAAATGCTGGACAATCAGATGGGCGCTTTCAGTCTTTCCAGCACCACTTTCTCCACTGATGATAATGCACTGATACACAAAACAAAATTGTAAATGCATTGCTCACCATAAAGCTGATCAACTCAGATGTTCAACTACTACTTTTATATTGTTTTGAATATATTACCAAGACATCTTCAGAGTCAACTGTATATCAGTATGAGTCAGAGGTATGTTTGTTTCTTTACTCTTTCGATTGATAAAAGGTGCATCATCATAATCTGTGGATGCTTATACATGTTGTGGAGAGAATAAGATCCATAGAGCCCAGTACTATGACACTATTTAAAACCTGGAGTCTTTTACTGGGAAAGTACAATTCTACCTAATGTTCAGTCTAAAAGCCTGATCTTGCACTTCAAAAGAAAATCCTCAGTGTTTGCTACCATGTACAGGGAACACCCTACGCACAGTGCTAATCCCTGAGCTGGAACAGCATCCTCAGCTTCTAAAGAAGTCAGACAAACAGATGTGTGTCTGTTTATGAGAGGAACCCAGAAGAGAAGATCCGCATTCCTCCTGTACCTGGTGTCAGAACTAACAGATCTGTAGCCACAGATTTTACTGATTGGCTCAACCAACCCTGAGAGTCCTAGGCTCAAAGATTAGTTTTACAGTAGTCTTTTGGAAACAGCAACCAGTAAATTAGCTATGCTGACAGTATACCAAGATGCCTATAAATAATTAGCTACCTAAGTTCAAGGATATGGATCCACAAGGCAAAATTAGTTTGTAATCATATATGAGGCACTTGAAAAAATTAAGATTTACAAAATAAACCTGATGGGCTGATTTCAAAATGATGAACTTGCTTCTTAACTTCAACAAATTCCCCCATCATTTATTCTACACACTAGTTTCTTAGCAAAACCCCTCAAGAGTTATATAATTAATAGCCATATCTAATGGACCCTTGGTCTCTGCACTCCCCAAAACCCAATAAACTGTCAATTCTCTTTCTCCTTTTTCATATGCAGGGTCCATTTATATTCATCTTTGTCTGGTGTATTCTGAATGTGGTTTTATTGTATTATTTTATTGTGTTTTTAAGCCTTCTTTAAAGTATTTACTATGAACTAATGTGCAGCATGCATGTCAAGGAGGATTTTATAAATAAAATCATTATTATTCCCCAATACCCATATCTATGCGTAGTACAACATGTGAAAAGGAATACAAGATTACAATCTTAAAAATATTGTAAAAAGGAATCCAGTTTCTGTACACTATATTTCCATTCTCATTAAAATCATTGCCATATAATTGGATTTGCGTCCTCATTACATTTATGTTAGAACTCTCATTATTATATTTTACCATGAAAATGAGTGATTCCATCGTTAATGGTTTGTATTTTCTGTGACTTGTAGTCACAGGGACTGATTCTCCATTGTCTTCCACCTGTGCAAGCTAAGTGCAAAATGCTACTGATATGGCAGCATTTTACACACATTTTGCACAGTTGTAAATAAGTGTACCAGATGGAAGATAGTACAGAATCAGGCCCTGTCATACCTATAAAGGGAAGGGCAACAGCCCTCCTGTGTACAATACTATAAAATCCCTCCTGGCCAGAGACTCCAAAATCCTTTTACCTGTAAAGGGTTAAGAAGCTCAGGTAACCTGGCTGACACCTGACCCAAAGGACCAATAAAGGGACAAGATACTTTCAAATCTTGGTGGGGGGAAGGCTTTTGTTTGTGCTCTTTGTTTTGGTGGGAGTTCGCTCTTGGAACTAAGAGGGACCAGACATCAATCCAGGCTCTCCAAATCTTTCTGAACAAGTCTCTCCTATTTCAAACTTGTAAGTACAGCCAGGCAAGGCGTGTTAGTTTTATCTTTGTTTTCTCAACTTGTAAATGTATAAGTTTTCTCAACTTTTGCTAGGGTGTTTACCTCTGTTTGCTGTAACTTTGAACCTAAGGCTAGAGGGGGGTCCTCTGGGCTCTTTAAGTTTGATTACCCTGTAAAGTTATTTTCCATCCTGATTTTACAGAGATGATTTTTACCTTTTTCTTTAATTAAAAGCCTTCTTTTTAAGAACCTGATTGATTTTTCCTTGTTTTTAGATCCCAGGGGGTTGGATCTTGATCCACCAGGAGTTGGTGGGAGAAAAGAGGGGGGATGGTTAATTTCTCCTTGTTTTAAGATCCAAGGGGTTTGGATCTGTATTCACCAGGGAATTGGTGAAGAGTCTCTCAAGGCTACCCAGGGAAGGGAATTAGCACATTGGGAGTGGTGGCAGCGGACCAGATCTAAGCTGGTAGTTAAGCTTAGAAGTTTTCATGCAGGCCCCCACATCTGTACCCTAAAGTTCAGAGTGGGGAAGGAGCCTTGACAGGCCCATAGGGCAAAGATCGTCAGGAATCAATGGAGCTACGCTGATTTACACTCCCTGAGGATTCAACTTTATAGTGTCTACTACTGTACCATGACCTTTTCAGTAGTCCTAAAACTGACTGGATTGCTGTTCCATTTTTCCTGCTATACATACATGCTCTGGAACAGAAAGTTTCACAAAGATCATTGACTAACAACACAGAATACTAAACTTAACCTAAGTAATACAGCATTCTATGACTAATATTAAGTATAAAAAGAGATAAACACGTTCTTACCTGATCCTTGCTGAAAGTTACCATGCCCTGGTAAGCAGCATCGGCAGAGGCAAATATGTGGGGGGGATTTGATGACCGCTTCACACCATGGTAAAGCTTGGAAAACTAAATGAAAAAGAAATCTGTCAAAATAAATTTTTCACCCCGTGTAATCAGAGAAGTCGGGAAAGATGGTCTGGTGATTAGGATGCTGGCCTGGAAAGATGGTTCAATTCCCTTATGTGCCGCCAACTTTCTCTATGATCTTGAGCAAGTCACTTTGTCTGTCTGTGTCTCAGCTCCCCATCTGTAAAATGGGGATAATAGTATTGCCCCCTCCCATAGAGTGTTGTGTGGGTAAATATATTAGAGATTGTGAGGGCTCAGATACTTTGGTGATGGGGGGGGGCACATAAGCTAGATAGAGATGTTCTCCACAGAGTAATGTTTTAAAGCAATTTACAATATTTTAAAGTCCTATTTAAACTATATTTTTGTGGTTTTCAGTGATCAAGACTCCTAACCATTTAAGGGCCTTTCCTTTCTTGTGCATCTTCAATTTTACAATCTACAGCAGGTACTATCCTCATCTTGGTGTTTCTCTTACCTGTGGAGAATATATGCTGAGATTCTGGAAGGGGTTTAAGGCTATTAAAATGTCTCCAACATAAGTATAAATTTGTAGATCAGCATAACGCTTCTGAAGTTGATGGATAATTGTATCCTAGGATTATAAGAAGTTTGACAGTTAAGAAATATTTTTCCAGATAACAAGATTCATTGTAAATATATTGAGAACACTGAGTAATAACTGATTATCTTAAATGTTATTTGTCATTTATGTCAAACAATGACCTCACAAAACCAAACCAATATTTTCATAACCTCATGCATCTTTCTACAGTATTGCAACAAAACCAAATTAAAAGCAATAACCCCCCCCCCCCTTTTTTTTAATAGTTTATGTTGTTATGCCTGCCAGAAAAGCAAACACTTAACGCAGTAAATGACCATATAGGTTATCGGATTGGGGGTGGGCGGGGTTCATTGCCGTACTTGCGTGTAAACTGTCATTTAATTTTTGTAATTTGACTCTTCATGCTCATGAGTTCATCATAGAACAAAAAGGAACATAAAACAACATCACAATTTTTCAAGTATTACTCCATAAATTTGTTTGAAATGGGAATCCAGCACATTTTTATATTATATGTTGTTCCTGTTGGAATACAAGTTAAGGTTCCCCCCAACTAAAATTAACAGGTTCTCTGCACACATGTGGTGTATTAAAACTTGGAGATTATATGTATGGGTTTATCACTGTTTTCATAATAGAGTCTTTATTATCTGTAGCTGGGACATTCCTTTAAATACATTATTGGTTTTGAAGAAAAATTATTCTAATCCTGGTTTTTGAGGCTAAGCTTCAATTTTTTTGCAAATAGAAAATAATTTAAACTAGCATCATCCATCATTCAGTTCTTCTGTGTTATAGGTTTTACTGAAACTGCTTTTATATCACTGCGTAGAATATAAATGAACTTGTGATAGCAGATCAGAATCATGTGTGGAACAGTTATTCTTTTATGCCAAGACTATGAACAATTAATTTTGTGACATGATGACACTGTTAGAATAAAACCTATAAAGCAGAAGCAAGCAATACATGTGATATAATGGTCAGGGCTGAGAAACTGATGCCTGAATGGTACAGTACCTCATCTAGAACCTCTAGGTTTACTAGATCATCATCTAGAGAGTATTTGTCAGCCGCATCCACACGATAAGGTCTTCTAGTGTGTATTCGCTCATACCTGCAGGTGTGTTAACAGAGTATCAGTGTTAAAACACTATTCT
Source organism: Terrapene triunguis (assembly GCF_002925995.2). Lineage (NCBI taxonomy): Eukaryota > Metazoa > Chordata > Testudines > Emydidae > Terrapene > Terrapene triunguis. Next base: position 36,679,377 of record NW_020664413.1, on the reverse strand, counting down.
AAAAAATGCATCTAGTGAGAGGCAATAATAATTAACTTAGTGGGTGATCTTTTCAAACAGAAAACAGGCACACTCTCTAAACTACTTACCTTGGAGCATTTTGAGGGAATATTTTTAAATAAATGCATCAGCTAGAAGCTCAACATAACTCCCATATTTTTTCCTTCACAAAATTTAACCCTTATCTTTTTAGCAATGCTCTCAGCTGAAGGATTATCTGTAGGCAGGCTGTCTCTGAATATTATAGAAATCTATCGAAATACCCTCCCCTTCTTTCCCACCTCCTCATCACAAGAAGTTAGTCCCATGTAAACATGAATAAATTACCAGTTCATCTAATTAAGTATTTTTTTTAGGAACTTTAGTTATTCCAACTACTGGGGCTACAACAAACAAGAAAGAGTACAATGTCCTTCCCATTACCTTGGTGTTTGCCAGTGCGTCTCCTCAGATGACCCTGGACCTGGTCCAGAACAACATTTTTGAACCACAACTGCCATCAGACTTTAAATTCTATAGATGTTCAGTCAGCTTCTCCTCAGAGATTTAATCATAGTCTTTAAGCCACCCAATTAGAAGCGGAGACAAACTGTCCCATAACCCCTTTATAATCTGATTACACTGAAGGAATCTTTGAAAAAGCTGGTGTATTTTTTTAAATGACACATTACATTTTATAAAGAAATGGAGACAAATTAAGAGTGTATGAAATGTCTTCCACTGAGGAGGTGATAGATGAACACCATGTCAACACGACCATGTTTTTCTTTACAACAAACAATCAAAGCATAGCAGGAGGACACCCACTGAGATCCAGCAGCATCCTGCTGGGTTACACTAAGCATTGATCCGCAATGACAGCTCCTGACAGATTGCTGCTGCATTGGTTGCCATGAACAAAGTAGGAATCACATGATAACACATTCCTAACCAATGATAATAGTACATCAGGTAGGTAGGACAATACTAGCATGCTTTTGTTGACACCGCAGATTATGTTGCGTATACATAATATGAAAGGTTGACGTGCAAAGAAAAAGAGACCAGGTCTTTTTTCCTCCTGCGTCTACAACTACTGACTTTTGAAAATCATGTTTCAAAAAGAAGCATAAGGGCTCTTGCTCTCCCCCTACCCCCAACACACATGCAGTTCCAAACTTAAGTTTTTCCTAGACAACAAGCAATCATACGGTCAGGTGCAGAAGAATTATTGATCAGAATTAGCCTTTTAGCAAAGAGGGAGGACGTAGAGACATTTAACTACAGTGGCACCCTGACAAATGCAGATTACATTTAAGGATCTTGTTTCTTGTTGTTGTTTTTTTTTTTATTTGTTTTCATTGTTTAGTTTTGGCTACTTAGTGCACTGCATTTCTATAGATTTATTTGAACTCTGATTGTGTAAAATAGAGTGAGGATATAGTTGTTTCAGCAGCAATGAAAAAAAAAACCCACCAAAATACTCATTCCATTTTTTTTTAAGACAGTCTTATTTATATTTTTCATCCTGTGTTTCCACACAATCTGGTGGCTTACTATGCTGCTGCTATGCATAACTAAGAAGTGACACAAGGAGAGAATGAACAGGAAGTGATGAATTAATAATTACCATAATGGGAGTCATTTCCTGTGGACAGCCTCGATAGGATGTGTATTAGTTGAAACTCCCATCAAAGGGAACTTGTCATTTTCTGTTTTTTCCCTGTGTTTATTTTTTTAAAAGGTGATATTTAGAGATTTACATTCATAATGATGGGCCAGATCCTCAGCTGGTGTAAATCAAAGGAGCTGATCCGGCCCATCATTGTTGTTTTTTTTTATTGTTTTTGGTTTAAACTTAAATGCAGAGTCTCTAATTAAATTGTAGAGAAGGATGTCATCATGAGTGATCAGATCCCTCCAAACATAGGAACATTCATTAATCTAGAAGTAGAATACATATTTTAATATCAGTTCCTTTATCAGCCTTGAGATGCACCAGGCAAAGTTATTGTCAGAAAGGATGATGGAAGAAAACATCGATTTTCAGACATTATTGAAGTGAAAGATTGCAGAAGCGATGTCAAATCACAGCAAATTTGCAAGTACTTTGGATGTGCCTATGTTTATACCATAGGTGCAGGGAGGAGGTTACATTCATACCTAAACATCTCCAATTGCAGAGTGGCTTTGTAAACTAATCTGTTATCTGATTATATATTAAATTCCAACTGTTTGTTTTCCCTATGCGATAAACGAGTCAGTTTTATTACTGGAAACTTTCTTTTTATTCTATACAAACAAATGAGTAAAGAAACTATTCTTAATCAAACATAAGGAAAACATAAAGACTTTGTGAATATATATTTTCCTGTGCTTAATTCATTTTCTTAAGTACATGATTAGGAGGAGGACATTAGGAGCATAACATCACAGTAGCTTCAGATCTCCTGCTCAGGGCCGCCCGGGGGGGGGCAAGTGGGGCAATTTGCCCCAGGCCCCGGCCCCACAGGGGCCCCGCGAGCCCTAGCCCGGTGGCGGTCCAGGTCTTCGGCAGCCCCGCGAGCCCTGGCCCGGCAGCGGTCCGGGTCTTCAGCGGCATTTCGGCGGCGGAGGGTCCTTCAGTGCTGCTGAAGACGCGGAGTGACTGAAGGGCCCCCCGCCGCCGAAATGCCGCCGAAGACCCGGACCGCCGCAGGGTGAGTACAGGCGCCGCAGCTCCCCCGCTTTGCCCCAGGCCCCCTGAATCCTCTGGGTGGCCCTGCTCCTGCTGGCCTCTTCAGTTTTCTGTTGACCCTACGGCCTGCAGATATGTTGACAGTGAGAAGGTAGAAGGAATGCAAATAGTAATACTTAATGGTTTTAGCAATGTCAGCCCTCTGCAGTTAATATTTTACTTAAAAAATATATTACCAAAAAGCTGAGGAAATCAATTTTTAACTGGGGAACAGCCATCAAAATATTTTTATGCACAAGATAAAAATCAGTGACAACTATTCTTGGTTTTGTGATATATATGTATGTGTGTGCGCGGGCACCTATATATGAAAATAAACAAAAGAACACTGACATAGGATATTGGTGGCAGCAGCATAGGGGAGGATTATTTGGTCATTTGGGGAAGAAAATTTAAAGGGGTCACGTGGCCCAAAGAAGAAGACACCCTCACTGACAGCTCCAAAGTCAGGAAAAAGGCAGAGTGGACCAAAGATTTTCATCCATGTGGTGTCTGGAAGTACCAACCACCCTCTCAAATTCCATCAGAGTTCCTCTTTCTTGGCCTAAACACTCTTGGTGCAATGAAACGTATCACAGTTTTTACTTTATTCATATTTTATCTAGGACCAACATAGGAACAAACAGTTTCTGCATAGAAGAGGTGGAGGAAAAACAAAGAGTAAACTCCTAGCTCACCCTTTCTTACATTATTGTAATCTGAAAGCAAACACAGGATTGCTCCTGGACTAAGACTTTGCAAGGAAATATTGAACACAATGGGAAGAATTAACTGTGACTCTCTCACTGACCTTAATGATAGTCATAATGGAAACAATGACACAACCTTAAGTGTAATGTCACAAATTTTGGCCTGGCTATAATAAAAAATCTGTGTGAGCTCCAGCGTAAGTATGTACCATGTAATCAGGCTGGGAATCAGTAGTTTCCTTGCCCACAATAGTTTTCAGTTTTTTTTCTTTTAACTCCTTCCCTTGATATTTATACAGATGATGTGTGGAAGAGTTGTATTTAACCCACATTAAATCCTGCACAACATTTTACAATCTGAGCACTACTTTTGGTTTTGCTTGCCATAATTATCTGTGTCCTACCTCACGCACAGAGGAAACTACAAGCTCAATGCAATCAAATTCTTTACAGTTAATTGATTTCAAAAGCTGAATGCAAGCTGCCAAAGTAGCTGGCTGTTTGTAAGACCTTCCCCTTCTCTGATAGGCTCCTGCACTAATCAAACCAGCTAACAACAATGCGGGGGGCTGCCAAGCCAGTGCAGTTCTGGTCCTGATGTTTGACCTGCCGGCACTTCTGAACCTGCTGTCTGTCTGCATTCTTTTAATTTTAGCTAGCAGGCTTTTAGACTTGCCTCCTTCCCTAGTGACAAATTTACAATCTCTCATTAAGGGCAAGAGGATTCAACACCAGGTTCCACCAGCTTCTACCACAGATAGAGCCCACAAAGGAGGGTTCCCAGTAATGGAAAGCCTGCTAGGGTACGCAGCAGCGTCACCAAGCACCTGCAACTTCCCCTCCTTTGGAGAGTTCACAACTGACCAGTGCATCCCCCAAAATGGGCTGCAGTGGGCAAGGAGAGGATGCAGACAGGGTGGCTGTGGGATGGGACAGATTCAGCATATTTCTTTGGCAATCTTCTTCAGTGGGTCTCCTATGGCAGGTAGCCAACTGCACCTTAAAGCTGCCCTCCCTCTGGAAAGAGTATGGGGGTGTAGTGGTGTGGCTGGAGCAGTGCCCCCTTGTGGACCTTCCGGGTGCCCCCCACCACTGCGTGTCTCCCGGGGGGAAGAAGTCTCTATTTCCAGTGTCCACTGAGGCAAATTGTGACCCACTGGCTCACTGTTGCCTCTTCAGTCTTATCCCCTTCTGGGTAGCTTCAGCCTCAAAATGTTCTACAACAAAAAGCAAACCTAACTCAATACTGGGTCATCCCCCAGTCTTCCAGGACAGCGTTCCTGCCCTTTCCTTCAGGCTTTCTTCCCAAATAGTCTCTGATTCATGCATTGCTCATTCCTTGGGGTCTGATGTTCCTGCCCAGTGGCTGATCCAGCAATCATGCCTGTCTCTCTGCAACTCTGGAATCAAAGCTCCCTTCAGGCAGAGAGGCAGCACTCTGCCCTCCTTCCTGACCAGTCAACCCTGAACTGAGTCAGGCTCTCCTTTTATTGCCCCTCCAGGCTTGGAATTGGCTTCAGGTATAGCAGGCAGGGCTAGCTGAGCCCACAGGCTCTGCTTCATCTTTTCTCTGATGGTACAGGTCCCCATCTCAGGAGAGTATAATTTGTATCTTTCTGTGCCAGCATAGAAGGGGGGAATTAAATCTGACAAAGGGTTAATTTTTCTGCTACTGGTTCTCTCTCTCTCAGACAGGCACATGGCAACAAAGTTCTGTTTTCGCATTAAGACAGGGCAGCCCAATATGGATCAAATAAGAACCCATCCACTCAGACGCTAAATCTTTACTTTCATGAGAAGATGACCTGGCCAGAAGCTGGCAGAACAAATTGCCTGACTGGCCCTCCTGAAGGGAAGAACTATTGGTAGAGGGGAGCACAGGCTCTCCAGATAGCAGAAAAACAGCAGAAAGAGTAGAGAGCCAGGTCTGGAGTGAGGCTCCTTAAAGCCTCTGTTAATTTGAGAACCAGCCATTTTGAACCATGACCATTTTGGATTTGCCCAACACTAATTTGTGACCACCAACTTGATTCTTCCAGACTGCAGTTCAGCCATTAGTAACCCTTGGGACTGCTACAAAAGGCCATTGCTTTTGTCAACTTTAACCACTGTGATGGTTGATTGACAGGGTTAGCAAAATAGACAGGTGGCAATGGATTAACGGCGCTGCCCCATATTAACTTCCTCTGAAAATCAGCCAGATGCCATTAAGGGACTTAAGAACTGCAACCTATTTATTAAGCATACCTCTGCTAGAGATGACATCCACTACCTTTTCATCTCCTTACATCAATAGCATTCTATAGAGGGCCCTCTAAGGTTCTTTTCTGTTACTCTTCTATTTCATCATAACAGTATAATTTGAAGTGTTTTTGTTGCACAATACCTAAAATTTTGAGGGCTGGTTCAGGAAGATGCTGCCAAGCGAAGGTTAAAATGCATATTCTAGTATTTTTTAAATTGTTTCTAAATTCTAGTATTTTTCAAAATGTGTTTTGAAAAAAAAGTCCCTCACCAGGACTTGCAATAACTCCCCCAAACCCAAAAAGCAGAAACTGCTCTTACTGAATTTGTATTCCTCCAGCTCACATATGACCACTCTCTGCTATTTTAGATTTGCTCCCGATTGCTGGACTGGGTACAATGATTTTTTATTTTAGGATTTCTTTTTACTTGCTGCCTAAGAATTTTCGAGTATTTGAAATTTCAGGGGAAACTATTTGCAAAAATGTATCATGAATTATTTTTGGTGTTTTTCAACCAGCGGTTGACATTTTTCAAAATGTCAACAAAATACTTCATGCACTTTTTTTTTTTTTTGCATTTTCGAACCAATTCCACCCACAATTACTTGGCTGTTGGAAGTATTTCTCCACTTATTTTTTAGTTTTGAAAAAAATACCATGGAAGGATTTGGTTCAGGGATAAATCCATATGAAGAAATCAAGAATTGGCAATCAGACTTAAGGAGGCAGGAAAGAAGATAGAATTTTGAGATTCCCAACTTTGAAGTTGCTCTTCTAAATGTAGCACAACAAAGTCTTTAAGCATTTTCCATGGAACTTAATTTGCTGTCTAGCTTAAACGATATTATGAAGTTCTGACATATGTTTTTCCATTGTTTAAATTTTGAGCCAGCTACCAGTTCTGCCAAGTTTGGATGAGGTCCTGACATGTACAAAAGGATGAGGATAACATTTGATAGGGTTTATAAATGAATTCTACAGTACATGCCCACTTTTTGCAGTACATATTGCCAGTGAAGTCAGCTCAAAGAGCAGTTTAACATTTAGGAGTATCAGGAAACAGCCTGCTGAAAATCAGTCTTGATGGTGGAATTTCTTCTGTCATGAATCAAAAAAACAACTGACCACAAGAATGAGTTCAAGACATAGAATATTAGGGACCTGAGGAAGTCATCTAGTCCAACCCCCTGCTCAAAGCAAGACCAATCCCCAGACAGCTTTTTATCCCAGTTCCCTAACTAGTCCCCTCAAAGATTGAACTCACAACCCTGGGTTTAGGAGAGCAATGCTCAAACCACCAAGCTATCCCTATTATCTTCCCAATGGATTATCCCATATACCCAAACGCGATTTCACAAAAATATTTACCTGCCAGAACTGAGCAAGTGTTTTATTGTGAACGGAGAGCTTGCAATATCCATAATCACTAATACTCCCCCCTTCCCTGAGCCTTCCAAGGGACAGAGAATAGATAGAAGTAGGCAATATGCAAGTTCTTCTTCATTAATATTTTTACAACAACTAAAAGTGTGCTGGGTGTCTAATAGAACAAGTAAAATACAAACTTCTGCCTCCAAGAGATTACAATCTAATTTTATAGACAATGCAACAAGTGAAGACATTATCATAATAACCACTTCACAGGTGGCTGAATTGAGGCACAGTGAAATTAAGTGATTTACCAAGCTGACATACTGATTTAGTGACAGAATGGGGAACAAAACTTGGTTATTCTAATTCCCGTCCTATTTTTTTTTTTGTTATAATGATTATGTATATAGTGTCTGGTATGTTCCATGCAAATCGATGAGGTCCCTGCCTGGAAAAATTTACAATCCAGATATAGCAAGACTGTGCCCTAACCACATTATTACACACCCTCCTTTATTTATGGCACAGAGTATTTATGTCAGAAAGTCTTTACAGACACTCCATGTGTACGGGAGCTCTGCTCATTTACTCCTGAACCATGCACCCATATTCTGTTACGGATACCCTTTCCTGATTTTGAGTCCACCTCCCTTCCAGTTTTCCTCAGTTCATTACTATGTGGGGCTTGAATCTATCAAAACAAACGCTATTCCTGTCCCGCATTCAGCACCAGGTTACTGTCTGTAGAAATATACTCAGTCCCTTCCCCAGCATCTCACATTCATTATGTAAGGCCAGGTTCAGTAACAAGAATTTGATACTGTCCTCTACATTTTCTGAAAAATGCTCCTTTCCTAGGGACATCTAAATCTTGATGGGTACGAGATTATTCTGGCTTCCAAAATGGGCTGCAAATTCGTTTCCATTTGCTAAAATGTGATGATATATTTTGGCTCCAGGATAGAGAGAGAACTGGAAAATATAGCCTTGCTGGAACACTGGTAACTGAAACCCAGGATTCTGGTTTGTTGATTCTGCTTTCTGGGGGGAGGGATAGCTCAGTGGTTTGAGCATTGGCCTGCTAAACCCAGGGGTGTGAGTTCAATTCTTGAGGGGGCCACTTAGGGATCTGGGGCAAAATCAGTACTTGGTCCTGCTAGTGAAGGCAGGGGGCTGGACTTGATGACCTTTCAAGGTCCCTTCCAGCTCTAGGAGATAGGATATCTCCATTAATTTATAATTTATTTTACTTTTCCTTATACATGAGATACAATATTTTAAAATGAAAACATTCTGTAAATAGTGTTATGGTAAATGTATGTGGATATTATTATTTAACATATATATTGCAATAGCATCTAGGAAACAAACAAACAGCCCTATTGTGCTGGATGCTGTACAAACATATAGTAAATGACAGTGCCTGCCCCAAAGAGCTTATTTGTTGGAGTTGGAGGAGATGGGGAAATAAAATTAATGGCCAGAACTCATTTCCATGCAGTGGTGACACCTGATTTTGGGCTAAGGGTTTACCAAGTGAGAATAGAAGGGACAGGTCAGACACAAGACCAGAGTACTAAAGGAAGGACAGAGGGTGAAATCCTGATTCCATTTAAGTCAATGACAAAACTTGCAGGATTTCATCTAGAGAAACCAGGTCAGATCCTTGGCCCACAGTGGCACGAAGTAGTCGGAAACCTGCAATATCAATGGTGATTCTCCCATTGTTGGGCGAATCTCTCACTGGCATAGACACAATCACAGCATGCGTGACTAAAATGCAACTGCTCTCCAGTGATCTGTCTGCCAGGGTGGCCCCTTGGGCTGTGGACAGCTGAAGAGTTTTGGTCAGCCCAGAAGCAGCTCTATTTAAGTCATGGGGCTTGCGTGGCATCCATCCACCCTAGGACCAGAAAAGTTAAAAAGGTGACTTAGAGCCACTTTTCCTCTCCCTTTAGCTGCACTAACCATAATTTGGCCACAACTACTGGTTTAGCCCTTTATGTAAATAAATTCAAAGTAATGAATTAAACTGAGGTCATTTGAGATAATGTGGCCCAGAGTTCTAGAATTTAGCTTTTGCATTTCTTCCTAATAATCTTTTTACAATTTTTTCTTTTAAATACAAATTTATGTAATGGATAGAATTCTGCCAGCGTGATTCTGATTCCATTTTCACCAGTATAAATCAAGAGTAATTCTATTGAAGTTAATTGAGCTAGACCAGTGTAAAACTGGTGAGTGAAATCACACTGGGGCCATATGGATGTTCAGCTGAGACTGTGAATTCCTTTCACAGCTCATTTACTAATAATGAAAAAGTGGAGGAGGATTTTATCCAAGAGAAGCAGGTAGGTCTTTTGCTGCCTGTCACAGCCATGGTTCTAAAGATATGTTTACACAGCAAAAGCTGTGCACAGGCTCATCTACGCCCAAGCTAGCTTGAATCCAGCTAGTACAGGAAACAATAGCAGGAAAGACAGCACAGCGTGGGCTCCAGCACAGGTAATGCAAGCCTGGCATGGATCCTGGGTATGAACTTGGCTTGCTCGCCTGCTCTGAAGCCCACACTGTGCTGTCTGTGATGTTATTACCCACACTAGTTGGATTCAAGTTAGTTCAGGTAGGCTAGCCCATGCTCAGCTTCTTCTGTGCAGACACACCCTAGAGTTACTTCCCATTTTTAAACAAGGAAATTTACAGTGTGATAAACACCATGGAGACTATCAGCTTTGAGGTGAGCAAAATAATTTCACAGGAAACTGAAGATAAAGGCTGCAGGAACCATAATGGAAGAAAAGGACACAGTAGCCTGATTTCTGCTTCCTTGCATCTAGATAAACCCCACTAACCAGAGTGTTGGATGCCACATAAAGAAGAGGTGGTCTTAGAGATAACATGGATCTGTTCCATTAAGGGTTTTATAGCTCAGTATACATTTGAAATGGATCTGACAGCACACAAGGTTCCAGTGCAGGATGGGAAGCATGGGCCTAATAGATGGTCTTTGGTTTATACCACTTAGAAGTATGATTTGCCAGTTGCAGCTTCTTCATTAATTTCTTGCTTAGGTCTAGATAGCATGGGTTGCAATTGTCTAGCCTGGATGTGACAAATGCATGAACTAGTGAGGCTAGGAATTTATCCAAGATAAACAGACTGAGTCTTATTAGCTGGAGATGGAGGGAGCAGCTAACAGTAACTGACTGTGGTAAGCTGCCACCCCAATACACCTCCTTGTGGCCAGATGTGACTCAGTCCCCCCACGTCGTTTGGCCTTCTCTGATTGTAGTAGTATCTCGGCCTTCCAGACAGCCCACTTTGCAGATTCCTGCTTCTTCTGGGGCCACAGAGTCTTTTACCAAAGGACAACAAAAAGGTAAAAGAAACCAAACCTTCAGCCCAGCTGTGCTCAGCTAACCACCTCTTCCTCCCAAGCACACCTCACTCACTACAGTTTGCCCCCATGCCTTGTCTCAGGAGTGGGGACACAGTCCAGAGGCTGACACACACCACCTCCCCCAGAGTTCAGGTAGACTACAGCTCCTCAGGGCCCCTATCTCCAGTCAGGCTTCCAGCTCACCCCTAGAGTAGCCTGTCTGCTCTGCTCTGCTTCACCCTTCTCAGCCTTCTTCCAGGTTATTTCCCAGAGGGAGGGGATTTCCCACCTCCTCTCCTCTGGGACACATCTCTCCAAGTGGACTCATCCAGCTTATTATTGAGGGCGGGAAAAACCCAAACCCAGCTCTCCCCCAGCTGGACTTTATCTCTAATTAGGCCTGGCCCATCCTCCAGGTGAACCCAGGCTGGCTAATTGGCCTCTCAAGCCCATATTAACCCTTTCATGACATATGTGGGGTACACACCCTATCGCACTGATGTTATTTGATTTTCCAGGGTCAGTGATGTGTCCACCATGACCTTAAGACTAAGCACTATCTTGACTGACAGAGGTCATATGTCTTTTACTGTAGGTGAAGTGATGGTTTTTGCCACCTCCTCAGAGCGTTCACATCTTTCAACTAAGCATCATTTTGAGTTTTCCTGGTTTCAGTTTGCACTGTTCTTCTTCTTAATTTCGTACTTCACTGTAAATTGTGGAATAACAACTTGAGATAGAAATGCTGCAGAGTTGTAGAGATTGTAAGTCAGTTCTCCTAGGGTTTCTAGCCTGTAGCCCTGCCATTTGTGTTGTGATCTCACAAAATAAGCAAGGCTAATCTTAGATGCTCTCAGGATTTAGACAAGACACCTGCAAGGAACACATGGATGCTGAGTCAATAATGAACCAATGCATGATAGTGGGCAGCACTGTGATGCTGAAATCTTTCAACTCAGAGATAAAAGTGGAATCTCCTGATCACTTGTAGTCAGTAGTCACTAACGAATCAATGGCTCTTTTCACAGGAAAAGTCTTGGTAAATTCCCAGTTCTAGATAATTGCAGTCTGCCTCCTTAGTTTCCCTTAAGATTTAATGGGAAAATATATTATTTTCTGCTCTTTCTTCTAGACTGTTTTGTAGTGCTGCTATGCACTCTCAAAAAAAGTTTCCATATTTCCACACCCAAACAGTTGTTAGGTAGATGATTTTATATAAAGACTAACATTTTATTATACATTATATATACGTGTACACATTAAAGAGTCAGAGAGAGCACACACACCTGGTAGTGTGGCAAAAAGCTTTTATCAGCATGCCCTCGGGAATTCCAATTTATTTACAAAAGGTAAAGCTATTGTACAAGTGACTTCTGCAGATCAGCACAAATGGATGCCAATAAAACTTTTATATAACACTGCACCATCATGTGTTCTGTGTGTGTTATATACTTTACTGAAAACTATTTTTAAATGCTTTAGAGACTTTTAAAACTTTTCATTGGTACTCTTTTTTTCATATCCCTCTGTTGCAAAGCCAGGTCCCTTAGTATCAAGAGTTCAACTGTACAGACCTCTGAGGAAGAAGAAAATTATAACTAACATACGTTTGATACCTTTAAAAATTAACGTAATTAGTTTTTCTATCAATAATAATCTTATGATTATCAGCACAAGTCTAATATCTCAATGGCTTCCAGAGCTGGAAGTAAATGCCCATTGAGAAGCTATGGATCTCCCAATTCCCAAAGTATACAGAGGCAAATTTTAGGGATGGCCAGATGTAAGCTATTAGACCTTACTCAGACTGGAAGCTCTTTTGGGGAGGAGCTGTTTTTTGCTATATGTCCAAACAGTACCTAGCAAGCCTGTGCCCGATTCCCAATTAGCAGCTCTAGGTGCCACTGCAATTCAAAATTAAAATTTGTTACTGGGCTAGGGCTGTATATTGTCCATCCTGAATCTCAGCTCAGTGTCGTTTTGGGTAGAAATGGCACATTTAAGGGGTGGGGAGTATAAGGAAACTGGTCTCTGTCAGGTTGTTTTATAGAAATGATGGCCTTGTGACAATGTTTAAGGCTTTGGAATATTAGTCCCAGGCTGATGGATTATGGGGTGGACTGCAGGTAAGGCAATCAAAGGTGCATGATTTATAACAAGGTTCCATGATTAATCACATGACTGTCACTTCCTAATAAATGTGTGTGTGTCTGTACATACATGCATGCATACGTCCCTTTCCATCACAGGGGTATTACAAAGAGTAATTTATTATTATTCATATTTTAGTAGTGCCCTAAGAGCCCCAGTCATTGACCAGGGCTCCATCATGTTAGGTGCTGTACAAACACAGAACAAAAAGATGCCCCAAAGAATTAGAGTCTTTAAAGAGTTTTGAGATCCCCAAATAGACCATATTTAAATATACAATGTATTATTAGTCTGTGTCACACAGGGGGAGCCCAAACCAAAACCCACATTCCAAAGTAACTCCCATTATAAGACCCTATTGTCAGTTGCTTATATCTTTGTGAAATTTTAACCATTTGGGCTGAAATTTTCCATGCCAGGTATCTTCCTCAGCCTGAATTTCTTTGGAAAATTCCAGCCAACTGTTTCTGAGAACAAGGCTAATGAAGAATACATTGTTTTGCAATATTAAAAAATTCTTGAGACCTTTTCTTTGAAATGCTCTAGCTCCTCTATGAGTTGGAGCAGGAACTTGAAATTTGCCAGCAGAGCAGCCTGTGTTTCCGGGACATGCCTTTTGCCATCCCCATGAAAATCCACCCACATTTTGCCAAGTTATAAACCTTTGAATATGCGCAGTTCACAGGTGCTCAGTAGAGAGTTCTTTGATTTTAACAACTAAAATCTGACTTTGCAGTTTTAATTATGTTTTTAATGTAGTTTGTGTGTATAATATGAATAGTAGTGTTGGGAAAATGTGACTTATGCAGAGGAAAAAATGATTTCTATACTGTGTTGAAGTATAATGAGGAGGCCGGTGGCACCTTAAAAACTAAGATTTATTTGGGCATAAGCTTTCGTGGGTAAAAAACCATTTCTTCAGATGCATGGAGTGAAAATTACAGATACAAGCATAAATATACTGGCACATGAAGAGAAAGGAGTTGAAGGTGTTGAAGTATTTTTTTCACAATACTCAGCAGAAGTGGTACTTCATTTAATAAGAAACTGATAAACACAGAATCATAGTAATGTTAGGCTGGAAGAGACCTCAAGAGGTCATCTAGTCAATCCCCTCACCCTGCCCCCCCAGCTGAGGCAGAACCAACTATATGTAGCTAGACCATCCCTGACAGATGTTTGTCTAACCTGTTATTAAAAACCTCCAGTGATGGGGATTCCACAATCTACCATTGAAGTCTATTCCAGAACTTAACTACCTTTATAGTTGGAAAGTTTTCCCCAATATCTTCCCTAAATCTCCTTTGCTGCAGATTAAGCCGATTACATACTAAGCAGTCTGTGGATTCAAGGTTTCTGAAAATTTCCACTTGTTATTTCCTGTATCTAAGGCCTAAATTGTGCTTCTACAGTCTGCCCTGTGTAATGGTGGCACTGCCGCAGTAATAGCACAAGGAAGGAATTGTGCCCCAAGACAGTTAAGGTTCCTTCCCACCTTTCCTGTGTTTTTTGGGGAGGTGGATAGTAATCTGCTACTGGTCTTGATCAGCTGCTGTCATACCTTGGACTCTGGATGCTACTTATAGAAACATAGGATTGAAAGGAACCTCGAGAGGTCATCTAGTCCAGTCCCCTGCACTCATGGCAGGACTAAATATTATCTAGACTATCCCTGACAGGTGTTCGTCTAACCTGCTCTTAAAAATCTCCAATGATGGAGATTCCACAACCTCCCTAGGCAATTTATTTCAGTGCTTAACCACCCTGACAGGAAGTTTTTCCTAATGTCCAACCTAAACCTCCCTTGCTGCAATTTAAGCCCATTGTTTCTTGTCCTATCCTCAGAGGTTAAAAAGAACAATTTTTCTCCTCTTCCTTGTAACAACCTTTTATGCACTTGAAAAAACTGTTATGTTCCCCCTCCGTCTTCTCTTCTCCAGACTAAACAAACCCAATTTTTTCAGTCTTCCCTCATAGGTCATGTTTTCTAGACCTTTAATCATATTTGTTGCTCTTCTCTGGACTTTCTCCAATTTGTCCACATCTTCCCTAAAATGTGGCACCCAGAACTGGACACAATACTCCAGTTGAGGCCTAATCAGCACAGCATAGAGCGGAAGAATTACTTCTCATGTCTTGCTTACAACACTCCTGCTAACACATCCCAGAATGATGTTCGCCTTTTTTGCAACAGCATTACACTATTGATTCATATCTAGCTTATGGTCCACTATGACCACAGATCCCTTTCCCCAGTACTCCTTCCTAGGCAGTCATTTCCTATTTTGTATGTGTGCAACTGATTGTTCCTTTCTAGGTGGAGTCCTTTGCATTTGTCATTATTAAATTTCATCCTATTTACTTCAGACCATTTCTCCAGTTTGTCCAGATCATTTTGAATTATAATCCTATCGTCCAAAGCACTTGCAACCCGTCCCAGCTTGGTATCATCCGCAAACTTTATAAGCGTATTCTCTATGCCATTATCTAAATCATTGATTAAGATATTGAACATAACCAGACCCAGAACCGATCCCTACAGGACCCCACTCGTTATGCCTTTCCAGCATGACTGTGAACCACTGATAACTACTCTCCGGAAATGGTTTTCCCATCAATTATGCACCCACCTTTTAGTAGCTCCATCTAGGTTGCATTTCCCTAGTTTGTTTATGAGAAAGTCATGAGAGACAGTAAAAGCTTTAATAAAGTCAAGATTTACCACGTCTACCACTTCCCTGCTATCCACAAGGCTTGTTCTCCTGTCAAAGAAAGCTATCAGGTCGGTTTGACAAGGGTTTGTTTTGCTGTTACTTATCACCTTATTATCTTCTAGATGTTTGCAAACTGATTGCTTATTTATTTGCTCCATTATCTTTCCGGGTACAGAAGTTAAGCTGACTGGTCTATAATTCCCCAGGTTATCCTTATTTCCCTTCTTATAGATTAGTACAATATTTGCCCTTTTCCAGTCTTCTGGAATCTCTCCCATCTTCCATGACTTTTCAAAGATAATTGCTAATGGCTCAGGTATCTCCTCAGTCAGCTCCTTGAGTATTCTAGGATGCATTTGATTTCATCAGGTCCTGGTGACTTGAAGACATCTAACTTGTCTAAAGCAACAAAGAGTCCTGTGGCACCTTAAAGACTAACAGATGTATTGGAGCATAAGCTTCCGTGGGTGAATGACGAAGTGGGCATTCACCCACGAAAGCTTATGCGCCAATACATCTGTTAGTCTTTAAGGTGCCACAGGACTTTTTGTTGCTTTTTACAGATCCAGACTAACACGGCTACCCCTCTGATATTTAACTTGTCTAAGTAATTTTTAACTTGTTCTTTCTCTATTTTAGCCTCTGATCCTACCTCATTTTCACTGGCATTCACTATGTTAGACGTCCAATCACTACCAACCTTCTTGGTGAAAACTGAAACAAAGAAGTAATTAAGCACTTATGCCATTTTCTGTTATTGTTCCCCCCCACACACACCCCATTGAGCAATGAGCCTACCTTGTCCTTGGTCTTCCTCTTCTAATGTATTTATACAATGTTTTCTTGTTACCCTTTATGTCTCTAGCTAGTTTGATCTCGTTTTGTGCCTTGGCCTTTCTAATTCTGTCCCTACATACTTGTGTTATTTGTTTATATTCATCCTTTGTAATTTGACCTAGTTTCCACTTTTTGTAGGACTCTTTTTTGATTTTTAAATCATTGGGTAAGCCCGGGTGATCTCTTGCCATACTTCCTATCTTTCCTACACAGTGGGATAGTTTGCTCTTGTGCCTTAATAATATCTCTTTGAAAAACTGCCAACTGTCTTCAATTGTTTTTCCCCTTAGACTTGATTCCCAATGGATCTTACCTACCAACTCCCTGTGCTTGCTAAACTCTGCCTTCTTGAAATCCATTGTCTTTATTTTGCTGTTCTCCCTCCTACCATTCCTTAGAATCATGAACTCTTCCATTTCATGATCACTTTCACCCAAGCTGCCTTCCACTTTCAAATTCTCAACCAGTTCCTCCCTATTTGTCAAAATCAAATCTAGAACAGCCTCTCCCCTAGTAGCTTTCTCCACCTTCTGAAATCAAAAATTGTCTCCAATACATTCCAAGAACTTGTTGGATAATCTGTGCCCTGCTGTGTTATTTTCCCAACAGATGTCTAAGTAGTTGAAGTCCCACATCACCACCAAGTCCTGTGCTTTGGATGATTTTGTTAATTGTTTAAAAAAAGCCTCATCCGCCTCTTCTTCCTGGTTCGGTTACTTGACTAATCATAATGGAGAAGAACTGATTTAACATGGAGCAGAGTACCTGTGACAGTAGCAGGACAGGCAAAGAGTTAGATTATGCTGGACAAACATGAGCTCACAGGCGCAATCCCTCCCCCAGCTCCCAGGCCTACAGGGGGAACTCACATGCTGCATCATACTTTTGGGTGATTGCAGCCTGCACCCCACAGCACTCCCAGCTAGCTCTGTGCAGTGGCATGGAGAAAGGGCCATGGCCCTGACTCTTCCTCATTCCCTCTGTAGAGACTGATGCTCTTGGGGTGCAAGAAGGAAGCAGTCTTTGAGCTCTTCCAAGCATCGGCGGACACTGGTGAGTCTAGATCTTCTGCATGGTGCATAACTGGGGTGGGGAAGGCTCCTTGTGCCTTCTCCCCACCACCCCATATTCATGTTCTACCCAGAGGCAGTTTGGTCCAGAGGCGAGATAAAACAGAAACTGTTCTGGTCTGAGCCTGGGCTAGATGAGGGATTAATATTTCCTCAGCAGAAAAATAGGGAAGACACATTCACCTTGAAACCTCTAGCTATTCCAGTATTTTAACTTGTACATGTACATTTAGGCTTTTCCTTTTTAATCAGCAGATTCTTACAGAATATAAGTATATACATTTGTATGAGTCATGAATCATGACATTTAATTTTCTTCATCAACATTAGTAGGTATTTGTTTATAATAATGGACCAGAGCTTATCTAGTACTAGACAAATTTTATATTACAAAATGATTGCTGAGCATAGGAAGGTGTGTTCATTTGCATTTAAATTCACTTTCAAAACAGTGAAATCCTGCCACCTTCTGGACAGTAACCAAACCAAGAAACATTTCTTATAGTCAGCCTTAAAGGATGCTGGAAAAAAGTACCCTCTACTAATGATGAGCATTCATTGCTTTTTTAACCACATTTTTAAAATTAAGTGTTAGGCTGTATAAAAATAATAGTTGTTATTAATCCAAAGGAAAACAATCATATTAAGTATTAAAGGGCCTCCCCCATCACTAGTAATAGCTAACCAAGCTGCAAACAACTTTAAAATGTTCAATTCTTAATCTTTCCTGATAGTCACTTTACTGCTCATGTTTATAGTTTCAGGTCTGCTACGAAAACATAACAGAATTTCAATCCACTCAGTGTAAACAGCTTATTAACTGATCAATAAAAATCCCTATATTAGCAGTATTAGTGATAAATCCATTAAATGAATATTTATAAAAACAAAGTCAAATGGGAGAGAGAAAGATAGTGTGGTATTCATGTTATCGTTGAACAAAATAAGTTATAAAGGCATGAGTGGGAAGCTTGTTTCTCCATTCATATGGTATGCAGCACTTAATACAAATAAAACGGCTAATGCATGTAGGTGATCATCTGAAGTAATAAATGTCTGAAAATTAAACATTTTAAATTGTGTTTCCAGGGCTAGTCAGGGGAAGGCTGCAGAATAATACAATGCACAGTACCTTATTTTGGCTACAAAGCCTAACTGTTCTTGTGCTTGGATGAGATCAGCCAACTGTTTTTGCAGAGACATATCCTTACCATGGGCTTGTCTAATAAATGGATGCTCTAAAAGGTGGGTGACTGAAGGACGCTTTTCAAAATCCTTAATAAGACACCTGCGGAAATAGAGCAATAGCATTATACATACAGCACATGCTATTTGATAACAAAATCATTGAATTTGACTTGAACATTAAACTGTTGGCTTATTGTCTGGCAGTTCTGTCACAGAGACCAGATTGCTTTTTCTACTTATTGGTGTTATTAATTATATGAGGGGACCCTATTCACTTTTCATTTACAGTGGTGTAAATCTGGAATAACATTACTTAACTCAGTGGAGTTACTTAACACTTATAACAGTGGTGTAACAGAGCAGAATTTGGGCCAGTAAACATATGTCAAATCTTTTTTAAAAAGAGTAAACAGCATAAAGTACAGGTTTGCAGCATTACTACAGTCTTGTTTGTAGTATCCATTCAAAGTAGTTTTCATCTGAGAACAAAGAGTAAAGTCCTGTAGTCATTAATTTCCTACATATTATCCAATGGGAATTCTGACTGAGTGAGGACTGCAGGATTTAGCCCAATAAAATAAATGAGTAAGTGAACACTGGTCAGAACAATTTGATGCCAAGTTTTTAATTAACTAATAACTTTTTCAATGGCTCTCACATACTATGGTGATGGGTATTAGTATAAGAACCTTGATAGGTAAATTAGCAAACCTACTTAATATAGATCAGACTAAACACAAATGACTCAGACTTAAATGCTAACCATGATCGGCAAGTTCAATCACTGGCAGGGTCAGGTGATCTTGTAATGAGCAAACAGACAGAGCTTATTAAATTAACATGGACTTTAACTAATAAATATCATAGAGTACTGTCAAAGATCTAAAATCTAGGAAGCCATGATAAGAAGTATAATTCCGTGCCAGTAGAGTAAAGCTGGAATAATATGCTCCAAATAGAGAAATGCATTTAAACTATCAGACTTTTTTCAAAAGTGTCCTTTAATTTCTTTTTGTATTAGTTTGTTCAATTTTATTTAGTTCAGTAATTATACTGTGATTGTAACATTACGATCATTTGAGAATCAGCAAAAGAAAAACTATATTACAGTATATATGGCAATCCTAGCATATATCTATCATTTCAGGGAACTCCTACTGGACTCCAATCCAAGATGAGATTGTCTGAATAGATGCTTTAAAATTAAAATGTTTTTACACTTCATATTTACCGATGTTTCATGAAGCAATTACATCAAATATACATTAAAGAAGTCTTTCCTTTACATGAGAAAATTTGACAAGCAGAGGATGCCATTTTACACAAAAAGTGCAATGAAACTTTCATAGCTTTTATAGCACTCAATACTCTACCAATAGCAAATCTGCAGATTTTAAATTATATCTAAAACATTATACATTTTAGTTTATTACAAAATGACAAAATGCACTAGCAAATTATTAAAGCTCAGCCTCACCTTGAATATTTTCTAGAACATTAAAGCCTGGTTCCCAGAATAATCCTGCAACATCTGTCTTTCAAAATAACTTTAATAATTGTGGTTCATCAGGACCATTTTCACAGCCCTTCTTGTTGACCATCATCTAGTCCAGAAAATACCGTCTGTAAAATGTTCTGTCAATTTTATAATTGGTCAGGGGAGTTTTGCTATCTGTTAGAACTGGAGCTTCCTGATAGAAAAACTAAACCAACAGAACCTACATTATCTCCATTCCTCTGACTGCAGAGCTATAAATACCACTCCTGTCCTGCCATGAAAAGAAATCAATCATTTGTCTTTTACATGTTCTGAGTCCTTTTTGTTTTGTTTTGGGGTTTTTTGTTTTTTATCCATGATTTTTATAAGTGAATGCACTCACATATAAAATATTGGGCATGTCAATCTCCATTTAAATGTATACCCTTCTCTTTTGTGTGTGAGTTGTGTAAGTGGAGAGCTAATACCATAATGAAAATGAGAGAAAAACACAAAACTATCAGGTATTCAAAGTCACATATTCCTTATTAAATAGAACTAGTGATTAACTTTATTTCAAATGTCTACCATGGGGAATTGGTACTGAAAAGTTTATATTGAATTCATTTGATGTTTACCACCCTTGACAATACTAGGTTCAAAGACAACATTCCAATTGTTTTAAGACAATAAAACAGTAAGGGTTAGAGTGAAGTCTGCACAAGAAATGGGATAGCTAAAGTGCTGTTAAAAACACTAATGGCATGGAAACTTTTTATCTCACTGTCTTGCAGACACTAGGACAAATTCTGCTCTGAGTTACACCAGTGGAAGTCTAGAGAAACTCTGCTGACTAGGCCCAGAGCCTTTGATAGATGGTCTTACATGTAGGGATGGCCCAGGGCTGAAGCATCTAACTGTCCATGGTACTGCATGTAAGTATGTTATAAAATTACCTACACTATACTGTGGTTTTGTCACGGTATTCTGGTAAATGTCACAAAAATATAGTAAAAAATAGAAGTTAGAAGTATTGTTTTGTTCTCCCATTTTAATACAATTAAAAAGCACAATGAGCCAATATTAATTGTGACCAGATGCTTAACACAAATATTATTAACATCAAGGAGGACAGAACATAAGGTAGGATAGAGAACGATCAGGTTAACAAATATTTAGATAAGTTAGATGTATTCAAGTTAGCAGGGCCTGACAAAATTCATCCTAGGGCAGGGGTCGGCAACGTTTGGCACGCGGCTCGCCAGGGTAAGCACCCTAGCGGGCCGGGCCAGTTTATTTACCTGCTGACGCGGCAGGTTCGGCCGATCGCGGCCCCCACTGGCCACGGTTCTCCATCCCGGGCCAATGGGGGCGGCGGGAAGCCACGGCCAGCACATCCCTCACCCGCACTGCTTCCCGCCACCCCCATTGGCCCGGGATGGCGAACCGCGGCGAGTGGGGGCCGCGATCGGCAGAACCTGCCGCGTCAGCAGGTAAATAAACTGGCCCAGCCCGTTAGGGTGCTTACCCTGGCGAGCCGCGTGCCAAACGTTGCCGACCCCAGTCCTAGGGTATTTAAGAAACTAGCTGAAGCAATCTCGGAACCATTAGCGATTATCCCCGATAACTCACGGAGAACAGGTGAGATCCCAGAGGACTGGAGAAGGGAAAATATAGTGCCTATCTTTAAAAGGGTCGCAAAGGAGACCCAAGGAATTTCCAGTCAGCCTAAATTGATACCTGGGAAGATATTGGAACAAATTATTAAACAATCAATTTGTGAGCACCTAGAGAATAATGGGGTGATAAGTAAAAGCCTACATGGATTTGTCAAGAACAAATCATGCTAGATCAACTTAATTTCCTTCTCTGGCAGGGCTACTGGCCTAGTGAATACGGGGGGAAGCACTAGGTGTGATCTGTCTTGATTTAAGTAAGGCTTTTGACTCAGCCCCACATGACATTCTCACGGAAATGTGGTCTAGATGAAATTACTATAATACGAGTGCACAACTGGTTGAAAGACCATAGTGAAAGTATAATTATCAATGGTTCAGAGTCAAACTGGGAGGACGTATTTAGTGGGATCCTGCAGGGGGTCTGTCCTGGGTCCAGTACTATTCAACATTTTCATTAATGACTTGGATACTGAAATGGAGAGTATGCTTATAAAATGTGGGGATAACACA
The DNA here is from genome assembly GCF_002925995.2 of Terrapene triunguis. Taxonomy (NCBI): domain Eukaryota; kingdom Metazoa; phylum Chordata; order Testudines; family Emydidae; genus Terrapene; species Terrapene triunguis. The sequence continues at coordinate 36,657,350 of NW_020664413.1, read as the reverse complement.
AAGCTGGGAGCAGTTGCAACACTTTGGAGGACAGGATTAGAATTCAAAATGACCTTGACAAATTGGAGAATTAGTCTGAAATCAACAAGATGAAATTCAGTAAAGATCAGTGCACAGCACTATACTTTGGAAGAAAAATATCAAATGAACAAATACAAAATTGGGTATCACTGGCTAGACAGTAGTACAGCAGAAAAGAATCTGGGTGTTATAATGGATCAGAAATTGAATATGAGCCAACAATGTGATGAAGCTGCAGAAAAGTCAAATATTCTGGGATGTATTAACAGGAATGTAAGACACAGGAGGTAATTGTCCCACTCTACTTAGCACTGATGAGACCTTGGCTAAGATGCTGTGTCCAGTTCTGGGCACCACACTTTAAGAAAGACGTGGACAAATTGGGGAAAATCTAGAGGAGAGCATCAAAAATGAAAAGAGGTTTAGAGCACCTGACCTAAGAAAAAAGGTTAAAAAACGGGGCATGTTTAGTTTTGAGAAAAGAAGACTCAGGGGTAACATAGTAACAGTCTTCAAATATCTTAAGAGCAGTTCTAAAGAGGCTGGTGATCAATTGTCCTTCCTTCAATGGACATGGAATACAAGAAGTAATCAGCTTAACTTGCAGCAATGGAGATTTGGGTTAGATATTAGGAAAAACTTTATAACGATAGTTAAGTACTGAAATGACAGACACATTTTGGAGACACCACACTATCTTTGTAAACCAACTCCACTCTTTAAAGAATATTTTTAAAATAATCATTCTGGGTGAAATTCCAGGCCCATTGAAATCAATGGGAGTTTTGCTAATGGAGCTGGGATTTCACCTTTTGTGTTCAAAGGTCCCACCTTGGTCCAGATTCCCTCTGAGACACCAGGACCCCAATGCCTGCCTTTCTTCTTGCCTCCTAAGGGGCAGGGGAGGGCAGAGCCACCACCAGTACATCACATAGGCTGACCTATAAAAGCCCCCACCTGGAGGAAGCAACCCAGAACAGCAGTGAAAGCAGCAACAGTATGATCAAAGACACACTTCACTGTCCCATGAACCATGTCCTCACCCTCCAAAGTCAACAGGACTTACCTCCCAGAATACTCAGTTTCTGCAGGTAAAAGGGGGCTGGTGCGGGACAACAAGGAACAACTTGACATGGATTAAATTGTAGGCAAGTTGCTAGGAGAAAGGGTCATAAATAATGTGGCATGGCTGGGGACAATTATTATTGGAGGCTGTATTTAGCAAGAATTTTAGTGTATGTTAAATGCTCTTCCCCTCTCCTTTGTCTATTTAGACTGCAAGCAGTTGGGCTGGGACCTATTTTATTGTTTATCCATAAGTTTTGTCGAGAGAGTGGCTTGAAGCTTCTATGGTAGCTGGAGGTTTTCGGGGACTCTATTGAGAGGTTGACTTTTATGAGAGGGGTCAGTTGTTAGATTTAGTGTTATTGTCTCCATAACCTGTCATAGGTGCCTGAGGATTAAGATTGTGTCCTTCTTGTTAATATTTTAACAACTCTAAATAACTAAATAAATAGAAAGTGCCTACCATACTTTGGGCACTAGATGAATAATATTAATATAACAACAACAACAACAGGCAACCTGTGGGGAATGAAAGTTATTCACTGCTCTGGCCCTGTTTCACTGCTGTATTCTGTGCAGCTCACTGTTCCACATTGCAGCTTATAAAGAAGTTTGTTCAGCTGTTTACCACTCTCTACTGACAAGCAAAAATCCCCAAATATCAGAAGTCATGGATATTGTAACAAATCGGTTGCCATCTAGGATTTCACTTGAGTTAGAGGTGAACTCATCGCGCTACAGACTGTTGACACACACACTGGTCAGTCTGGAGGTGATGAAGGGCTGGATCACTGTGGCCAGCCGCCAGATCCTTGTCTGGAGGAAAAGGAGAAGTTTCTTAGTAAGAAGACATTGAATTGTTCTTCACTATCTTGCACCACCTATGAGAGGGATGGACATCTTTCACAGGTGGTGCTACATATGACTCTTGGAGATTGTTGAGCTTCAGCTTGCATGATAGGCCCAAATTCTGCCAGGAGCCACAGGGTGATCTCAATATATTGGTTTCTACCCCAGCAAGTTCAGCTCAAATTCAATTGACTTTGTTTGCAGAGCTGGATGAGAGCTCTTGGCAAGAGCTCTGGTCTCTGGATTATGCAGGATGGTTACTTAGCTGACTCACAAGATGGGGAAAGTTCCATACTTCAGATGGCCACATGGCTTTAATTGGAGTTTTTGTACCATCAAGGGCGATAGAGGAATATTTACACTTTTTAAAAAAGATAGTGTTACTCCTGTTGACAGACCCAGCAGCAAATAGCCCATTGCTAGCATCTCCTCTATTTTGAGCTAGAAATACTGTATATTCTGGGATATATTCATATGCTGTGCTTCTGTGCACTGCCTCTCAAATTGCAGTTGCTGCTATAATGCTGTACTGAACATGTGCTAGATATTCCTCCGAACTTGTCTCTAAAACAACTCTTCTTGGGCTTTAGCTGTGTGTTCAATGGAAGAGGAAGTGACAGGCTGCCAGTGTCTCTACTGGTGTTCAATAATGTAGTTGCTTCCCAAGCTGACAGCTGGCACTGTTACTACCCTGTTCTTCAGAAGAGGGCTATTTAATATACAGTTCCCAAGTCAACCTGGGCTGGCCAGAGAAGCAGGAGAAGCTGCTGAGGTGACTGTATGTTCCTCTGCTTGACAAGCCTGAAAAAAACATGTGACAGAAGAATCCCAACTAGAAGCCAAGGACATTAATTTCCTCACGGGGGAGTAACCTTTTCTTACTGAGATACAATTTACATGAAGCTGAGCACTGTTACAGGTGAGAAGCAGTAGGTTCCACTGAGCTGCATGGTCATACAGGAAAAAAGTATGTGGAAAAATAAAGATTAAAGATTTCATGAGTACAGTAGTTTCTTATCTAACCAGTGGACATATACTAGTAGGGGTACTTCTAGTGTTTGTGACTGATATGCTAGGCTTCATCTCTCTGCCTTAGTCCCCAGTCCTGCAAAGGGATCTTTATGAGCAGACCTTTAAGCTTGTGCGGACATTGAGGTCAATGGTAATTGGGACAAATTACAACATGGTTTTACAAAAGGTAGATCGTGCCAAACCAACCTGATCTCCTTCTTTGAGAAGGTAACAGATTTTTTAGACAAAGGAAACGCAGTGGATCTAATTTACCTCGATTTCAGTCAGGCATTCGATATGGTTCCACATGGGGAATTATTAGCTAAATTGGAAAAGATGGGGATCAATATGAAAATTGAAAGGTGGATAAGGAACTGGTTAAAGGGGAGACTACAATGAGTCATACTGAAAGGTGAACTGTCAGGCTGGAGGGAGGTTACTAGTGGATTTCCTCAGGGATTGGTTTTGGGACCAATCTTATTTAATCTTTTTATTACTGACTTTGGCACAAAAAGTGGGAATGTGCTAATAAAGTTTGCGGATGACACAAAGCTGGGAGGTATTGCCAATACAGAGAAGGACTGGGATATCATACAGGAAGATCTGGATGACCTTGTAAACTGGAGTAATAGTAATAGGATGAAATGTAATAGTGAAAAGTGCAAGGTCATGTTATAAGCTGGGGACGCATCAGTTGGAAGTAACAGAGGAGGAGAAGGACCTCGGAGTATTGGTTGATCACAGGATGACTATGAGCCGCCAATGTGATATGGCTGTGAAAAAGGCTAATACGGTCTGAGGATGCATCAAGTGAGGTATTTCCAGTAGAGACATGGAAGTGTTAGTACCGTTATACAAGGCACTGGTGAGACCTCATCTGGAATACTGCGTGCAGTTCTGGTCTCCCATGTTTAAGAAGGATGAATTCAAACTGGAACAGGTAGAGAGAAGGGCTACTAGGATGATCCGAGGAATGCAAAACCTGTCTTATGAAAGGAGACTCAAAGAGCTTGGCTTGTTTAGCCTAACCAAAAGAAGGCTGAGGGGAGATATGATTGCTCTCTACAAATATATCAGAGGAATAAATACCAGGGAGGGAGAGGAATTATTTAAGCTCAGTATCAATGTGGACACAAGAACAAATGGATATGAACTGGCCATCAGGAAGTTTAGACTTGAAATTAGACAAAGGTTTCTAACCATCAGAGGAGTGAAGTTCTGGAACAGCCTTCCAAGGGGAGTAGTGGGGGCAAAAGACATATCTGGCTTCAAGACTAAGCTTGATAAGTTTTTGGAGGGGATGGTATAATGGGATAGCTTAATTTTGGCAATTAATTGGTCTTTGACTATTAGCGGTAAATATGCCCAATGGCTTGTGATGGGATGTTAGATGGGGTGGGATCTGAGTTACTACAGAGAATTCTTTTCTGGGTGTCTGGCTGGTGAGTCTTGCCCACATGCTCAGGGTTTAGCTGATCGCCATATTTGGGGTCGGGAAGTAATTTTCCTCCAGTGCAGATTGGCAGAGGCCCTGGGGGGGGTTTCGCCTTCCTCTGCAGCGTGGGGCACAGGTCACTTGCTGGAAGATTCTCTGCATCTTGAAGTTTTTAAACCATGATTTGAGGACTTCAATGGCTCAGACACAGGTTTGATGCAGAGGTGGGTGGGTGGGTGAGATTCTGTAGCCTGCGTTGTGCAGGAGGTCAGACTAGATCATAATGGTCCCTTCTGACCTTAAAGTCTATGATTATTTGATCTACCTGTCCCTGTTGTGTTGTTACTGCTCTCCTGCCATTCAGCTGTGTGTGTTCCAACTCACAATGGAAACTGGACTGTACAAATTCCATATGTTCATATAACTTATTTTTAAGCAGGGAAACTATATTTGAACATTTAAGAGGGATTGAAATCCTGGGGGGAAATCTGGCAAAGTCAGGAAAAAAGTAAGCAGAAGCAGGAGCACATACCTTTGAAATACAGAGACATTTACATTTAAAAGATGAACATCTAGAGAAGGCCTAGCACCACTTTCTTGATTAAAATCAAGGGCTTTATAACCTACAGCACAAGTCCTGTATACTATCATACTGCTCTCATGGTTTGGCTCTGCTAACATTCTCATGAGCTACTTCCCAAAGTGTTTTCTTTTATATGTTTTTAAAAGACAGTAGCTCGGAGGCAGCTATGGAACAACCACAGTGCTGTCTGTCTTATTGTCAAGAACAAATCAAAATGTGTGTTGCATTATCAAAAATGTATTTAAAAGTTCATATCACTAAGGAAACTGCTCTCTGAAGTAAGAAAAGGCTTCAACTAAAATATGTTCTCAGCTAGGACCAATTTGGACAGTTAGTCTAAGTAACGTGATCAGTCCAACATCAACTGTACTGTAACTACAACTAAAAACACCAAGCCTATTGCACCTGCAAATTAATTAAATTTGTTTGGCCCATGGAATTTCTAAATGAAAATCCAAGCTGTGGGACTCCTACTTCTCATTGTACAAATTGGCTAGAAAATCCATTACAAGATGTATGTCATATAAGATACACTAAAATGATGTTCAGATTTGGTATGTGTGCCTATAAAATAAAAAGAGGAGTAAGTAAGTAGGGGTTGAAAAGGAAACAAATATTGTACATGTTGGCCTTGACGAAAGTCAATCCATTACTTAATTTGAAATTCTAGTATCTTCCATCATGCTTTCTTTGCTGAAAATTAATTCTCAGAATTCATTAGTGTCACTACATTAAACATAGGTTGCAGCCATTTGCTGCAATCTCACAGCCAGGCTCCTAAGCACCATTTCCATTCTGCCACAATTACAGGAAAAAATGAAGCATTTATTAGCAGGGAACAAGAGCAGACACCCACACATAGGCCTGTCTAAGATAGCCTCTAAAAATCCACTGGCTGCTTGCACTTGGATGATAACATTGTTGGAATTGCTGTGTCTCAACAATGTAAACTGCTATTTTGCAACTGGCAAATCAGATGACTGAAAGGGGGAACTATTTATCAGCAGTCATGAACAAATATTTACTAATGAATAAATGGAATGAAATAGATTTTATAAGAGCACCAATGGTGGTCTGAATATTTTGTAAGCTCGGAAAGAGAAAACAATTACTAATGCCCCTCATTATTCCAGCCAAAACTGATTAGACTAGCATTAGTGTTTCTTTTTTAAATTATTTTTTTTAACCAGAGTGATTACAACCTCCATAGCTACAAATCTGTTCTTTAAAAAAATTGATTTAATGAGCAGATCCAGGCCTCAGACATATTTTTAGACATACTATATTTTATTGCCAGCATTTCATGGACAAAACAATATACCTCCAAGAATATTTTAATCCAAGGTACTATGTTTTTAGATACACAAAATGCAGAATGACCTTTATTTAAATTAAGTGCACAAAAACAAGAACAAAAGTAAGGCTTCCACGAGAGATCACAGAGTGTCTTTGTGTCGCAGATGTCTGTAGCAGGTGCAGCAGAAAACAAAATTGTAACTGAATCTGCAGCAAAGAGAATATATCTTCTCCTGTGAGAAGATGCAGTGCACACACAGCAAGTCATAACAGACACACATTACACTCACCAACGTGTCAGTCACCGCTATAGGTCTGTCTATCCAGGCATTTACACTGCATCCATCAATGTAATATCTAAATGCCTGTGGACAGGCAACCCTGTCCAGCTGTGATGAGAAATGTCCCAATTCACACAGAAACTTTCCTGGGATTAAAAAAGTGCACTTTCTGGATCCAGTCAGAACTGGAGGTAGAAGGGCCATAATGCTGCAAGAAAGGCCAGTGTCCCAGCCTAATTTGCAAGCTAACAAGATAGTTCTTCACCCAAAGTCTGAATAAATTTCATCCAAACCTCTCACAAATGAGGGCCTGCATCTGGGTCTAGGGTCAGCTAGCAGCTAACCATAGCCGAAATTCCTCATTGGCCAAATCACCTGATTGACCAAGCAGCACAGTCAGAACTGCTCTTAAGACCAGCAGTAGCACTTGGCCAGATATTGCTCAATGCTTACACCTGCAGCTGTGATTGCTCCTGTGTCTGTCTTGTTTCTAGCCTTCCTCCAGCCCTGTTCAGCTCAGACTCCTGTTTCCTGGCCCCAACTCTGACCGCCACTGCTCCAACTGCTAGGCCTGACCACCCATGCCCAGTCCAAGACAGTGGCAAACATTTACAAGTTTGCCCATTGTTAATTGCTGGATACATTAGCTGCTACACCTCATTACTGCTTGGCTCTCACTGCAATACCTTGATGATTCAGGGTATGATTTATTTTTAATATTTATTGTTTCAATAACTCTGCATGGTCAAAAAAAGTCTTAAAATAAACATCAAAGGGTTAAGCCCCCAAAACAAAACAGAAAAATTAATAAAATCCTAGGCACGACCATGCTCAATTAATCTGCCTTTGGTTACCCCCTGCTGTTTGGAGAGTGGAAAAATGCTAAAAGGCAACATCAGCAAAGCCAGGTCTACATGACAGTTCAAACATTTCCAAACACTTGAATCAGTTACATGTGTGTGCTTACAATAAATTTGAAGTTCTCTCTCTCTCTCTCACACACACACACACACACACACACAAAGATACTGTGTTAGATACTTGGCATTTTCTTCTCTTTTAGTTTCTATGGATTTGTGCTGCCATTTAAGAAAAAATAGGCTGGAAACCACTTGTAAGGAACTCACTCCTAGTGTAAATGCACCTGCAATGAATAAAAAGTGAAGTCTTGTGTTTTGTCAAAGCATTCCAAGGAATTAAGCTCCCTTTATAGTGATGCCCAAATTAGATTGTAAGGAACTATGGGAGCTAGTGTTTCTTGAGTCTGGGGTCCCACAGCAGCAGGACAAAGCAAGCTTCATCTATGTCCACTTCCAAACTTTCTGGAGTTCCTGCATCCTGTACAAGCCCTACTGTATCTTTCACTGCATGCACATCTTATAAGGGCTGCAAATATCTCTATTAGATGTGCATGTTGTAAAAACTCAAATATGGTTCTTACAGAATACAGGAGCCCTTCTTGCATGGAAGATTAAAGGGGGGCTTTCATGCAGTTGCCCTGCACCAGTTAGGTCTTTTCCACTGAGGGTCACATGCTAATTATAGTGAAGCTACTTCACTGTAAAGCAGGTTCTACTGAATTTTATCAAAAAGGAACAATTTTAGAAAATGAAATGCACATGGAAGTGGTTATGGCTACATGTTTCTATTCAGCTCAGTTATAATCTCAGTGGGAATGACTAAATCAGATGTGGATCCTTTCACTTTTAAATTGCCAATTTGGATTTGACTCAAGTCAGTAAAGAATGTGACCAGAAGTGGGGGCTCTCCATTGGACTATGTGGAGTGAGTTGGTGGGCTCAGTCCAGTTCCTAGTGCACAGATGTAAACAGTGCATCACGAAAACCACCAACACAGTTAGGATTATTTTGCTCCTTTAGTGCACATCTCAAGAGTGAGATTTAGGATTGTTTAAGGCATTGAAATTAATCTTCTCTTTCACCCCCAGGTGACTTGCTGTAGCCAATGTTTTTCTTGCTGACCAGTCTCATCTCATTGTTTCCTTGTGCTCTCCCCATCTGCTTAATTTATATACCTGTTGTCTATAGTCTTACACTGAGATGGTAAACTTTTCAGAGCAGGGGTTGTCTTGTCATTATATATTTGTACAGTGCCTAGCACAAGAGGACCCAGGCCTGTAGGTGGTACAATAATTCAATTCATAAACAATGGCTGAAGTGCAATGGCAGATTGCTTTGGGGAAGTGTGTTCTGCTCTACACACCTGTTCTGTGGAGAAACAAAGAATTTGATTCTCTAGTACCATCAATCCAGCATTTTTCACCAGCTTTAAATCCATATAAAATCATTTTTTAAAGTGAATAGACACTGAGTAGCAATGAGTGCCTAGGGATAGCACAGAGCATACTGGCATGATCCATTATATTAAAGCCTCATCTAAGACATTTTAACCCTTTCAGGAAAAAGAAATTTTTAACAATCAGCACTATCATTTCCATCACACTTGTAAGAAGAATTCTGATTAAGTCAATACTTCCCTGTTATCAACACTGAAGGGGACCAAACATCAGGTTCCCAGAAGCTGGGAGTGAAAAGTAAGCTCTTTTGGAAGGTTTCTAAGTGGTTAATTTTCTATTCTTTGTTCCCTCTCTACACCACCTGCCTCTGACTGCTCATCCCTGCCTCTGTCTTCCATGGAGCTCTCTGGCAGATGCTGGTTAGTCACATGCAGCAGACAGGTGGAGGGGAACAGGCACATCATGAATTACATTTGTAATAATGATCCAATGATGATGTGTCCCTTTCTCTGAGGCCTCCCTGCCTCCTGTTCTTATTCCTGTCCATCCCCCCACTGCTACTCCTGTTTTGAAAAATAAAGGGGAAACGGTGGCAGATTTTCCTACAGCATTTTTGTTTCAGTCCTAATTCAAAAGGACACACACGATACAAACATTATTGTCTACAGAGCTGCATACTGATGCCCTTTCAGTAAAAGCACACTTTGTGACTGTATGTAATAGGTTAAATAGGTCTTGTATCTCAAACCACCACACCAAGAAAAATAACATATTTTACTTTTCCTTCAGTTACAATCAGAAACCAAGGTGAAGGATTGAATTTATGACACAATGGTCAATTGTCACATGCATAATATTAATTTTATTGCACAGAACACATTTATGTTTGCAATAATCTGCCATTTGGTAGCAAATACCATAAATTATTAATCTTCCCTAATGACAAGAGAAATATTCTAATACTGGAATGTCAACAACAACTATTTTTTTAATAAGTCCTCTTTCAGTTGGATTTTAACACTGGTCATCATGTAATCTAAATACCAACAAAAAATGTTTGAAAGCTAAGAAAAGCTCAGTTACTGTGAAATTATAAAGAAAGGTGTAACCATAAGAGACCACATCTGCAAGCTTTGAAAAAAAATGTCTATGGGAACATCTCATGTGGTTTTGGCTCGCCACACACAGGTGGACATTACTTTGAAGAGTCAGGGATTTAAAAATAACAGATGGCATTTTCCAGAACACTCATTGCTGGCCTAACTCTTCCCATTGAGAATTTTAGCACTGGCCTCAACGGAAGCAAGGTTAGGCTAACAGGACGTGATTTTGAAAATCCTGTTGCATATATGATGAAGAAGTCAGGATAAAGTCAGGGCTCACCTTTTCCTTCCTCAGGCACAGGATCTATTCTATTTTATTGACAGGTTTCAGAGTAGCAGCCGTGTTAGTCTGTATCCGCAAAAATAACAGGAGTACTTGTGGCACCTTAGAGACTAACAAATTTATTAGAGCATAAGCTTTCGTGGGCTACAACCCTATTTTATTGGTCTCCCTTCAGACACTATTGGTCATATTTGGCTTTTAGATTTCTCTTCTCTAGAACCAATAGGTCATTCTATTGATGACCTAATATTACAAGTATATTTTGTCCTCAGCGTAGTAGGTTCTGAATGTGCTCCCCTTTTTGCCATCCACACAGGTCATTGTGGCATCCAGATTTCTGCCAGATGAAGCATATAGGGGGCTAGAATTGCAGTGAGGAAACCAAATTCCAAATGTGACAATGAATTGCTAAAATTGGATGCAGCTAGAATGAAGACAAAGAAGGTTTATATCTCCTCTCCATCAGAAGAGCATGTGCTTAGTGAGATTTTTCCCATCATGCAGTACAAAAGAGGCCTCTTTTTATTCTATGTCTTCTGGGAAAAAATCCAGCAAAGGTGCACCTGAGCCCACAAGCACCAGTCATAGGGCATATCTGCATCTGAGCTGGAAGGTGAGAGGCCCAGCTTGTGTAGACGGACCCGCACTCGCTCTGCTCAAGCTAGCATACTAAAAATAGCAGTGTACTGTATCAGCTTGGGCTAGCCACCTGAATATGTACCACTCAGACCCCCTTCGTATGTACTCAGGCAGCTAGCCTGAGCTGCTGCCCATGATACCCTGGCTACACTGCTATTTTTAGCCCGCTAGCTCAAGGAGAGTTAGCATGTGTATGTCTACGCAATCTGGTCATCACACCTCCCAGCTCAAATGTAGACATAGCCAGAGAGAGCAGAACCACTTGGCACTTAGGAATAGACATATCATCTCTACACACTACAAAACAAATGTATTGTAAGGAAAAGGTTTAGCAAGGTCAATGGCCCTGATCCCTGGGTCTGGCTGAACTGTGCCATCTTTATATCTCCTAACACCCCAATACTGAGCTTGGCAAGGGACCAGTTTGGCCCTTATGCCAGCTGAGAATCACCGGAGCTTAACAATGACCATTTGACCCTTCCTCTCTCCATGGTAAAATAAAAGAGCTAATTTAGACTCAATTGAGAGTCTTGTTTCACACTGCAGAGCTGAAATCACTGATAGCTAGGTCTAAGTATTAGACCTACTTTGGGACAGTGTCTCTATTGCAAGAGACTGCCCAGCGTGCACCAACAGTGAGGCTCCCCCACTAACAGCTGAAATCACTAAGAGCTGTGTTAAGTGTGTATGTGGGGGGCCCCGAAGACATCCTGGCGAGTGGCCAGCTGGGCGGCTGGCAGAGAGGCGTGGCAAGTGGCCAGCAGAGAAGCTGGTGCAGAGGGCCAGAGCAGAGCCCCGCAGAGACGTGGCAATTGGCCGTTGGGGTGACAAGCGAGTGCCTGAGCAGTGCAGCATGTAAAGTGCCTCCTTCCCCCCCCCACCCCTACACAGGTTGGGAGGTGAACTGTGTGGCTACACTGGCCAAGGACACCAACTGTGAGTGGGGTACAGAAAAGGGACAGGCACATTAAAGGTACTTTTGGGTTACTGGACTTAAGACTGAGGGGGAAAGGACACTGCCCAACTTTCTTGGGTGTGGGTCTTTTGCTCATGGTTTGTATTTATGAACCCTCGTTGCAGTGTTTTCCCAAATTAATGCTCAGTTAATTCCCTCCTTTTATTAAAAGGTTTTGCTACACTCAGACTCTGTGCTTGTGAGAGAGGAAGTATTGCCTCTTAGAGGTGCCCAGGGGGTGGTGTGTAATTGTCCCAGGTCACTGGGTGGGGGTTTGAGCCGGTTTTGTGTTGTTTTGAAAAGGAACCCCTAGATCAGGGGTTCTCAAACTGGGGGTCGGGACCCCTCAGGGGGTCGTGAGGTTATGTGTGTGGGGGGGGTCACGAGCTGTCAGCTTTCACCCCAAGCCCTGCTTTGCCTCGAGCATTTATAGTGGTGTTAAATATATAAAAAAGTGGTTTTAATTCATAAGGGGGGGTCGCACTCAGAGGCTTGCTATGTGAAAGGGGTCACCAGTACAAAAGTATGAGAACCACTGCCCTAGATCCTGAACCCAGCCCTTGTTGCTGCTGGCTCCACCTGGCAGAAAGGTTACACGTACACTGCATCCCAAGCGAGAAAATACAGTAATATAGTCTCTCTGTGTGTCACATTTTTGTGCTCTACAGCCAGAGAGCTGAGATCATAAATGAGACATCAGTGAGGTCAAAATAGGGCCCTTAGGATCTAGATGATCAATTAGGAGATATAAATTACTCTTCATTCTGAAATTCAACCTTGTGATGCTTGGCTATAATCATATTTTACATGAAAACTAAATACAAAAATCTAAATTTAAAAAGTTAGGAAATCAGGTTTCCATTGTTTTTACAATCAATCATTGATAGTATATGTGATCAACGTTGGAGACCCTAAATCTTGAAATTTTACATTTTGAGCTTACTGCTCCCTGGGTTTCTTAATTCTTTAATTCCCTGCAGCTTGAGAGAGATTAATTAATTGAAGGAGCCATAATAGCTAATCATTGGCTAAATAAATTTAAAAGGAGGTGTCTGTCCCTGGAGATACCGTTGCTCATTTTAATTAAAATGACCATTTTCTGATGTAATATAAATAAAGGCTATTGTGCCTTCTGCTCCAAGAACATATTAACTCTTCTTGCCGCCTCCAGAGACACTGCAATATTATTTGTGGTGCTTGAACTCCTTTTAACTAATTTGTATCTTTACTCATTTTACCATTTAACATATTAACATTCCTGCATTAATTCAGAAACACCACATGTGTAAATGGTGTTATCATATAAGGACAGACAACATTAATGTTGCAGCTGTAAAAAAAGAAGTTTAGCCTCATAAATTTTCACGGTCATAGGAGGGAGTGAACTTTTCAAACCTGAGATTTTATTTCAGTTGAATGAACATAAGTAAAAGTCTATCATTTTTAGTACCTATAGAGGTGGCAATCGATGCAGTTGTTTAAGTAACTTTATAGATAGGCTTGGTAGAATTCGATTTTTATTATTTCGATGGCTATCAATATTTATTTCTAAGCATTTTTTTTTAGATTTTTATTGATTTAAGTTTTCACAGCTGTGCAAAAGTATGGGTTTTAAGCAGTTTTTCAATTTTTATCAAATTTTCACAGTTGCAGGAAATTATAGGGGGTCAGACAGCAACTATTTAATGACAGTAGATGTTGAGATTCAAAAAGCTAAAGCTCTATAACCGTTAAAATGCATCACATGTCAAAATATACAAAGTAAATACCCTTAAATCAAACCACAGTTCTCACACAGCATTTTTCTTACTTTGCCTATCTGTAAATTTTTATTATCATCGATGGGAATATATTTTCAATTTGTGAGTGTACAGTGAAATCAATATTTACCAACAAAAATCTAATCCTTCCAAGCCTACTTATAGGAAATGACATGCCATTTTGCTGTTGTCTGAGATGGCTTGACTAAGGCTATGTCTTCAACGCTAACAAGATGTGTTTCTACAGCAAGCTAACTATCTCATTAGCTATATCATTGCAAAATCCCAGCGGAGACAAGGTGCTGTAGTTTTTACCTCAATGTAGCTAGTCAAGGTCAACACTAGGGGTACGTCTTCACTACCCGCCGTATCGGCAGGTAGCAATTGATTTATATGGGATCGATATATCACGTCTCGTTAAGACGCGATATATCGATCCCCGAAAGCGCTCACCGTCGACTCCGGAACTCCACCAGAGCGAGCGGCGGTAGCGCAGTCGACAGGGGAGCCGCGGCTGTCGATCCTGCGCCATCTGGACCCCAGGTAATTTGATCCAAGATACTTCGACTTCAGCTACAGCGTAGCTGAAGTTGCGTATCTTGGATCGATCCCCCCCCCCCAGTGTAGACCAGCCCTAAGTGAGGAAAGAGAGAGTTTTGACCTCACCTAGCTACATCCAGGCAAAAAGTACCTATGCCTTGTGTCCACTGGGGGAAAAACCCCAAATTGTATTAGCATTCTGTGGATTTCATGTTAACAAAAGTAATTTACCTTTATTGCCTACAATCAGGTCAAGAGCTAGATGAAAAATAACACTAGATCTTCCAGCTTGGAAGTTTTACAAATTACTGTGATATGTGAGTGAGTACTTAGAATACAAAAGCCTCTCAGGACAGGAAAAACATTTTGGCATTTCATCTGGAGTACCGCTATTACTCTGAACAAGGCACAGAAATATGGAAAAGAAACTACATTGCCTAAATTTGCCAGTGTTGGCAAGGATGAAATCATTGTATCAACAGAACTGAAGTTAAAGGTATGCTTAGCTGAAGCAGCATGCTCCGTTTTGTGTCAATACACAGGTCTGGACCACAACTTGAACCAGATAAGCTTGTTATGCAAATGATGTTGGCCATCAGGAGAGAAGTAGATAATGAAATTACTACAAAGCCAACCACTCATCACAAGGGTGACAGAAACATCAGGCAAGGTCCTAACATATGGATAAAAGGCAGTAAGGAATTTATATAATCATTACTTTTAATTTATCATAACTGAGCTGTCATGAGTCATGCATTGACAAATGCATAACTAACGCATATAAATGAGCCAATTATCACTAATGGCTAAAAGGTTCACAGCTGTATAGTCTGATGTTTTTATTATTGTAAAAAAATGAAAGTTTACTAATGTAAACTGAAACGTTGGTAAAAATGTTTCGTAACCTCACCTCATATGGGAGATTGCTAGTAAACAATGTCACAGCAAATTCCATTCCAATGTTCTCTTTCATCAAACTATAAAACTGGCAAATGTATTACAAATTGTTGTATTGCTTCAGATATCATTTATGTTTAAAACACTGCTTATCAGTACACTTCACTGCTTCATTGTGTATGTTACTGTAAAAACACAAAGCAGGTTCAACGAACTTGGAGAAAAGCTGTTGGGAAACAAATAATTAAAATTGATCGGATTACAAACGTATAATTTCAGGGTATCAAAAAACTGAAAAGACAAGTATTACACTGGATATATAAACCACCAAACCTTGACTCCTTCTATAAAGTCATTTATGCCCTATTGGATTTCAGTGTTCACATTTAATTAAAAGTTTGAATAAATGTCAGTAAGTGTTAAGCTTAATTTATTGTATTGTTCCCAAGCTCTGAAAGGTTTTCCAAGAAAGAAGGCACCAAGAAGGAAGCGTGTGGAGGACAACGCTGAAGCAGGATGTATCAAATAGTTGAATGTCGTTCTCATGTTTACCAGCTGCCTTGTCTCTACACAATACAAATAGAATATTAGACACTCGGTGATGGTTTTCTCCCGAACGTTGGCTACAAGCACCTCAAGCTTCGCATTTTAGGAGTTCTCTGTCACTATGGAAGAAAAGCCAACCATCATCCATTGTGGATTTTTATCCTTTGTAATTAATCAGTGATCACAATGTACTACATAGTTACTAGTTAAACCAGGCACATGCAGCATAGAAAAACAGGTCAGGTCTGTCTGCTCCAAATGCACAGAGTTCTACTACTTCAGCAAAAAAAAGAATCTCCCTTAGTTTTCAGCAGTAGTAGATACCATCTATAGGTCAGCCAGCACATTATGCCCTACCTTATCCCTGATCCAAAAAACACTGAAGTCAATAGGAGTCTTTCCATTGACTTTAATCGGCTTTGGATCAAGTCCTTAATCTTCAACCTCCTAAAATGGGAAGTTGCCCCAAAAGACCAATTTCAGAAAGTCTGTGTCAGACTCAGTTTGTGTACCACTGCTAGTTCAAGAGATTTCTGGATATATTATTTGTGGCATAGTTACAGAACGGACCTAGCCAGGTTTTCAAAGCCAAGGGGAAAAAACAAAAACTGAGGAGTGTTGTTTCAGTTGAAGCACCAAGAATAAGATTTAAAGCATTAAGTAACTTGAATAGTGTTGAATCAATAAGGATCTGATAATATTAGGGCATATTCGTGCAGAATGACGTCCTAAGCTATGGTGAACATAACATAAGAATGGCCATACTGGGTCAGACCAAAGGCCCATCTAGCCCTGTATCCTGTCTTCCAACAGTGGTCAATGCAGGTGCCTCAGGGGGAATGAACAGAACAGGTAATCATCAAGTGATCCATTCCGTCGCCCATTCCCAGCTTCTGGCAAGCAGAGGCTAGAGACACCATCCCTGCCCATCCTGCCAAATAGCTATTGATGAACCTATACTCCATGAATTTATCTAGCTCTTTTTTGAACCCTGTTATAGTCTTGGACCTCACAACATCCTCTGGCAAGGAGGTCACTTCCTCTGCAGTGTGGGGCATGGGTCACTTGTTGGAGGATTCTCTGCACCTTGAGGTCTTTAAACCACGATTTGAGGACTTCAATAACTCAGGCATAGGTTAGGGGTTTGTTACAGGAGTGGGTGGGTGAGATTGTGTGGCCTGCGTTGTGCAGGAGGTCAGACTAGATGATCATAATGGTCCCTTCTAACCTTAAAGTCTATGAGTCTATGAGTTCCACAGGTTGTTTTAAATCTACTGCCTAGTAATTTCATTTGGTGACCCCTAGTTCTTGTGTTACGAAAAGGAGTAAATAACACTTCCTTATTTACTTTCTCCACACCTGTCAGGATTTTATAGACCTCTATTATATCATATATTTGCTTATTAATGGAAGTTATTATAAGACTTTTGGTAAATTATGCACATCTTAGTTTACTTGTACTAACAAACAAAACATGAGTTTGGTTTATTAAGGATCCCATGCTGAAGCTGGGTGGCACCTACATAACACATCAGTCCCTAACTTAATATGTTCTGTTGGTTTTGGTTTGTAAGCGGTATCCAAGGTTGAATGGAGGGGGGTTAGGACAACTGCTTTGTTCCTCTCCTTTTTAATTTTGATTTTTAATTGCCTAGAACAGGGGTAGGCAACCTACGGCACGCGTGCCAAAGGCGGCACGTGAGCTGATTTTCAGTGGCACTCACACTGCCCAGATCCTGGCCACCAGTCCAGGGGACTCTGCATTTTAATTTAATTTTAAATGAAGCTTCTTAAACATTTTAAAAACCTTATTTACTTTACATACAACAATAGTTTAGTTATATATTATAGACTTATAGAAAGAGACCTTCTTAAAAACATTAAAATTATTACTGGCATGTGAAATCAGAGTGAATAAATGAAGGCTCGGCACACCACTTCTGAAAAGTTGCCAACCCCTGGCCTAGAATTTACTTCAGCAAACCCTTCCCTGCAAGGCGAGTCCATATGTTGCTACCACATCTCCTATACTACCAAACTTTACCTCTAAGCCATCAAGCAAACCAGGTGTATTAATATATTCATCCTTGGTCCATCACAAATCAAGAAGCTAGTCAACTTAGTATAGTTCACAGCTGCTGTTAAGCAAATTGCATGAAGAGATCAAACTGAGCTGGTCAGTTTTCAAAACATGACATGCGGTCTTCAATTTCTGAGATCATATGTGTTATAACCTTCTACCAAGCAAAACAACTGTGTGTACCAAGTAAATTCTGCTTCCAGGGTTTCATGTCACTCTGTAAGGTCTTGCAGAGTAAGCAGTTTTTAAATGGAAGGAAAAAACTCACTGTGAAATGAAGTGGTTGAATCCTCTGCACCATTTTTCTGGATGTAGCAAAGTAGGAGGAGGATTTCTGAAAAATACACAGTTTTCAATTTTTAAATGTTAAGGGCAGATCTGTTAAATCATAATGTTATTGCAATTTTCTCATGGATCTTCAACAAAGATAATATAAGTTCTGTTAGAAAATGGTGACACAGAAAGGAATGTCCAAATAGTCTATATACTTTGGATGCCTGTTTCATTCGGTTTGGGGTTTTTTTTGACAATTCCTCTCCCTCTTAACGAATTTCCCCTTTTTATTTCATTGCTGTTGATGCTGGTGACAAGTACAGAATGCATAGTGCACATCGAGGAAGCTTTCCCACAGTTTGCTTTAATGCAGCTTGACTCTGAAAGGATCATCTGAGGGCTGAGCAGTTAATCCAGTCTCCATGCCCATTCAGTACTTGGCTTCTCCACTCAGCTAACCAATTATGATCGTGATATTCAGAAACATGGACACTTGCATATTAAAAACTAAGGGAGAGATCATCAACAAATGGTGGTAACTTTCAGCCATTAATGACTTGATCCTTGTATATTCTGGTAACCTGGAGATTAATGTTTCCGTATAATGAGCACTAAAACTATTACAAATGTAGCATATGAATTTTGTAGTAACATTTTCCACTCATTACTACTTACATTACATATTAACAGAGGTTTCCATAAGAATGCATCCAGACGCTTACATTGTTGTATGCAGTGTAGTTGTAGCCATGTCAGTCCCAGGATATTAGAGAGAAAAGATGGGTGAGGTATTATCTTTTATTGGACAAACTTCTGTTCCTTTCCCAGACCTGAAGAAGAGCTCTGTGTGGCTTGAAAGCGTCTTTCTCACCAGCAGAGGTTGGTCCAATAAAAGATATAACCTCACCCATCTTGTCTCTCCAGAGTCTTAGAAATAACAAATATGCTGCCATATATTAGTTGCCATATAACTACTTTCCCCACTGAATACTACAGTAAGTTATATAGATAAGTAAATATTGGCCCATAGTGGAACATCAAATCCAAACCGCCTGAACACTGAGGAAATTCAGACGTGGATACAATCTTGGTGACTAACATCATCTCCATCAGAAGGATCTAGACCAGAAAAACAGATCTGAACTCCTCAAACTTTGGGTAAGTTTGGCTCCACTTCCAGATTCAAACTTCATGGAGTAAGGCCCATTTCTAGTAAAAACAAAAGTTTCCTGCCTAGCACATTGGGTCATTATCTTCCATAGCTTTCTTCAAGCAATTAAAGTTTTCAAATATGTCTGAGTAAACATAAGAAAGGTCTGTTATAAAACTTCACTAATTTTTGTTTTAATGTAATTGAGGACACACTGAACTGGCAAAAATAGTCATATACTTTAGCTTAATCTGATACCAAATTGTCATGAATAGTCTCTACATTGCATTATGAATATCACTCATTTAATTCAGGGCCACACTCTACAACAAGACATGGTTTGGAAACATTTTGGAAAACAAAGAGTAAGCAACATAAACACAATGTAAATTTGTACTGATCTGTTTAGCAGTCTTTGAATTTCTCACACATGTACATTCAAATAGTAGCTCCGTTTAACAATTACTAGTCCAAAAAAAATCAAAACATAGTTTAAAAAAAGACAATATGGCTTTGTAATAAATGGACCATTTTCATTCATCTGTATCTATTCAAAACAAATGCAGTCATCTCGTTTCATTGCAGGTTGTCACATTGTCTGAGCTGAATATGTTATTATTTTTCTCTTTTGTTACAGAAGATGCCGAGTGTAATTTTCTTCACAAAGTAAAGAAATTCAGAATGTTTTGAGGTGCACATCATTTATCAAATTTACCATTAGAATAAATATGTGATGGGTTATTTTCAATGGCACTAATATTTCAGTCCTGTCTTCCATTAACCATGTTCATATCTTTGTGTACATCAGAGAATCTGTAACTGTACATTCAAACACAAAGCACAGAGATACATGAAGAAACAAAACTATATCTGAAAGAGAGACAAGCTTCAAAAATCTCTCTTTCTAATGAACAATGGCTAGCACTTCAGATAAAACCAAGCCTCTCTCTAATGTACTTTCAGAGTGGCCTACAACAAGTATGTTTCCGGTCATTTCACTTTTGACTCCACCTACCTTACTTCACAGGAACACTGCTTTATCTGAGTATCAAAGTTCTGATAATAGCACCCATCTCTTCGGTGTCTCAGTGTAAAACATATTCCTACTGCCCTGCCTGCAGAATGTTTGCAGTTAAACCTCCCTAGTTTGGAATTTCATTGCAAATTCAAAAGTCAAGCCTGGTTTTTCAAAAGTTTTGCTAGTATTCATGAACTATGTAATGTAGCTAATAAAGAACTGTTTGCATGTTCTTTTAGATACTATTCTCAAAGTCTAGCATCTGATTATATTCATGAACGTAATAATGGGGTTTAATTTAAAGAATGTAATTCAGAGGTAGTGTCAGTTCCATAGCATTATTTCACTAAGAATATTCTAAAAAGAAGCTTTATAAAGAGACCACAGGGTAAAACATTTACACTTTAATACATCCCATGTTGCAGATGTTATCATGGACCCAGGTAGGATTTCATAATGGAAGAGCAGACCAGTGAACCAAATGTTATTGTTGATTTGCCTGTGAGAATACAGTTAGTCAATTGATTATTTTCTGGCTAAAGGAAAATCATGTAAAAACAGAACGATCCCTACAAATAGCCATCAGATTATGCTAGCATCAAAGGCGCCTGCTTCTTCTTTTATTGGCTTCTCAATATTCCATCCACCAAATCATAAATCATGGACACTTATAAAGTAACTAATGAGTCCCTGAGTTTATGGACAGTTTCTTGAGCCTAATATTTCTGTATCTGTTCATGGAAGAATTTGGTGTTATTCCTAAATTCTCTCTAATCATTTAGGCTATGCTGGAAAGGTAGTTTTATAGTTAAATCACAGATCTGGATGCCAGAAGTCCAGGATTCAATTCCTGGTGCTGCCATAGACTTCTGTGTTCTTAGGCAAGTCTCGTAATCTGGGTCTCAGTTGCCCTATCTGTAAAATGGGGATGATACTGTTTACCCACCCCAGCTTGTTAAGAGGCTAAATTTAATTAATGTTTGTAAAGCACATTGAGATCCTTTGATGGAAGATGCTATTTAAGTGCAAGGTATTATTAATACCTTTATATGCTTCTACTATTTAAATTACCCAATAGATGAAATGTTGCATCTTGGTCCATTGCACAGAGAGTCTAGCAATTGACTTTAGTGAATATAACCAAAGAATGTTTAAGCAACATTAAGGCCTGATTTAAAATCACAATATTGAAGAACATTGAATGAAGTTTGGAACCCAGTCTTACTGTCCACTCTGCATTCATGTGTGTTCAGAAAAAAGCCAATTCCCTTGCCACTGAAGTTAAATCAGATCTGCTGTGTTACTTAAGGATAACGTTATATTCCCCTATAGCCTTTTACAGGCTGATTCTATGGAAGCCGTGGTAACCTCATAATAAACCATGAAGCCAAGAAGTGTAGGCATGCCAATTATTGGAGATTTATGGACACCTAGCACTCAGTAGGTTCCCCTACAAATAAGTAGTAAATAAAATACCAGCTGAAATAAGGTATAGGACATGCTGATTAACATGTAATGAAATTCACTGAGAGTCATGTTATGCTACAATAAGAGATAATACAATTGTAACAATTCTAACAACAATACATTTACTAAGAAAAGTCCTTCCCAAATGGGATTTCTCAAGTGCTTGGCAGTTTTCTTTTCCAGTAATCATCATCCTAGCTTTAGGGATATATCTCCTATGCCCAGACCTGCATTTCCCCCCCTGTAAACTGGAACTCTGCTCTTTCAGCTATCCCTCACTGCCTGGATATCTGGCTCCCTTGTTCCTCTTGGGTGACAGGAGCGTCAATTTGCTTAGCTTCTCTTGGTGATGCCTCAGTTGCTTCACGGCACTACAAACCTCACTTGTGCCACACTAATCCCAATTTAACTGAACTCAAATTAAAAACTAGTATAAACATACTGTAATGTTAATTGTTCCAACTCTTTGCACCATATCATGGCATTAAGAATGCAGATGACGTTAAGAACTCACTGTCTTAATATCTTGCTGCCATCCTTGGGCTGAAGCTCCCCTCCTGAGCTCACTAATAGGAGATTTTAAAGAAAATTCTAGCGTTGGTAAGGCCACCCCTCTCTCAAAATCATAAGCAACACTCTGGCATTCCCTTTTCCCAGAGAGATGCCTTTCTTTCTTTCTCCTTTTCAGAAGCACCTTGTCCCCTGTCTGTCCTACCCCAAGAGGATTCAGGTAGCTATAAGTGACTCCGTTGTCATCAGATATCTCCTGATCAGTCCTGAGGCTATAGCAGCTCAGGCGCTGCTGGAGGAAGCTAAGCGATGGCCTTCCAAAGCCTTTTTAAATAGTGTGTTAGCTTAATTTCCCTTTTTATAATTAGATTGGCCTTGAACACACAATACTCACCAAGGATTCCTACAGAGTTTTTATGGACAGTTCAATATATAGGACAAGATCTTGCCATCCTGTGGAAAGGCACTCTGCAGGTCTCAAAGTTAGATAGGACAAAATGTAGTTTAGTTAGGACAAAGGTTTCACTGCATTGTATGGTGGAGGTGGGAATTACCACGGATCTTGGCGCATCTGAAGAGGCCAAGGTTCCTGCAAAAGGCAGCCAGACAAACTCCTAAGACAACTGTTGAGTCTTAGGCACATGAAAATAGGTTAATATCCAGGGATACGTAAATGTCCAAGAATTTGGTTTTCCTTTGAAAATACTGTAACTTTCCTGAAATCTGAAACTAATGATCAATTAAAAATTCTGATTTATAACACTGGAATTGCATGTATGAAATATAAAGTGACTGCATCAAATAGCTTATATAGTGCATACTGTATTATCATGTGTTGAACCACAGCCAAATACAGCACTTGTCTTAGTACTTTGGTCCAAACAGGAATCTATCTAAGGTCATTTGTGTCTCAAGATTATGTTATATCCAACATGTGTTATTCTACTGATGGCATCTCTTTGCATCAGCTGATGTCATTGGACTTCATTAGTATCTGGCAACTTCTGCAGCATTTTGCACATATTCATAAAAAAGCTAAATATCCATCTCTTAGTAACTTGCTGATGCGTCTTATGCAATTCTTCTTGTTCAAAAAGAGCACATGTAACCAATTCAATCATCCTTGCCATATACAAGGAGCTCAAGGACAATAGCAGCTTATTTTCTAATATAAGTGATGGATAATTGCAAGAAGTAGATATGAAGTTCATTGCATGAGCTGGCATAGCTAGGCCTTTCTAAATGCACTGTGAAAATGGTTCTCTTCTGATGCAAGAAGGGTGATCAACCATTTATTTCCCAAGTTTGTGCCATTTTTCCCCTAGTGCTTAGTTCTATAATTAGACCAAAACCAAATGTTCCATTTCCTTAGGCAGAATCATTGTTTTGCTGATGGATATTGTCCTCCTTTCACTGCATTCTCTGCCTTCCATGGTCTGATTGTTGTACTTACTTTGTGGGAGTTTTGATGAGCGAGGACTGTTGCATCGAGCCCATACAGAAGGTAACCTACATACGCACACAGCATGTTTTTAAAGTGCTCCTTAGAACATGAAGACATTAGCAAGCTCAGCCCCAGAGAAGAATTGATTCTGAATGATCAGTAATAGGGAGTATGTGCTGGAAAAGTTTTAATCCGTTGAGTTTGATGTGTTTTCTGTCATTCAGTTTGCCTCCAAAGTCACAGCTGGTAAAACCAAATGGGTATTTTACCACAATCAGACCAGTGACGTGGTTCAATGAGCACCATTTGTCCTTTAAATTAAGCCGTGTGCCTAATTACTGCTCATAGTTAATAGATTTATAATATGCAAAAGGAAAATAATGGCTTCAGATTTTAAATACTTTTTTTGACAAATTAAAAATGTTTGAAAAGCAAAATGCACTTTTTAAAAAAAAATTCAATAAATTTAGCAACATCTTTTAAAAAGAAAACCAGAACCAGTCTCAAATGAACAGATTGTATCATCAGAGCCTG
>NW_020664413.1:36620583-36632953 GCF_002925995.2 Terrapene triunguis | reverse complement strand
TTCTTCGGATGCATCCGAAGAAGTGGGCTGTAGCCCACGAAAGCTTATGCTCTAATAAATTTGTTAGTCTCTAAGGTGCCACAACTATTATCTGATGGTTTTTACATCTATTTATTAAATAATACATTCAACAAATAGTATTTGGCCAGCTATCGAGCTAAGTGAAGACTGCAAAAAAGTATTTGTTGAGAAAATTATTTGACTGAAATCTCTCAAATTATATATTCACTGAATACTACTTTCTATCGGCCACACCCATGCTCCTTCTTTCTTATGCCCGTCTGTACCCTAACCACCCACATACCAGGATTGAAAATTTACCAAGCACCTTACAGCCAGTAGACTAGACCTACTAGCCACAAACTGATAAAGATGACGTTCCCACTAGCAATGGGTAATGCCCAAGAGAGAAAGCAACCCTGCACAGTCTCCCTCAGCTCCTGGGGAGGGGGTCGGAACCTGCAAGGCAGGGTGCTGACACACTCTCAGCACCCCAAAAACCACTCTCTCTCCCCCCACACTCCCTGTCACACTCCACCCCACCCCTTTTGAAAAGCACGTTGCAGCCACATGAATGCTGGGATAGCTGCCCATAATGCACCGCTCCCAATGCAGCTCCAAATGTGGCCAAGCCAGTGCGCTGGCAGCTGTCAGTGTGGACAGACTGCAGCACTTTCCCCACTCAGCTGTACGAAGGCGGGTTTAACTCACAGCGCTGTACAGCTGCAAGTGTAGCCATACCCTTAGACCCCAACACAAGCACTGTGCAGTGTGCTTCTGAATCTAGGAAAGTTTTAACTTGCTCATAGTTTATTAGTTCACTGGCTACAATAAAGTCCATTTTAAATGCATCCCATGTGTCCCCCCCCCCAATTTTGACATATTAGAGGGTCTCCAAGACCCCAATATGGAAATAGTTGGGTGATTTTTGGTCCAATGTGAAGGTTAAATGTGCAGAAAACAAAAACATTCAGTTTAAATTATTCCAAATCATCGTCACTTTCAAGCAGTAAAGATATGCCAGTTCAAATCATGTGGGATTTCCCTTCATTTAAACAAGAAATGGCTGCGCTCAAGTTAGACCAAAAGATATTGACAGACCAGAATCAGTTAAGAATATCAGTACTGGAAGTAAAATGCTTCGATATGTTTCACTATCTTTTAATTACAATTCCATAACCAGCAGATATTTCCTCCACTACTGGGACTCTCACTCTGACACTTCGTTGTGCGCATGCTATTGAAGTCAGAGCCAAGTCCCATGGAATATAATATGTATATTTCGAGATGCAAGTTAAATAGACAAATATACTGATAAGATTGTGGATTATTTATTGCTGAAAAGACTGTAGAAAGAATGTATTTTTTTCCTGAGTTTTCATGATTCTTTCTCCTGATGCACTAAAATATAAATTGGACATTTGTTTTCTTTTCACTTCCCAGAAACAAATAATACTCTGGGAGCTTTGTGAGAATCATAAAGCCACATTGGCCCTCTTCTCTTTGTGATTTCAGGCTATATTTTTTCACCACCACTGAAGAGGCAAAAAAACAGATTAACGATTAGACACTCCAGCTGGCTTGTGAGGTTTTGACTGACAGCTGGAGAAAATTTTTTCCTGCAGCTGTAAAAGAAAAACAAGTGAACAAGATACCAAACAGATTTTTAAAACTAAAATTTTAATCAGGATTTGTTGGCAAGTCTCCAACCATGAACATTTTTTGGCAGTTAGCATAGTAATGAGCAAGAATCTATGTCGACATATAAATTCAGTTTCAAAATTATACAGAAAACATCTTTCAAGTTTCAAGAAGCACTATATAAATCACTGGAAGAAAAGCATTTCAAGAAGAATATAAGGAGGTGGCCAAAAGAGATTCTTTTTCACGTATCGAGCCCAGTGTTTCAAAGCAGTATTTGTATAACAAATCATGAGTCACTTATAAAGCAATAATGATATGTGCAAATTTGTATGCATTTAGCATACTAAATTATTTTGAAGGTCAAATCATAACGTTCAGAAGAAACATTTAAGAAAATAAACTCAATTATATGAATGTTGAAGTTCATACAGACTAGAAACATGGCTGTTAAAGTATGGCAAAGTGTTCTGCTTGGGAACATCTGGATTATCTGACTTTTTCCCTTGAACATTGCAATTCACAGGCCACTGGTTTCAGACTGATTTGGCAGCTGCACAGGTTTTATTAGCCTTTTGCAGGACCTGACAAGGCATCATTTATTTCTGTCATTTACTTTTCCGTTTCCAGTTTCAGTTTCTAGCTTCATTCAGACAGAAACAAGTATTATATTTCACAGAAACCTTCAGAGGCAGATGAATAAATAGAGTTTTGCTTTTCAATGGTTAAGCTTCATAATGTATATTTAACCTAATAACTTTATGGTTATGGGATGGCATTTCATTTATTCATGAAAATCTTTGAAAGTTAAGGGGCAACTGAAATTAACAGCTGGAATTGAAACTGGGGAAGTATTGTGAAAGATTTTTTTTTATTTATAATCAGTTCACATCTTTACTGCAATGTATTATTTTGCTTTTCTATTAAAACCATGGCTTTGTGAATTTACAAAGAGGAGAGTGCCAATTACCAAAGAAGGAAATTTGCGCCTGACTGAAATACATACAGTATTGTCTAGACATTGCAATTCTGTAGTTAGAATATTAAAACATTCCAATTACACCGTATATTTATATCTGAAATTAATGCCTAAAGTAGAATCCATAGGTGAAAATCTGGCAAGTGGGTTCATAAGGACATCCATTCTGAGTTCTTTGTGTACCACAAAACACACATTCATTTCCAGCCTACTTACCAGCCCGGACGGGGGCCACGTGGCTGACAGCAGTACTTTTCTGTGATGCAGAGCAGATCTGCCTCTGTTCATTCAGACTAAGAGCTGCAAATGAGCAGGGTCAAGGGAAGGAATACTGATTGGGCAGCCACAAATCATTTTTCTGATGGGGAGGAGGAGCACAGATTAGCAGGGCCAGATTAAGGCAATCCAGAAGCCTAAACATACCCCACGTAGGGACCATGTGACTCCGCTCCCATGTTGTGATTTGCCCTTGCTTGGGATGGCAGGGACCATGAACACAAGAGCTGTCTGCTGAGGTTCCATCACCACCTCTCCCAAGCTCAGGAGGTCTGAGGTCTGTCCCAGAGGAGGGAATAATCTCCTCCTTCCCACCCCAGCAGATGAAGGGGCCCTGCTGACACTACCACAGCAAAGCCAGGATTTTCAGGTCTTCAGTTTCCATTTTTTTCATCAAAAAACCCAGCATACGTCAACCAAAATCTTTCCATGAAAATTTTTGTTTTATTCAATAAGCTATTTTTGGTCAAAAAATGGTTCTATGAAAAAAAATTGCTGACCAGCTCCATTATTTATTTGTTTGTTTATTATGCTAGGTACTTTAAAGGCAAAGGCTATTCCCTCCCTTGAACAATTTGGAATCTAAGGGCCCGATTCCGCCATCCTTACTCAGATGGAGTACTGGTCCATGGGACTAGTTACAGAGTGAGATACTATTCTGTGTGGTCAAAGGTAACAGTATTGGGTCCTAAAAAAAAAAAATATCAGGACACAACAAGTAAAAGCAAAATGCACAGGAGTGGGTAGGAGAGCTAGGGCATAGAGGTTACATACACAAAATTACACCGTGATGTCTGAGAGGAAAGAAAACGGAATAGAAGGAAGGGAAGCAAAGTCTACCAAAAGGAATAGTAACAGGGTTACATTTAAAAAAAAATTATAAGATACAATGGGGGACATTCCCTCCAGAAACTATGGAGGGTGGTGACCCCCCCCCCATCTCTAGCTAATCAAAGCTTCTGGAGGTGGGCCTGTGCCAACTCACAGTACACAACACAAAAGCACTGTGCAGTGCGCTGTGTTTGGCTGTCTCCATTCACAAGAGGTTGGGGACTGAGATAAGAAGGGTCACAGGACAAATTCAATAGCTGAACTATGTGAAAAGGTTTCTACAATGCCTGCCCACAATAAACCTTGCTTGCGCCAGAGTTGTCAATCACTCACTCTCATGAAGAGTGCATTCACTTCAAATTTTTAAAACAAAGAATACCTAGAGAAGTCACATACAGCTTGAATGACAATAGTATAATAGGGGCTTGCTGGTTTTCATCCGAAACACCACCATGCAACATTTTGAAAATGATGTAGGGGCCCAATCTTTAGCCCACTGAAGTCAGTGGCAAAACTTCCACTGACAAGACTGGCTGTAAAGAAAAGTCATCAATAAAATGTGATACATGTAAAGATGAAATCAGCAATTTACATGTAATTGTGGGCATGTAGGTGCATAAACCTAATGTAGCTCAACTTGTAACTAAGCGCATGTATTGAGGCCCAGAAAAAAGGAACATTGTCCTTGACCAATGAAAGCTTATTATGGGACCAATGGTTTTTGTGCTACTATTGACAAAAGTTCTTGGTGCTCACATCATGATCTGCACACGCCATAACCAGGGAACATTTTGAGCTATAATCAGGCCCACCTGTGTATTTCATCTCCCAGCAATGGAATCTCAAGTTGTTTGGTTTATTTTTTAAACAGACATTTTCCTTTCTTTAGCTTTGGCTTTTAGCTCTACAGAAAGGGTTTTGCAAGGGTGAGACAGTCTGTGGCAGTCATTTCACAACACTGTTGCAATGCTGCAGATTAATGCATGTTCACATTTATAATCCACAGTCTCTTATCTTTGAGAATGTGTTTGGCCCCGACACAAGGGTATAAAGGAGGGAGAGGGCACAAGGAACCTTCCTCCCCTCCCTCGGCCCCCCCTCCCCCAGCACAGGGCCATGCAAAATGTGAATCTTGTGTTCAAGGAGTGCAAGAACTCTGCATAGTTAACATTACTTTAGGACTAACCTCCTGCAAAGGTGATGGGGAGGAGAAGGAAGGGTGTTTGGCCATCCCCTGCACTCTCACCAAAGCTTTTGCAGTAGCTGTGCTCCCCAGAGCTTCAGGAGGAATTGAGCCTACCTCAGACACAACAGGCCTTTTTCATATCCCCAATGCAGTAGAGCAGCGGCTCTGTAAGAATCCACCAGTCACAACTACTGGCAAGAGAAAGGAAGCAACTTCAGACATCCGGAAAACTTCATCCAGCTTTCATGTTTAGTTTTTGAAATCTTATGATCAGAGCTTTGCTGGATGTTATTTAACAGTTTGCAAATACCAGAATAACTTTATTTCCAGGCACCTGATCTGCAAATAGTAAGATGCTAGCAATCTGTTTGTGTCCAGAGGTAGCAAAATATGATTGGATTCTTTTGCATAGTCTGATCAAATTACCTGTGATGATTTCAGACAAGTCTCTGGTATCTGAATGAAATATTTTGAAAATAAGTGAAGGATGAAATTTGAGCTATAGTGGAGGGGAGAATGCAAGGGCAGAGAGCAAGA
The DNA here is from genome assembly GCF_002925995.2 of Terrapene triunguis. NCBI lineage: Eukaryota > Metazoa > Chordata > Testudines > Emydidae > Terrapene > Terrapene triunguis. The sequence continues at coordinate 36,627,503 of NW_020664413.1, read as the reverse complement.
GACAACGAGAATTATTAGCAATACTATACAATTGAACCAGAGCTGGCCTTTTGGTCCTGCAAAGCCCGTTGGCCACTGACCCCTTGATTTGAGGGAACCAGAAATGTAAAGGAGAAAAACAGCTTTCGTTCTGGGGAGGCAGTGTTGTCAAACAGATAGAGCACTACACTGGGAGTCAGGAGACCTGAGCTCCATTCCCAGCTCTGCCACTAACCTGCCTGTGTGACCTTGAGTAAATCACTTCACCTTTCTGTGCCTCAGTTTTACCTCCCTTTGTCTGCCCTATCAGTTTAGATTATAAACTCTCTGAGGCAGAAGGCAAAGACAAAGTGCTTTAATTTTATATAGCAAGAAAGGAAACCAATGAAGGGATTCAAGAAGGGGGTGATCCAGGGATGCTGGAACAATTTGTATAGTGGGGTACTGCAAGCCATTTAACCGAACTGTAAACTGTGTATATAATGGAAACTACTTCAAGCCAGGGGTTGAGGCAGCACCCCCAGCAGCTCTAGTTTCAGCACCTATCGTGATGGGTGGGTAAGATGATTTTATCAGAGGTGAGAAGCAGGACAGAATGTCAAAGAGAAGATTACAGTAGTCAAAACAGAGTGATATGATCAAAGTGTGGCTTTAGCAGTGGAAAGTGTGGACACAGGTCATACTACATATGAAGGAGCAATACGACTTAAAAAGAGATTTGATATAGGGAGAGACAAATCAAGGATGTGAACTGGGGAAATACAGAGGGAAGAGTCTTCAACTGAGATAAAGAAGGTAGGAAAAGGGGCGTTATAAGAATCCCAATTTTTGAGAGCATGAGTTTGTGATGGTGGTGGATGATTGAGAGGGAGCTCAGGGGAGACTGGACAGAGGGCAAGAGGCAGGAGTAGAGAAGTATATTTGAGAATCATAAAGAGTTCATGGTTCAAACCATGGGAGCAGAGGTGGTAGCCAAGAGAAGGAGATTGAATGAAATCCCAGCCCCAATAAAGTCAATAGAGTTTTGTTATTGGGGCCAGAATTTCATCTTTCATGTAAAAGAGGACAGGAGTAACTATTGGACATCAGTCCATATCACAAACCACCTGTACAATCCAACAATAAATTGTTTTATATCATCAATACTGTCTGTTTAAAGGCTTTCCACTATAGCAAACATCCACGCACAAGACGGGATCCTGAACTACTGCAGCATTTTTACCTTAAAACCATCAGAAAATGTTATTAGGTTTCTATGCACCAGGTAGTTGCCTATTCTCCACAGTTGCGTTACATTCCCTTTAAAGATGTCCTGCAAAGCCAGGGGGAAATGGGTTTGTGACCTTTTTTCATGTTTATGACATATAAAGCAGGCCTTTAATGTTAACTTCTACTTGTTTTATCACCTTAGGCTATAAAATCTTATCTTCCCTCCTTTGTTCGAGTACTCCTTGGAGAGCCAAACAACTTAAGGGACTTGAACCTGGGTCAGTAGGGCTCCAGCTGGGTGGTGCTTCTACACCACCACCAGACAGCCTTCGCAAAGCCATGGTCAATAGACTGTACATCCTGAGAGACCGGTCACTGCAGGAAGTGCCACCCATGATAGAAATGACTGGCAGCCCCTCCCATGACCTCCGATTGGCCACATTACATGATGCATGACAATATTAACTATACAGATTGAGTATTACATTTTCTTTAATGTTTAGCCACTTTCCTCAGGTCGGATCTCTGCTTTTGTTTCCATTGCAAGATGTTTTCTGGCTTTTTCTCCCCCATACAGTTCAAGCAGATGCTGCCTGTAAAAGTCTGATGTGTTTGCATGCTGGCAACACACCATGGTTCATCAACTAGCCAAATAAAGCTATCCTTTTGTAATTCAGCACATCTCTTCTCTACACTTGTTTCTAATATGCGAGAGGTCTGATAAGAGGGAATCTGTGATAATCTACAAACTATTAACTTTTTGTAAAGAAAGAAACCTAGGAGATGCATTCTGGCCAGTTCTACCAAATTAAGTTGCACAATATAAAATCCCTTCTTCTAGCCTTGTATAGCGATGGAAGGCCAATATACTATACCAATTTTTTGATTCTGAAACTTTCTTGGCACCAGGGCTGCTGGAGGCTAGTGCACACTTGGGTGCTAACCTCACCCGAAAAGGGCAAGGAATGGGTCATGTCCCTATCTCACTTCCCACTGGCTAGCAGAGCTAGGGTGGCACAGATGATGATTATATGCTACAACCTTTCAAAGGGTATGACAGGGTTTTCTCTGACCCATGTTTCCAGCTCTCAGAGTTCTCATAACCTCCCCCCCCGCAACATGTGACTATAGTTGTAAAGCCACAACCATACGGTCAAACATGCTGGCCTATCGTTTTTAATATTTTCCCTTTCTGCAGGTACGGTGCAAAAGAGAGTATGATGTCCTTCAGTGTAGAAATGATGATACTAGAGTCATGCTGTCAGGCAAAACAAAACCTGCCATTTCTCTCCCACTTACATCTTCTCTGGTCCTATTTGTCCCGAACACCAACCCTCTACTCCAGCCCTGAGCCCCCTCCCACACTCCAAGCCCCTCATCCCCAGTCCCATCCTGGAGCCCGCACCCCCTCTCACACCCCAACCCCTACCCCAGTCCAGTGAAAATGAGCGAGGGTGGGGGAGAGCGAGTGAAAGAGTGAGGGGGGTGGAGTGAGTGGGGGCGGGGCAAGGGTGTTCGGTTTTCTCCAATCAGAAAGTTGGCAACCCTACATGGTAGCCAAAATCTGCATTTTTTTTTACCTGAAGTTCGGCATCTAAATCCACTTAAAGACTCCTCAATAAGTGGCCAATGTGATATGGCTGTAACCTCTTGCCTTCAGAGTTTATTCCAGAGCTTCACCTAGTTAAAGCCCCTTGCACATTTTCCTGCTTGGTGTTTACAACCATCATTTGATCACGATGGATAAGGACTATTTCATTCTTGCTATTAAAATGCTTCTCTGTCATATCCAATCAAAGGTAGATGAAAAACCATGTGGTCTGAATATTTTCTCTCTCAGTGTTGTGTCTCCTGTCCCAACCCTATCTCTCTTCCATGAAGACAAGCAGAGAAACTGCAGGATCTTCTACTCTATACTATGGGTTTGATTCAGTCACCACCTATCTGAGGGCCCATGGCAATGGAAAGTTTACCTGGAGTGTGTCTGAAGCTGGGCAAGATGCATGGGGGCCCACAGCTGGCCAGCTGAGCCTTAAAAGTGGGTGATGTCGATCAAGGAAGAGTCTTTGGCCAGGTAACCTAGGGGATGCACCGATCCAATGTATTCCCCATGGAGCATTGACTGGTGGGTCTCCTGTGAAGCCATTATTCAGTTTAAAGCTGCCAACCCTTGGTGACATCCCTAAGGGAAGGCAGCAATGAAAACACCATGTGTTCTCCCCAGGGGGTGAATCCTCCCAGGATGCTGGGGTGCAACTGGCAATCTCTGCCCTACAGCTCTTTGAAAAAAATATCAAACAGAATATTCGTTGTTTAAGATTAGCTAAAGCAAAAGCAAAGCAATGTTCTTCTTCCTTCCAGTATTTAGAGCATTCAAACCAACCGCTAAGGCTTTATTTGTTTGCAGCTGCTACAGTGGAAGAAAAAAAAAAGATGAGTTTACACAATTTAAATCCTGATGGACCACAATTTAAATCCTGACTCAAACACTTACCGTTTTAAAAGAAAAACTGAATGCTATTTGAGCAGACTTTCTAAATGTATGCTTCATGCATGCTTGCTTTATACAGAACCAAGGCATTCTTAAAATTTCAAGCAGGAAAACCTGCTCTGGTTACCTTGGTGATAAACTAAAGATAAAAATTGTACATAATTGTTGCTGATGTCACTGCTCCCATATTGTTTCCAAGGCTACAGAGAATCTCAAATAATTGTCATGTTTCATTTCTATACAGTATTGGAAGCCTATTTTCTTTGCTCAATAAATTGTTTAGTACTGCAGGTAATCTATCTAAACCTTATCTAATAAGGCATCAGTAGCCTCTCAGCAACCTCTGTTAATGATGTGGATATATATGTTGAAAATGTCGCTAGCTAGGTCTGTATCCAGCAATTTAACCCCTAGATTATCTCAATTATTTTTATCCTAAGACTATTTCCATAACAAAGTCTATTAATCAATCATATAAAAATATCAGAAAAGTAAATGTCTTATTGCAAAGCAACACTACATGTAAATTATCAACCTAGCAGAAGCTGTTCTCTTGCTTGAATGGCAGAAAATTGGCTAAGTATTTATAACTCACTGATTTTTCCATCCAGCCTTCAAATTCACAAGTACTTCTCTGCACAACACAAACTTAGCCATGCCCCATTTTCTCCACTATAACCTCTAGTTTACATTGCTTAGTAGCGAGAATCTCCTTAGCATTATTAATTACTGTATTTAATGGCAAGTTCTTGTTTAGAGTGTAACTGCCTCAGGACAACTACAATCTATGCCATTATCTAGTGTAGTTTCTTAGGAATTCTTGCTTAAATGGTAACCAGTTCTGACAACATACTAAAAAATATATATATTTAATGTTCAATTATTTGCAAAGCAGAATATGTACAACTAAGCACAGCCCTATAAATCTAACCAGAATGCTGCATTTCCAATGCTCAATTGTGTTGAAATAGACAATTGTTAGTGGGCATCCATCTACCACCTCTCCTTGTGTAGGATGTGCCTTTCATCACTTGACTGCACTCAGAGTGCAGGGCTTGACCTTGTCAGCATGAAATTTTCCACTGGAGCAAAACAAAATGGCACTTACTGTATCTTAGCAGTCTGCTCTTACTTATGGAATGGATTCTGAACAGTAACAATTTACTTTAGAAACTGGTTGACTAAAATAGCTTATGTGCATATAATGCATGAAATGGGCTACATATGGATTTACTAAACAAATCTGGCAGGCAACTCTGTTCTGTACTAGAATTCTGAAAAAGTCAAAGAGCAGAACACAGGACACCACAGCATACAAAAGACGGGCCTTTCCCTCTGTTTGTAAAGGGAATGGCTAGTATCAGAGCTGAGCAAATACTACCAACATGTTTCCATGATTATTCATGTACAATTCTCAGCTAATTCATTTTGATTGTGCTCACGTCTCATTTGTGCTCACTTTCCACGAATGCTCTAGCAAACGGGTTTACTGGCAGGAATGCTTGCTGAAACTGCACATTTTAAGCAAATGTTGCAGAATATTTATATAAAGGATTTTTTTTATGTTTGCAATCACAAGTATTCATACTAGAAACGTAGTCTAAGAATGACTCTTATCAAATCAAGAAACAGCAGTGTACCACGTGCCTGTGTCCTATCCAAACTGCTGAAATTCTGAATATCAAAGACTGACAGTGAACTGCTCATGAACAAGCTACAGACCCTGAATTACCTGCTGAAATTATTCAATAAATAGATGTGCACAACGAATGCATCTGCTAAAATCACAATCTATTTGTGGAAAATTGATGAACAGAAAAAAAAAAAAAAGGCAAAATCTATTGAATACATTCTTAATTCATCCTGCACTAACTGTTATATATTTGCAAATGTAATTCACCTAAGAAATTATATATAGCAAATAGTATAGACCAGAGTGTTAATGTTTAAAGAAAGAGTTTTAGGTAAGCTATAATGGGAAGAACTTACATTCTTAAAGCCTTGCATCTTTTATAATATACCTGTACAAAGTGAGTACCATGTGGATGTAAAACACTACTGCCCAGTCTGAGTGCAGAATTCTGACTTTATATCATTTTACCACCACTGCGGATATGTATAATTGACTATTCATGGTGTAAGGCAGTGGAGAATCAGGCCCTCATTTTGCTATCATATGAACGCTAAGATCTGCCACACAAATACTATTTTGATTGTAGCTATTTAGGTCTAAAAGGGCAATAATTAATGGATGTATTTATGTGGCTTTAGAAGCACACACACCTCTCTCTCTTTGCTCTTTTAGCCACTACTACACCCTACAATCAGCAACACATTATTGAGTCAATTCATCCCTGGTACAACTGCATTTAAGCCAGTGGATTACACCAATGATGAATTTGGCCACTGCCACTACCACTTTTCACAGGGATTGGATTCTGTGCAAGGTTCCCGACCCAGCTCGGCCAGTACAAAGTCCTGACTTTAATACACCTAATAGCTGCAAACTGTGACAAACTGTTGGCTTTTTAATGGTGACAAAGTATTGAAATCCCAGAGCCTGAGACAACACAACTCATTTCCCATGGAACTAAGACCTATTTCACCAGCCCTCATAAGTAAAAGGCGATCACATTAACCCACATCGTTCCTTAACTTTCACACTGTTGTGTGAATAATTTAATAGATGGGATTTAAAAAACGGAATGATTATACGGGTATCTGGTAGTACACTTTCCATGAAGACCTTAGCATTCTGTATCCCCAGTTCAGTGGATGATGGGAGTATCCAAAAGATTATACGGAACTCTCACAAGGGTAAGCAAACTTTTGGTTCAATAAGAACTGAAGCTTTGTCCATCCTAGAACCAAAAGGAGCATTCTTAAGCTTTAGAAAAGTTCTGATAAGGACCCCTCAAGCTACACAGGAAAGGAGGAGCTATGGCTGAAAACCATGGGGGTGACCTCCAGCTGAAATAGCAGTTTAGCCTTTCTCCCGATACCAATTTCCTAGGTTTATAATAAGGTTTCTTATACAGGGGTTGTTAACAAAATTAGTCACTACTGTGCTGTTTGCAGCACTTGTACTGAGACTGTCTTGAACACCATGGTACGGTTATAGCACTAGTTGTAAATGGCAACTGTGCTGATGCACTTCCAGAAAATTCGGTGGGGATAGCAATACCCCTTAGTCAATCCCACAAACAACCTAAGACTAGAAACACCCCCATTATGTACAATA
>NW_020664413.1:36613307-36620573 GCF_002925995.2 Terrapene triunguis | reverse complement strand
ACATGCATTCATGGCAGAATTTAGCCCTTTAATGTGACTTAAGGACTATGTTTTCCATATAGCCAGTAAGTATGAGACAACTTAAGCTCTGATAGATTCAAACCTTCCACCGAACTGTTCAGCATAAGACTTTATTAAGCATTCCTCTTTTATTATTATAACTATCAAATATTTCATTTTTAATAACTGAGATTCCTTCTTTTGGCTCTTTCGCTACTTAACTTATCAACAGAGTTTTCTTCTATAGTTCATGTTTGCAATATTCCCTCCATTTCCACGTGTGCAGAACTCAGACTGCCAGCTGGACAATATTTCAGAATCACTACAAAGAGCAGAATAACCCGAGTCTCTTCATTGTGGTGGCTGGAAATACATGCAAAAAGAACAGGAGTACGTGTGGCACCATAGAGACTAACAAATTTATTTGAGCATAAGCTTTCGTGCTCAAATAAATTTGTTAGTCTCTACGGTGCCACACGTACTCCTGTTCTTTTTGCAGATACAGACTAACACTGCTGCTACTCTGAAACCTGACAGAATACATGGTGGATCCATTTGCAAGTAAGAAAAGCTAGAGCTTTCAAGTAGGAAATATTATCCAAGAAAGATGTGTGTCCCCTTTTTTTTTTTCCCTTAACTAGCCAAAAGGTGAGGAAAGAAAGAGATCACACTCCAGTGTATGGGCCTTTCCTTCCCCACACAAAGACACAGAGTGACGGATACACAAAACTACTTTGGCATCTTCTAAGCCACTTGATCTCATGGCTACGCTATTTATAAAAACAAAGCATAGGTTTATTCCATCCTTTCATTATATTGTATCCATCTAATAATAAATAATAATAAATAATAAGAAGAAGAAGAAATTTTGCACTTCTTTAGCACCTGTCTTTGGAGGTTCTCAAAATACTTTGTCAATATTAATTACTTAAACCAACTCTGTGAGGTAAGTAAATATCATTATGCTCTTTCTAATAGATTGAGAAACTATGAGCTAGAGAAATTAAGGGCCCAATTCTGATCTCACACCAGTTTTAAACCAATTGTATTCCATTGCCTTCAAAAGAGTTACTCCTGATTTACATTGATGTGAGAGCAGAATCTGGCTCTAACTCTCACAGGCAGAATCAGAAACTGTCCCTTAACTACCAGCGGTCATGCAGAAAACTGCCCTCTCTCTGCCAATCCCCTGTCAGCAGCATAATGAAGAGTTAGATCCATAAAGACAATACATCTACAGCCTGGAAATAAATACGTCATTCTGTACTGGTATTTATACCCATAATTCCCAAACTACAATGCAAGATATTTATCTCTTTTTTGCCACAGTTCTTATCCTAGCCATTAGTTTTCTTTTCAAAATTTCAGGGTGCTACTAGCTTAAGAGATTTAATCTATATGATATAATACTTTTCATAAGATAACATAGCTTGAAGAATTTATGGGTCTATTTCACTTTAAAATGGTTAGTTCTAATGACAGTCAACATTAGACAATCTTTTACCTTATAATATTGTGCCAAAACAGACACACTTAAGTAGTGGCAGCAGATGGAAGAGGTTAAAAGTATCAAATCCTGAATTACCAACTTTGCTAGGCCACCTTCCCTTCATAATTTAGACCCTTCTGTTGAAGATTTGAAAATATATTCTAGACAGATGACATGTTAACAGAATCATTTCATGGTTCAGTGTCTTCTCAGTATGATTTATCTCTATCTGTAGGCACCGGAGGTCCCTATTCAGGAGATTTATGAGCTAGTTCCAAGAATTCATTTTCATGAGGGAGAATGTGTGCATTATCACAAAATAAAAGATTAACATTTGCTTTAAGATTATGCTTTCTTCTCCTGATCAGTTTTAGGGTAAGATGCTTGCATGTAACCCCAGCGCTACCTCCATGATGTTAAGGATGCATATAATTAAATGTTTGTGAGGGTATGAAAGTGGTCTTTATAACGTTTGTGCATTAGCCCATGAACATATATCCATTCCTCTTCTAAAGCTATACAAACATACAAAGCTAGGATCAAAAAGTTAGTGTATAATGAAACATTTTGACCTGAAACTTAACTGAGACTTTTTAAAAAACATCTCTGCTATCTAATTCTTGCTGCAGGCACTGGATTTTCCACAGGACCAGGAAAAGGGAAGTGTTTGGCCACTAGAGTTTTCTTAAACACAGATTTTCAAACAAGTTTGGGGCCAGCTTTTCAAGTACTCAGCATCCACAGCTGGGATCAAATTATCAAGAGCTCAGTTTCCATTTAGACACCCAAACAAAGGGCAGAATTTTAAAAGCGCTCACCATCCAGCAGTTCCCACTGTGACACTTATGTGTTGCCGGCTGCTAAGTAGTTTGGCTATACCCTTTTAAATACATTAAAAATGGGGGATGGGAAACAGTGCCCTTGTTTTTTTTTCCCAAGTGACACTGTCCCTCAATATCTACTAGCCTTCCACTATAATACTGCTAATAAGGTCCCACCCTACATGGAGGAGGGGCAGGGCAGAATGCAAATGCACCTGTGCAAGTAAGAAGGCAGAAACCCCTCCGCTTCCCATCCATAAAGGAAAAGCAAATCGGACAAGACAATTGGTGCTTGGGCTAAGTAGAGTGAGAGAATGACTGAAGCTTGCTGTACCTGTAGGGTCCCGTTAAGAACGATCTACATTCAAACCAAACACACTCACCAGACTCGCTAGGGCCCTGAGCAGACATGGGGAATTGGAGACTTTTAATAGCAAAGTCAAAACCGTATGGGCAAAGGTGCGGGGCCTCCACAATCAGAGAAAGAGAGTAATGAAAACAAGGAGAGAGCAGGAACCTTGGAGTAATGAGAGAGGTTGCTGAAAAAAGACATCTTAGTTCTTGGGATTCACAAACGTCACCATAGAATTAATTTCATCTCAATAGTGAGCATCTTATAGCCCACTCTCACCTCCCATTACAGGTCACACAGGCCATCTGCCCTCCCATTTATGGACATGTCCCCTCTCAGGCATGCTCCCATAACCACGGCAGCTACAGCAATCACTTACATGGAGGAGTAATGTTGGGAGAGTTATGAATTTTAAGCCTCTTTTAGCAAGATATGGAATAAAGGGAGACAGCCAGCTCCAGGTGACCAGCCAGCTCTCCACCATCTGCAAATGCTTCACAGACCCATACAGCGACAGGGAAAATGAATGCCCGAGATTCCATTTTCAATTAATTTATTTTTCATGTTAGGAGCTGGAAAATGATCTATGCATCTAGAAAACATATTTTGTTATGTTCTGTGTAATTTCGCATGAAAAGGTTTTCATTTTGGTTTAAACAATACTGCCTTTAAATGGTTCTCAAACATTCCTGGTGTGATGCCTTAAGGCATGATCCTGCCAGCACACATGCACATGAGTAACCTCATTCAGATGAGAAGTCCCATTGGCTTCAATGCATGCTCACATGTACATTGCCAAGATCAAACCATTACATTAATTCATCATTGCTCTGAAATATGGGCCTGGTTAAATCCACACCCTGAGTGCCATAGCTATGCTGATCTAAGTAGACACAGTTAGGTCACCAGAAGAATGCTTCCATCAACCAAGCTACTGTCGCTTGGGCAGGTGGAGTTCCAAAACCGCTTCTGATGCTGTAGTCTGTGTCTGCACCACAGGGTACCTCTATGGTGTTCATAGTGTAAAGACAAACTACTTGGGGGTGGCTAGCTATTCCCTAGGGATCAACGCCCTGGAGAACAATATGAAGGGTTTCGATTAGCCATTGGTTGGAGTTACAGAATTCAGATCTGGATCAGGAATGGCAGGAGGCTGTGAGTAAATAGGAGCAAAGAGGGGGAAAGGAAGCAAGGGGGAAGAGGGATATGGAGCAGGTGGAAGGAAGGATGGAAAGGAGCATGGGTGGCAAAAAGAGAGGCTAACAATGAGGGGACTGTGAGGAAGACGGCTGTAAAAAGTTGGGACAAACAGCCAATCAGCATGCACAAAACAGTGTCCAAAGTTCAAACTGAGAAATCTGATTTAGTTTCTTCCATCACAGTCACTGACTGAAAAGTGTAAAGATCTTTCTAGAGTTTCCCCATAACCTCTGTATTTCACTTTCAAGTTAGAGGAAGTGTTATGAATAAGTTATGAGTATCCCATATTCTGAAGCATTTCTGGACTGAACTTCTGTTCTAAGGATAGACTTTTGTATATAATCTACATAGATTTTTAATTTCTTTCCTGCTAGAAGAATGTGTTGGATCTGTACCTTGTAATAGCTACATTTTAATATCAGACCCTGTATGTTGTTTGCTTGCTGACAAGAATGTTTGGCTATTTCTAAGTTTTTTCTATTTTTAACATTTCCACTGAAACCAACGCATGAAAGCATTAGAAATCCAGCAGTCCAGTGCATACAATGCCTATTAACTTCAGTGGGGTTCCAAATCCACAGCGACTACAGGCTAAGACCCTTAATAGGGATTTGTTTGTGTGTGAAGGGCATGACTATGGGAAGAGGTACACTCATTTAGAGCCTGATCCAAAGCCCATTAAAGTCAACGGAAAAACTCCAAGTCACTTCAGTGAGCTCTGGATCGCGCCCTTAGCTCTTACTGAAATGTATTGGATTCAACTATTTTTTCACAGAAGTCCGAGAGGGAAAAGATCCCTCAGCCATCCAGACCATATCCCTGCCAGTGCAGGATTGTCCCCTATATGTTTCCCATTGATAACTGGAAAGATGATGGAACAAGTTATTAACTAATCAATTTGTAAGCAACTAGAGGATAATAGGGTTATAAGGAATAGCTAACATGGATTTGTCAAGAACAAATCATGCCAAAAAAACCTAATTTCCTTCTTTGACAGAGTTACTGGCCTAATGGATAGAGAGGAAGCAGCAGACATGATATCTCTTGATTTTAGTACGGCTTTTGACACAGTCCCCCATGATATTCTCATCAGCAAACTAGGGAAATGTGATCTAGATGAAATTACTGTAAGGTGGGTGCAAAACTAGTTGCAACACCATATTCAGAGAATAGTTATCAATGGTTCACCGTGCAATTGGGAAGGTATATCTAGTGGAGTCCTGCAGGGGTCAGTCCTGGGTCTGATACTATTCAATATTTTCATTAATAACTTGGATAACGGTGTGGAGACTATGCTTATAAAATCTGCAAGTGACACCAAGCAGGGAGGGGTTGCATGTACTTTAGATGACAGGGTTAGAATTCAAAACAATCTTGACAAATTGGGGAATTGGTCTGAATTCAACAAGATGAATTCAGTACAGATAATTGCACTTAGGAAGGGAAAATCAAATGCACAACTATAAAATGGAGAATAACTGGCTAGGTGGTAGTACCGTTGAAAAAGATCTGGGAGTTATAGTGGATCACAAATTGAATATGACTCAACAATGTGCTGCAGTTGCAAAAAAAAGTTAGTATCATTCTGGGGTGTATTTACAAGAGTGTTACATGTCAGACACAGGAGGTAACTGTCCTGCTCTAATCAGCACTGGTGAGGCCTCAGCTGGAGTAGTGTGTTCAATTCTGGGCACCACACTTTAGGAAAGATGTGGATAAATTGGAAAGACTCCAGAGGAGAGCAACAAAAATGAGAATGGTTTAGAAAACCTGACCTATAAGGAAAGGTTTAAAAGATGAGCATGTGTAGTCTTGAGAAAAGACAACTGAGGGAGAACTTGATAACAGTTTTCATATATGTTAAAGGCTGTTTAAAGAGGATGGTTATCAATTGTTCTCCATGTCCACTGAAGGCAGGACAAGATGTAACTGGCTTAATCTGCAGCAACAGAGTTGTAGGTTAGAAATTAGGAAAAATGTTCTAGATATAAGAGCAGGGCCGGCTTTAGGCCAATTCCACCAATTCCCCCGAATCGGGCCCCGCGCCTAAGAGGGCCCCGCACCCAGTGGCAGGGACGCCCAGAGTGGGGGGCAAGTGCCAGAGAATCCCTTCCCTGGCTAGAGCCACCTTTTTAATTTTTACTCACCCGGCGGCGCTCCAGGTCTTTGGCGGCGGGTCCTTCACTCGGTCCGGGTCTTTGGCGGCAGGTCCTTCAGTACCGCCGAAGACCCGGAGCTAGCGAAGGACCCGCCGCCAAAGACTAGGAGCGTGGCCCGGTGAGTACAAGCCCCACGTGTTTTTTTTTATGTGGTTTTTTTTTAGTCATCCCTGCCGGGGCCCCGTCAAAACTGTTCGAATCGGGCCCCTCACTTCCTAAAGCCGGCCCTGTATAAGAGTATTTAAGCTCTGGAATAGACTTCTAAGGGAGGTTATGAAGCCCCATCATTGAAGGTTTTAAAGAAAGAGGTTGGACAAATACCTGTCAAAGATGGTCTAGGTTTATGTGGTCCTGCTTCAGTGCAGATGAATGGACTAGATGACTTCTCCAGGTCCCTTCCAGCCCTACGTTTCTATGCTTTCTTGTCAGGGCCAGGGCATGGACAGCCTGGCTTAGGGGTTAGCATTGGGCATGGGCTGAGGGGCCAGGAGCCAGTTTCCAGGAATCAGGCCAGGGTAGAATACCAGGAGATCCAAATCAAGGAACAAATGGGTGGGCAGTGATCAAGAGTCAGTTTCCAAGAGCCAGACAGAATCAGGAACCCAGGAGGTCAGGTTCGGGACACGGAACCAGGATGCAGTTACCAAGAGTTAGGATACCAGGAGGTCAGGTTCAGGACATGGAACCAGAGGGCAGGAAGCAGTTACCCAGGGTCAGGCTGAGCCAGGATACCTGGAGGTCAGGATCAGAAGGCAGGAACAGATCAACACCAGACCAGCAGTCCATGGCAGGGAGAAGCCCAGTTGTACCTGTTTCCTCCTGTGGCTTAAAAAGGAGCTACAGCCTAATCAGGAGCCTTGGATCTCTCCCAATCACAAAGTAGGGGTGGGGCTTGTGCCCCTGTTGGACATCATGGACCCCGGTCCCAGCTGCTGTCTGAGAGCTGCTGGGTGGAGGACTGGAATGTGATGACTCAAAGACCCATGCGGCCTGACATTTCTATGATTGTTTTGTCCAGTTTAGTTTTAAAAGTCCCAAGCAGTGTGGCTTCTACCAGATCAGTTTCCTTCCTTAAATTTTCTTTCATTGCTCCTAGTTATACAACCCGGCCACATTCATTTACTCTCCTCCTTGGTGCCAACATTCTTCAAATATTTGTAGACTGTTACTTCCTTCACAATCACTGCATAACTAAGATGATAGATAGATAGATAGATAGATAGATAGATAGATAGATAGATAGAT